>NC_069500.1:484107264-484444764 GCF_027579735.1 Bombina bombina
TGTGAAGCAGCCCCGCATTTATACAATTTATAAACCTTTCAGTTTACTTTTTTATTTACATACAGTTGTTTGTCAGCAGCATTATTAAATTGCTACTGATATACATATAAACCAAAAAGTCCTTATCCTTGGTAATGATGTAACTTTCTTCGAAGTGGTGGTTTTACCCGCTCAATGATGTTAAACGTACTGTATATTAAATATATGTGTGGGTTATAGTGCCAGTGTCTTATCATAGTTTAGTTTGACCTAAACAATGGAAAACTGTAAATGTATCTGTGAAAAGGTTGTAATATTTAGATATACCCTCACTATTGGCTTGTATAAACCTGAAACGTTTTCTAAGTTTTTCTTTATTTTTATGAAAAATAATGTTGGGAATAGTATGAATAAAATTATTTAATTACTTATTTATGTTATTGTTTGTGTATACCTACAATAAACTTACCATATTCTAAGACACCAGTGCGTTAATTATTCTTCCTCTATAGATTTGCAGACATGGCTATGGGAGTTCTTCCTCTGACCCCAATAATGGTCCACTCCCCACTACTGTCTTCTGAGTCTCCATCTGAGACGAGTCTCAATAATCAAACCAAGACAGGCCAAATGAAGACTGAGTCCAAGGTCAGCAACATGAAAATGCTAGAACCAGGGAGAAAGAAACTGAGCTCTTTGGAAACACAAAGAATTGTGGCTGTGTTGGATGAGACCATAAAAAAACTACAGCTGGTAAGCCTGTTCCAACATGCAGCTGACAGTCTAGAACGATTCAGTGTGGTTTTTGGTTCAGAGTTGACAGGTGCTCTGCGTGAGCACAAGAGGTTACAAGGTAGTTTGCAGTTACAGATGGAACTACTTGATAGAGGAAAAGCTGAAGAAAACAAAGATGATCTGACTTCACAAGACGAAAAAGACCTTGCGGTTTCTGACACATCTAATATGCGCCTTGCAAAAATACGTCAAGGAATTCAAAGCTCTGTGAGGAACACCTTGAGGCTCTTCATTACCAACCCACCTGCCAGCAAAGCACTGAGATCTGAAAGCCATGTGCTGGATCCAGCTTCCCAGGAGTTGATCCAGATCCTGTCAGAGCTGAGAGGATTGCTATATGAAATGCTTCTGACCAGCCCTTTGGAGCAGAATGAAAGGATTCATTATATCCAGGACATAATACTGCATGACCTCAAAAACAGAGAAACATTGGCAGCTTTAGAAACACAACTGAATGCAGCAATCCTTGATCGGGACTCGGAGGTATTGATGATAAGAGATTAGACTAATAGATCCATTACAAGATTTATAGAGAATAATACAGGTTTGTCAGTTACCCACATTTATAGAAAGTTTTTGATCCATCAATAATAGCAATGCACATTGTTTCAGAGTTTATATTAAAGGGACATCATACTCATATTGTAAATCACTTGAAAGTGATGCAGCATAACTGTAAAAATCTGACAGGAAAATATCACCTGAGAATCTCTATGTAAAAAAGGAAGATATTTTACCTCACAATTTCCTCAGCTCGCCAGAGTAAGTGCTGTGTGAAAAGTTATCTTTCAGCTACTGCCCAGCTGCAGGTAAAAAAAAAGGAAGAAATGAACAGCAGCCAATCAGCAATCCTGAGGTCATGAACTCACTTAACTCTCATGAGATTTCATAGTAAACTTTCTTAGGGAAATAACATGAGTGTGCATGAGGCACACTCCCTTGCAGGTCCCCGGGCAGGCATACTGATTTGCTGCTTAAAGTCATTTACCATGGGGTGTTAATACTTAGGACACTTTGAGGTAAAATATCTTTCTTTTTTACATAGAGATGTTCAGGTGATATTTTCTAGTCAGCTTTTTACAGCTATGCTGCATCACTTTCAAGTTTTTCAACATTTGGGTATCATGGCCCTTTAATTAACTAATTTTAACATACGTATGGCAGAATAGTAATTATATGTGATAAAACATTTTTACACTAAAAGGAGTAAGTTAAATTGTTTAGATTGATAATGAAATTAATGTTGCACACCTAGAAATTAATTGCTAACTATGTGATAAGGATAATGGCTTTAGATATATACATATACATAATATTTACCTTTTCTTTCCAAATGCTCGGAATTGGCAGGGCTCCCAAACAAAGAAAACAAGTAAGATTCATCATTTAATGACAAAGTAGAGAAAAAGCAGAGATATCATCTATCAAAGGATCACTGACCATAAATCCCATAACAGTAGATAATTACAGGATCTATGTTCAACTCTAAACATATTTAACTTTTGTTGTGTATGCTTTAAATCCATATACTGGGTCCTAGCATCTTATCCAACAACTTCAGTAGATTGGTACTGAAAATAGGAGCTGAGGGCCTGTTACTCTGTACTGTGATGATAGGGCCATAATAATTATAACATTTCATGCTCTAATCCATTAGAGCATGCAATTTTATGCCCATCGACTCTGCTGTACTGTGTGTTTAACCCCCACAAAGGGGTTAAACACACAGTAGAAGTGCCGCTCAGGACCTGCAGTGCACTGCTGGTTCCTAATGTAACCCACTGCTGATCCAATCAGCAGCCCTAGTCCCACGACTCAAATGTGCAACTAGCACTGCTGATTGGATCAGCAGCGGGTTCTGCTCAGGACCTGCAGTGCACCTTGGGTCCTGAGCAGCACTTCTGTGCATGGATTAGAGCATGTAATATTTAGGTTATTATGGTGCTTTAACAGAAAATAAGGGTTCTGAATTGAATGGCCATCTCCATAAAGTTGTCCTTAACAGTATAACGTATAACCCATATTTTCTGTTTACAGTAGACAATTAACTGATTACCCACTAGTATTCTGTTGACTAGTTAATTTATGTAATATATAGTCATGTAACTTGTTATTTGCAAGAAAGTATAGCTAAAGAGTACCTATGATGCTATAAAAATGTAAGTAACATATGGAACAATATACTCAGAATGAAAAGTAAATCTTTATTATTTAGATCACTGGTGTTAACATGTATAACCTGCTTTGCAAACTAAAAATGTATGTTCATTTTCCTCCTCATAATCATCAGAAAATGAGGCTGCAGAGCCCAAGATTAAAAGTTGAGATGAAAAAATAAAACGCACTGTGAAATATCAGTTTAGACTGCTGATTAGTTTAAGGGGACATGAAACCCATGATTCAGATAGACAATATCATTTTAAACAACTTTCCATTTTACTTGTATTATTAAATTTGCTTCATTCTGTTGGAATTGTTTGTTGAAGGAACAGCAATACACTACTGGGAGCTAGCTGAACACATTGGGAGTGAGAGTAACAAGAGGCATATATGTGCAGTCACCACTAACCAGCTAGTTCCCAGTAGTGGTTTGTTGCTCTTGAGCCAACCTAGACCACAAGCAAATTAGATAATAGAAATAAATTGGAAAGTTGTTTAAAATTGCACGATGAAAGTTTAATTTTCACTTAACAAGATTTTTAAGTTCTTCTTTCCCCTGGTTATTGATGAACATTTTCAACAGAAACAACTCTCTAACGTACTGTTTACAAGACATTAGGATACTATCAACTCATGTTTATACCAACATACTATCCTGACTAATTTGCATTGCAAAAACTGCATATTTTAAATGATTAAAGAGACTTTGGTTTGTATTTCCTAATTTTTCTCTACTTGTACCACAATAATTGGTTCTAGATTTCTAAGAAGAACAAAATCATCTGGCAGCTAAAGAACAACCTTCGGCAACTAGAGAATATTTCTGAGAACCAGGTGAAGCGCATGCAGGAAGAAGGCGAAAAGCAACAAAAGGCAGAGAGTCGAATCTCTGAGTCCAAATGCTCAAAACTTCAGCTAGAACTGCAGCAACTAAGATCACAACTTAATGCTTCTATTGTAGAACACCGTGAAGTAGAGATGGCCCTGAGGAAGGTACAAGCAGTTGTGAACAGTGGTAGCTTGTATCTATTGCTTAAAGGGACGTGAACCCCAAAACATTTCTTTAATAATTTAGATAGCGCATACATGTTTAAACAGCTTTCTAATTTACTTCTATTATCAATGTTGCTTCATTCTTTGGTATTCTTTATTGAAGGAGCAGCAATGCACTACTGTGAGCTAGTTGAACACATTGGTAAGTCAATGACAAGAGGCATGTATGTGCAGCCACCACTTAGCAGCTATCTCCCGGCTCCTGAGCTTACATAGTTAAGTAAATTAAAAAGTTATTTAAAACTGTATGCTCTATCTGAATCCCAAAATAAAATTTGACTGTACTGCCTCAGTGTATCCTGAGTATCAGTGTTATTTAAATATATATTTAGATTTGTGTAATATTAATAGAAAATAATATTAGACTGATCAGTAACTTTAAGAAGTTAAAGTGATAAGCGTTAAACTAAAATAAAGATGTAATACTGAAATACCTAAGAAAACAACAGACACATTAATTGGCAAGGAAGCCTACTGAAGAACTCTACACTAATTCTGAGTGATTGGAGTACAAACTGAAACAACAGTTTAGAAACTATTTATTCCTGTAAGAACACTATAGAAGCATAGCAATAAAGGCTTTGTGGGAGTTTCAGGCTATGGCATAGATGCAGAAATGTATAGGAACTGGATACAACATATATGTTGGAGTTTTGAAGTCTTGATGAAGAATCTAAGGGCACGTTTTTTAAAACTTGCCAGCATGGAGAGAAATCATCAGCTTATTTTACAGAGGATTATATTGTAAAGGAAGTGTCTCTCCTTAACATAAAGTATATTAGTGAACTCCCATTAATAAATTAATGAGATACACAGTTACCAGGGTGGAAATTGTCTTCAAAACAATCCCTGAGGTGCATAGTAATACTGATGATGCATATTATAGAATTTTGCCATAGCTTTTTAGAATCAGGGCCTAAATGAGACTGTACTAAGCTAGGCAGTGCTTGATAGTGTTGCTATGTGATGTTGGAAGCAGTAATTGGTAGGTCCATGCTGACATACACTGCTCCTGGTTGGTTAGTTTCCACACAATTATTTTGGTCCACTGCTTGCCAATGTTATATACAGAACTAGACAACAGAGTCTCCTAATTCCAACCTTCAGGGCATACTAAGGGCTGGATTTATCAAAGCCATTCTCCTCTAATATCGTCCAAAATAACGCATACAAACGGATCCTCATATTTATCAAAGCACTCTGCGCCTATAATTGCGCAAATCTGAAAGAAACTTCTTCGCACTCCACTTGCATTCGCCTAGGCGCACAGAGGCGCTCCCGAGTGCACCAATATACATTAGTAATAGGCGTAATTTAACAGCCCGACCTACAAATACGCCCAGTTGCTTATTCATCATTGCTTTGTGCCGATAATTTCGGCTGTAATTGCGTGTTGTATATTTCGCCATACAGACTGAGTCGAACACCATTATAATACATGCTTTTACATCTTGTGATGCAGTACTTTACTCTTTTAACTAATTTTTCAAAAGTTCAGCGCAAAGAAGATACTGTTATTCCCAGTAATTTGCGCTTCCACAGGCGCATATGGTACCAAAAGTTTTATATATATATATCAATATATTGATATATTTATTTTTGTGTCAACATATGGCACAAACAGCACAGAATCATTATATAATATAAATATTAGCTAAATAGTTACCTAAAAAACGTGTTTTTAATAATCAAAACATGGCGGCGCAAATATTTATAGGGATGTACTGTGATAAATAGGGAGTAAATAGGGAGTAAATGCTTTTTCCGACAGGCGCAATTTATCATTATTACGCCCCAGCTCGCCTGCGCAAAGTTACGTCTATTTTTTTTATAAATTTAGGCGCACATTTGCGCCTCTCCGGAGGCGAGCTGGGGCGCAGTTACAGGTGAAGAACATACAGAGTTCGCCTAGCCTTTGATAAATCTAGCCCTAATAGCCCAGATGTTCTGGGTGTCTTGAAATGCAGCACTGGTGATCTAATCTGTTGCTCAGTTACTGTGGTGATAAAACCTGTTCTCATCCAATATAATCCTAACAAATGTCCTATGAGTGGGTCCTGAGCATTAGAGTTTGCAAATAATAACAAATCATAGAACCATCTCTGGGTGTTTCTAGGTGAAAAAGTTTGCTCAATTTGCGCCTGGTGATAAATAAAACTCACCGGCATGGAGAGAAATCACACAAAATCTTTGTTCATTTGTTAGCCCTTATTTTGTAATATAGGAGTCTCTACTTCATGTACAGAACCCTACATATTCAAAACCTCCCCAATCAGGTGAGATATTTTAAGAAGTCTCGTCTGTAAATGAAACACAAATTTTAGCTTGAGGAATGTTTGTGTTGCTATGTAGTGTTCATTATGGGAATCAGAGACGCCTACATTACAGTACAAGGTCTTAAAAAATCCCAAAGATTTTGCGTAATCTGCATTTCTAAAGTTCTTTGAGGGACTTCGCCATATTGGCAAGACTTCATAGATAATCTCTCCTGAGCAGAGAGTTTTAAATCATCAGGTCTTAGTCATTTCATATTTTGTTTCATTAGTATCTAGCAAATTTCACTATTCTGAATCTTAAAACTGCTTGTGATTATTTAAAATAATTTCAAATAGTGTGACTTTAATATAACAAGCAACAGCAGACCACAGAACAATACAAGTCAGATGTTGGTCCTGGTACAGAGTATTTATTCTCCTATGGATCTTATACAACAGGGGCGTGCAACCTTTTGAAAATAAAAATAAAATAAAATTATTTTTCATTGACGCAGAAATGTATACTGGTTTTAAAATAGTAAATCCTTACCATGTCATATACATGCAAAGACAAGAACTGGCATAGGTCAACTGCAGAGGAAAAAACCCTTGGTTCTTTACAAATGGGAAAATGTAGAAGAATGATGTTCAATGGAGAAGTACAGGCCAGATACCAACCACAGTAGAGATAAATTGTAGACATTGGACCTTATAGGGACAGTAAAGTCGTAATTAGATATTCATGATTTAGATAGAACATACAGTTTTAAACAACTTACCAATTTACTTCTATTATTTAATTTGCTTCCTTCTCTTGTTATCCTTTGCTGAATGGTTTATCTAGGTAAGCTCAGGAGCAGCAAATAACCTAGGTTCTAGCTGCTGATTGGTGGCTGCATATATATACTGATTGTCATTGGCTCACCCATGTGTTCAGTTAGAAACCAGTAGTGCATTGCTGCTCCTTCAACAAATGATACAAAGAGAATGAAGCAAATTTGATAATAGAAGTAAACTGGAAAGTTGTTTAAAATTGTATGTTCTACCTAAATCATGAAAGAACATTTTGGGTTTCATGTCCCTTTACTATATAAGTATCCTGCTGCATCACCAAGTGTCAAACCCCAACATCCATAGCCCAATGCACATCTAATAAAGAGACCAGAGTATGTGAAAATGTTTAACACAAGCAGAACTGCTGAGACCGATGTACTGACCACGTGTTTCACCTACTTAGTAACTAGTGCATTTAGACATTTCATAATGCAATATATTCTGTCAATTAAATTAACAGAAGTTTATTTTCATTATATTTACAGAAGAAATATAAAGTGGAGACTGAAATTGAAAACTGGATAAAAAAATATGACAGTGACATGGGAGAGAAGCAGGTATGATGCCAAATTATGATTCTGGCCAATAAGTATAAATCATGTTATTCCTCTTGAAAGTAATTATTAATCTAACATGCATTTTAAGAGGAAAATTCAGTGTACAAACACCTGGTGACATGTGTGACAATTGTCTTTTAAAGGGACCTTAGAGTCATATATATATATATATATATATATATATATTTATATTTTTATATATATGTTTAGACATTACAAACAAGAAAGAGAGTAGAGAATATGTATATTAAAGTGAATGTCAATTTTGATGCTAAAGTGCCCGGTTTTTAAAAATTTGATTTAAAACAGGGGCACTTTAATTCATCAAAATTTACATTTCACTCGTGTTGTGAAAAAAAACTTAACTTTTAATCTTCACAGCAGCTCCAGCTTCCTCCGGTCGTTGCAAGCCATTTCTAATGTCAGAAATGATGGATAGGTCATCCTCTAATCACGGCTACCCCACCCCCACCCCCCCCGGGGGAATCAGTGTCTGATTCAACGCCGTGATTGGAGGAAGCCGGATTCCTCATTTTAGACCCAGGAAGAGGCTTTGCGACGGGTGGAGGAAGCTGGAGCTGCTGTGAAGATTAAAAGGTAAGTTTTTTTTTTCTCAACAGGAGTGAAATGTAAATTTTGATGAATTAAAGTGCCCCTGTTTTTAATCAAATTTTTAAAAACCGGGCACTTTAGCATCAAAATTGACATTCACTTTAACTTAAAAAGACAGGGATTTCAGCATTCAATTATATTTTATCAAAAAAGGTATGACACCAATTCACGTTTAGAATCTGCAAGTAAACCTTCTAAAGACAGTGTCCTAGCCACAATAAAGATCCAATTACATAATAGCAAAAGAAACGTGTATATACAATATAAATAACAATAAGGATTAAAAAGCATGGCCAGCTTACAACCAGTATGTTATCATGCTGACTGTCATACGGCTATACGGAGATGGTGATGCGAACATATGTACCACATTCGCGATAAAGTGACGATTTTTGCTGGACTCTGTCATTATACCAGCAAATTATCTTGCCCTATGTGAACTCAGTGTTTGTTACAGCATTTTTGAATGGTTGCAGTAGCAGCATTGTATACTTCTATGCCTATATTCTAACCGCCTTATACTATGTGTGAATATGACTATGTACTTCCACCATGTGTTTGGTATGGTTGAACATAGATCCTAATTATTATCTATGATAGCCGGAACCACTGTATGGGTGGTGCTATCCTCTAGTATAGGTGTTGTTCATCCAGTTAGCATTCATGTTTACACCATTGCATATATACATATATGTTTGTTAATATGTTCCTCACTCCTCTGGCATAAATCCTCAGGTATTTTTCCCAAGGTGACAGTTTCCAGTGGATGTTTCTGGGTCACCCTCTGGGAGAGGTGTTGCCACTTATTTATCTTACTAAGAGTATTTGTGTACCTACGCATTTGCATAGATCCTCATTTTATTCCAAGGTAGCGGAGCACACAACTTTCCACATACTGGTTGTAAGCTGGCCATGCTTTTTAATCCTTATTGTTATTTATTTTGTATATACACATTTCTTTGCTATTATGTAATTGGATTTTTATTGTGGCTAGGACACTGTCTTTAGACAGTTCACCTGCAGATTCTGGACGTGTGTGGACATTGCCAAATAAAATAAGCATTTTTTAATTGAATTGGTGTCATACCTTCATTTTTGATAAAAATATAGTTGAGTGCTGAAATCCCTGTCTTTTTAAGTGAATATACGTATTCTCTACTCTCTTACATGTTTGTAAAGTCTAAATGTGTTTTTTCAGGGTCTGCACCTTATACAAATTGAATATTTATGATATATTTTATTCTCTTCTCCCCATCTGTAAGTATATATTTTGTATATATATATATATATATATATATATATATATATATATATATATATATATATATATATAAGTGCACCCTGGGAGTTGAGCAATTGGATGTTAGTGCTGGTCTGTATTAGCACTACTATATATAGATAGATAGGAGAAAGTCCAGCACCAATTCACCTTGATATATGGTTGCAAGCAGTCTCTGTCTCACCTCCAACAGATATTAATATAAAATGTAGAAATGACTGCAGCACTCCAGTAGTATTTTAAGGATTTTTAATAACAAGCAGTGAACATACAGGCGACGTTTCGGGCTTATGCCCTTTCTCAAGCCTAATGCATAAGCCCGAAACGTCGCCTGTATGTTCACTGCTTGTAATTAAAAATCCTTAAAATACTACTGGAGTGCTGCAGTCATTTCTACATTTTATATATATATATATATATATATATATATATATATATATATATATATATATATATTTATTTATTTATTTATTTTTTATTATTATTATTTTTTTAAATGGATGTTTCTGTTCTGAATAAAATTACTTCTCTATGTTAGTGGAGGTATGTCCCTTTCTACCAACAAAAGCTTTCAGATTTGTCCTTGTTAGCATGTGAGCATGCTGTCCCTATGGAGAATTATGCACAAATATGCATTTCCTGATAGTTTATACAACAAATTTTTAACAAAAAATGACATAAAAAAACACAGAAAATTGTACACACTCACTGAATACTTCACAAGCCTAACCCTGCCCATAATTATTGTCAGCAGCGGTTAAGAAATACAATAAAACTAAGTATGGCACAGTAGAAATGTTTTCAGTTTAATGCCCTTTAATTTTGCAAACATAAGTTTATACCCAGGTTTATATTTGAAAACTTATAGCATGAGTAAAAATGAATAGCACCCTGCACTCACATCCACATTCTGTAATTGTCATGGTGTTGCAACACTAACAGCAAGCTGTTAACTGGTTTGCCAGCGTTGAAAAATATTTTATAGTGTACACTAGTTTGCATATCTGATGAGAAGGAAATCATATATACCACAATGGTTACTCTCTTTCATATGCATTTTAGTGAAGATTTTATTTTATAGCACATAAAATTGATTTTAGAAAATATAGGGATAGATTACAAGTGGAGCACTATTTGGCGGTTTTGCTTGAGCGCTAACACCACCAGAAGTAAAGTTTTTGTGGTCATTTTATCAAGGGCCGCCGCCGAATGGCCCCTGATGCACCTGTTTCCGCACAAGCCTTCTGGCTTGCTGGATACAGCAGTTATGAAGAAGCAGTCTTAAGACCGCTGCTCCTTAACTGGTCCTGCTCCCTCTGAGGCTGCGGACATCAATCCGCCCGATCCTATACCATCGGGTTGATTGACACCCCCTAGTGGTTAATTGGCTGCGAATCTGCAGGGGGCGGCATTGCACAAGCAGTTCACTAGAACTGCTTGTGCAGTGTTAAATGCCGACAGTGTATGCTGTCAGCATTCAACGATGTCTGGCAGACATGATACAGCGTATCATGTCCGCCAGACTTTGATAAATCGGCCCTATAGTGCGCACTGGTTAATGCACGTATTACAAGCTGAAAGTAAAACAGACTTCTGATATCGTGACCGCTTTAACTTATTCTAATAGCTAGCTATTGTAGTGTTTTATTGACACTCTATTGTTGCTACATTTGTTGCTATTTATGCTACAAATCTTTTGGCAATTGAAAACCACAGCTACTAATATACGGTGAATTTATGTGTTCAGTCTACATCGCTACACTGAGGGACTGACCTACAGCCTTACAGACTCACTGAGCGAAATATACACCATCTTTGGCGCTCAACGTTTGAACCTTACCTCATATTGATTGAGGTTTCTTCTTATGAGTACCCACCCTGATAGCGGGTCTGCTTGTTTGTTTTATGCAGATTTTGTATTAAACAATATTCCACTATGAGGAGATTTTCTGTGCGCTTATTTCTACAGATTTCATATATATATATATATATATATAATTATGTTAATATAAAATATATAGCTATACCTTTATATCTAAATGAATATATACAGGTATAGGTATATATAGAAATATCTATTTAAAAATGCAAAGAACATTTTCCTGTATGTGAAGAATATTGGAATGTGAAATATGTACATTAAAGGGATACTAAACCCACATTTCAGATAGAGCAGCAAATTTTAAGCAACTTTCTAATTTACTCCTATTATCAATTTACTTTGTTCTTTTGCTATCTTTATTTAAAAAGCAAATAATACCAAATGAGATCCAGCATTCAAGCAGTCAGGTTGTGCACGCCAAAAGGTTACTGCATACCTTGTAATATATCAAAGTTCCAAAGAAAGGC
Source organism: Bombina bombina (assembly GCF_027579735.1). Taxonomy (NCBI): domain Eukaryota; kingdom Metazoa; phylum Chordata; class Amphibia; order Anura; family Bombinatoridae; genus Bombina; species Bombina bombina. The sequence continues at coordinate 484,119,138 of NC_069500.1, forward strand.
AGCACAACCAAAAATTGCATGCTCTATCTTAATCATGAAAGGAAAAATGTGGGTTTAGTGTCCCTTTAAATGCATAGTTAAAACACATTATGAAATATAATAAAAGTTTAAAAATGCTTTCTGCTGTTTTAATGTATTTGACTGGAAAGGGCTCCAAAGTGCATATATATTTATATACTGTGTGTGTATATATATATATATATATATATATATATATATATATATATACTGTATATACAGTATGTGTGTGTGTGTATTTATATGTGTATACATGTGTGTGCGTGTATATATATATATATATATATATATATATTTATATATAGATACATATATGAATACATAAATAATCATGTAAGTACACATATATGCTCATATATACCCACATACACCTATATAAACATATTTATAACCCTTTCCATTTAAACACCTTGTTATATACCATATACCTTTGAACCCTTACAAAACATTTTTTATTAATATGTGTATGACTAATTTTTATGAGATTGTGTATATATTTGTGTTATAGTTTATTGTAATATATTTATGTTGTGTTTGGCGCACATTTTTCTAACTCGTACTCTTTACGCTAGGTCTTAAACAAACCCAATGCACGCTAATTTAGTTAGGGTTTCAATGAATACGTTTATTTTCAACTAATAAGCAAACAAGTTAAGGCGGGCACAATATTGCTATATTGCGTGCTAACTTTAATGTGCCACTTGTAATCTAACCCATAGTAATTCTGAATACAGAAACTGAATAGATTTGTATAAAATATAATTTATGAAATAAGTGTTAGATTTGTATCAATTTAAAGTTTTTCAAGATGAGCCCATGTAGTCACACAGGGAGAGATTTGCACAATTTGAATTATTTTTTAATTCATAGTATGAATTTACACATTCATAATGTGATGTGGAGAAATAGTGTGTCACTCTGTTATTCTTCACATTACTAAACGTCCAGTTTCAATAACCGTATCCTGTTAATGACATCACATAAAATACATTAAAACTTTTATTATATTAATTTTTAAAGTAGGCATTATAGGATACAGAATATTTATTTATCAGAGATCTTGGTTACCTACAGTATATTGAGCAGTCTATATTTGTAATGCTGTAAAGGTAAGCACACAGCACAGAATAATCAAAGCTCACTCTCTCCTAGAAATGTACACAGAAGGGGGAACACACTCAAGTCCAATAAGCTCATTATAACAAAATAGTAACTTCTCATTATATAAGTACATTGGATATTTTGCTGTGGTACAAATCTGGCATAAAACAGATTCTGAATCTTACTTCTGTATATCATTTTACCAGGCTGAGTTGGAGAGCCTGGAGACTTTGTATATGGAGGAGAAATCACAGCTTGCAGAACTCCAGGAAAAGCTGGCTGTGTTGGAGGTGGAGTATGACCAGATAATGGAAGAGAGGCGGCTAAAACAGTTAAAAATGGAGGAAGAAGCAAGGGAACTGGCCAACAGGACCAAGGCTGCCATCCTCATTCAATCTTACTGGAGAGGTTTCCAGGTCCGCAGGGAAATGAAAGGCAAGAAGAAGAAGAAGGGAAAGAAAGGAAAAGGCAAAGGCAAGAAAGGGAAAAAGTAATAGTGTGGTTTGAAATAGTCCTTAAACCAGATCCCTGACAACTCAATCGCATTTACACCAAAGACCCTCCCATGTGGAGCAAGGCACTGTCAGTTTATAGGTAACATGATCTTTATTGTCCAAAATATGAATCTTTTCAACTTCATCAGTTCTATTACTCCTGTGAGGCCTACCACTCCCCTACATGATAGGCGTCATTTTATACCACATATTGTACCTATAATAAAATCACCTAACATTACTTGAATTATTTTAATGACATATGTCTTAAGAATAAAAAGTCAGTAACACATTAATAAATATGTATTTTAAATTTTATAAAGTCTCATGTTTTATTTTATCTTACTAAGGGTCAGATTTATGAGTGAAGTGCAAATTAACGCTTCAGCTTTAGCTAGCTGTTTTGTTTTTATATACAAGTGATAAAGATAATCTCTTAGACAAATTCTTCCTCATTTAGAAATAACATTAATCATTGACTCAAAATGTATCAAACTGTAAAACTTGTGCAGCTTAAAAGGGATACTGAACCCAAATCTTTTCTTTCATGATTCAGCTAGAGCATGCAATTTTAAGCAACTCAATTTTTCTTTGTTCTTTTTGTATCTTTGATTTAAAAAGCTGGAATGAAAGCTTAAGAGCCAGCCCATCTTTGGTTCAGCACCTGGGTAGCGCTTGCTAAATGGTGGCTAAATGTAGTTTCAGTTATCACTTTTTCTAGTAAGGGGTAGTAAGGCCTCGCCCCTAACTTTGAGGCTGTCGACCTTGGTAACTATGTCCCATAATGGTCAAAAGAAGACAAACCCCTGAGAAACTGGAATGGGGAATATCCACCAATAAAAAAATGACCTGACTAATAAAGAAAGATGGATTAACTGGACCAGTTGATGTGGTCCATTCCCTTGCCTCAGCATATGAATATGTAGTGAGGGCAAATTAAACCTTTATCTTGTGTTGATCTAATAACAGTATGAAGACCAATATATGAACACTGAAACAAGACACCCTTATAAGAGAATAATCCAAGAGCGTCTATAAAGAGGAGAAGGAAGAATCTAACAGATTAGATTAAAAATAATCAGACATTTATTAACAAATTATAAATATTATGTAACATGGATCCATGTATTATATACTAGACATACGTATGAGAGCTTAATGAAATTACATATAATTATATAAAAACAATGGTAAAACAGAGATATGAAAACAATTAAAAAGCGGTTGCCAATCGTGACAATAAGTATAAATAATCCTATGAAGTATCGCCAATTAAGGGGATAGACAAATGGGAGTCACATAAAGTGATCTTTGAATAATAATAATGATGTTTCCAATGATGGGAATTCGGTGAAAAAGTCTGTGTTCTAATAGTGAGAATTCAGCAAAAAAGTCCGGTGAAAAAATCCAGTGATATAACTTGTGATATAAAAACAAAATTTAAATCCTGTGATAGAAATATATATATAAAAACTATGAAAAAATATGTGAAAAAATTATATGAAAAAATTCTTTGGAAAAAGTAAAAATAATAAATTAATATTGGGGACCCCAAAAAAAGAAAAATATATAAAATATGGACATTAGATTATATATATAAAAATTTAAAAATATGTAAAAATAGTGTAAAAATGGTGTAAAAATGGATGATAATGTACCAAAAAGTAAAAACTAAAAATAATAACAAATATGAAAAAAGTTAAAATGTTCAAAAAGTTAAGTGAATAGTTTGATGGGGTTAAAAATGTATATAATCCAAATTAGATGTCAGTTACTGAATGTTAGTGAATGATCCTCCTTGTGGGTGTTTCCATGTGAGTGATTTTCCGTGTGTTTCCGTGTGAATGATGATAATTTTTCTTTTAGTTGGATAACTGTGCTTTTCCTTTCAATGATACCCTTAGTGATTCCTATAAATTATATTCTGAGATGTTATTGCACTATGTCATGTTTTTAATTTATAGGATTCACTAAGGGTATCATTGAAAGGAATAGCACAGTTATCCAACTAAAAGAAAAATTATCATCATTCACACGGAAACACACGGAAAATCACTCACATGGAAACACCCACAAGGAGGATCATTCACTAACATTCAGTAACTGACATCTAATTTGGATTATATACATTTTTAACCCCATCAAACTATTCACTTAACTTTTTGAACATTTTAACTTTTTTCATATTTGTTATTATTTTTAGTTTTTACTTTTTGGTACATTATCATCCATTTTTACACCATTTTTACACTGTTTTCACATATTTTTATATATATAATCTAATGTCCATATTTTATATATTTTTCTTTTTTTGGGGTCCCCAATATTAATTTATTATTTTTACTTTTTCCAAAGAATTTTTTCATATAATTTTTTCACAGTTTTTATATATATATTTCTATCACAGGATTTAAATTTTGTTTTTATATCACAAGTTATATCACTGGATTTTTTCACCAGACTTTTTTGCTGAATTCTCACTATTAGAACACTGACTTTTTCACCGAATTCCCATCATTGGAAACATCATTATTATTATTCAAAGATTACTTTATGTGACTCCCATTTGTCTATCCCCTTAATTGGCGATACTTCGTAGGATTATTTATACTTATTGTCACGATTGGCAACCGCTTTTTAATTGTTTTCATATCTCTGTTTTACCATTGTTTTTATATAATTATATGTAATTTCATTAAGCTCTCATACGTATGTCTAGTATATAATACATGGATCCATGTTACATAATATTTATAATTTGTTAATAAATGTCTGATGATTATTTTTAATCTAATCTGTTAGATTCTTCCTTCGCCTCTTTATAGGCGCTCTTGGATTATTTTCTGTATCTGTATCTCTCATTAGGGTAAGCTAGATACCCTACTATCCAGGAGCCTTCAGGAAGTAGATTGAGCGCTGTTAGATATCTTAATTATACCCTTATAAGAGAAGTCAGAGAAACTTGACAACGTTTACCTTCCAACCATGACTGTGTAGCAAAAATGAGTAATTACACTGAATAAACAGTCGTTAAAAGGTAAAAATGAGAGGCTTGGACCAAAGTATAGTCCAAGTAGAAAGCAACAGCTATATTCAGAGCTCTGACACTGACCACAGTGTTCCCAGATCTTTAAAGGGACAGTAAACTTACAAAATAATGTTACATAATTCTGCACATAGTGCAGAATTATGTAACATTATCTTAGCGACAGCTTTAAAAATTAAAAGATTTTAGCCCCCAAAGTTACATTTACAATCTTTCCTTGTCAGGCTCTTCTGATTAGGTCTTCCTTTCAAAAGCAGTTTGCGGTCATGCTGTCTAATAACAGCGCGTCTGATCACGCTATTGAACTAAATGTAGCTCGCTCCCACTCTGGTCTGAAGCAAGCCACATTTAGTTCAATAACGCGATCAGGTGCACTGTGATTAGACAGCGCCCGCAAACTGCTTAGACCTGATCAGAAGAGCCTGGAAAAATCTCTAAAATCTTTTGATTTTTAAAGCTGTTGCTAAGATAATGTTACATAATTCTGCATTATGTGCAGAATTATGTAACATTATTCTTTAAGTTTACTGTCCCTTTAAGTTAGTTCTCCTAGACGATGTAGACCTTAGTGTTACTCCTGTACCCACAATTGAACCTGTGATTCTTGGTTACGACCCCAAGATTTTGGAAAAACCTAATATCTGTAGCTGGACCAAAATGAATAGCCACAAACTAAGAACGAAAAAACTGGTGCTGTTCTCTGAGAATAACGAACAGACATGAACTGACCGTAAAGAACAAAAATACGAATCTACCTGATAGTTTCCATCTCAAACAAAAGGTTCAATCTCGAACAAAAAACCTTCAAATACTGCCAAAGGAGTCAAATCCTGATTGGGCCTGAACGTTCCCTTCCGTCTTCAGGATGCTAAAAGAGTGGAAGAGAATGTTTTCATTCATACTGACATGAAGACAGGTCAATCCTCCCATGTCCTCTAAATCATAAGCACACTTAAAGAAAGTGATATGTTTCTGTGCTCTTTAAGACCTAAGACTGAAGGAACCTCTTTCACAAGGTTGCTACTGAAAGACTTATTCGGTATACTTGATAATAATTTCCTTTACCCAGAGGTACTGAACCAACTGTAACCAAACCTTCTTAAAGTTCTTAACCTACACCTTACTAGAAAAAGAGTCTGGACCAAGAGTCGCACCTTTCCGCAGACTTTGCATTGGAAGGAGATTCCTTGTTTTGCTTGGCTTCATTCTAAACTTGTCTAGGATTCCAAGAATACTACGTAGCATTAGACTTCTAAGAAGAAGAAAACCTCTTGATTCTAAAAAAGTGCAGGGGGCAAAATCATATATTGGATTTACCCTTGGAGCTAGATTTCTAACCTGGGATAAGAAAGAAAACTTCCTTGCCACACCTAACAGTGGTAAATATAGAATCCAAACTTGCCCAAACAAGATCTGTCCTTTAAAAATCAAGGAGAGAGGTTTGGACTTTGAAGCCAAATCTGCAGGCTAGATTTCTAACCTGGGATAAGAAAGAAAACTTCCTTGCCACACCTAACAGTGGTAATTATAGAATACAAACTTGCAAGCAAGCGCTACCCAGGTGCTTAACCTTATTAGACCTTAGAGTTCTTTTAAAAGGAATAGTCAGAGCCAAATTCTAGTAATAATGCAAATAATTCCCATTAACGCATCACAAGTGAAGGAATTAATGAACCTCCAGGAACAAATACGTTCTAGAATATTCTTCAAGAATGATTTTTCTGATATCAACACAGATAAGAAATTTCACCAGAGAGATGTTGCTCCAGCAATACAGCGATCCCAAAGGCTGCTTGGGAACAAAAAACTGGAAGGAAAAAAACCGCCTGAGGTAGCTAAAGGAGAGTTTTTTTTTAATTATTATTATGGTTTGAGAATAATATCCAGCTGTTTAACAGGCTTATCTCCAAAGAACTTAAAACCCTTAAACAGACAGTCAAAATCAAACAACTTTCCAATTAAATTCCACTATCCAAATGTGCACAATCTTTTTATATGCACATTTTCTGAGGCACCAGCCCCCACTGAGCACATGCAAGACTCACAGAAGACACACACCTTGTGATTGGCCGATGGCAGAAACATGATGCATTAGAACGAAAAATATAATCTCTTTTGCCTAATAAAAAAATAAATTCTTAAAAAATTCTATCCTAAAAAAACACAAAAAACTTTATCTTAAAAAAAGTATGCCCTGGGGGGGGCAGAGCCAACTACCATTGAGATAAGTCGCACATCTACAGAGCTCCTAAAACATTGTACAATTTTCAATAATTTATTTTATGTTTTAGCTATTTTTGCCCTATTTTTACCCCACTTTACAGACCCATGGAGAGAGGTATCTATTTGTTGCCCTAAAAGCAGCTTAGCAGCACTAAATTTCTTTCTGAACCCTGCCCTTGGACTTTTATGGTACGCCACATGTATAGAGTCATGGCTGCACTAATCCTTAACCAGATGATGGAACTGCTGAGTCGCCATCACGATGCTCTCTCCAACGCAGTGGTGGAGGCTTTCAAGCCCCCTACTACACACACTGTCACCTCGGGCATTCTGGCTGCTCATGAGGAGAAGAGATCAGAAACAATAACTGTGTCACAAGAGCCGCCATCTTTGAGGACAACATTGATACACTCCGCATTGCCCTATGATTTGGAGGAAATAGGGGGACGGAGTGCTGGCGATGCAGCGGTCACTGCTAAAGAATTGCATGACCCACACTCGGGAATGCCTTGTCAAGACCTAAGAGCAACACTACGGATGGAGACACTCCGGAGCTTTAAAGAACAGATTGGGCCATGGGAGCTACATGTGTCTGCCGTATGCTGGGCCGCCTGTTGCAGTCCTCATGAGGTACTCAGCTTGCTTCACATAGATGTATACGGGATGGCAGGGCTCTCAGCTTGGTTATCACTGCCTCGTGGAGTCCTGCAGAATTCTATCAATGTGGCCGACTGGAGGATAGGGCTGGGACATGTGCAGCGAGTGCAGCAGGCTTGTTCAGATATGGCCGGGAAGATTGACTTGCGGAGTCCCTTATCGACTAGACGGTTTACCTTCCATGGGGATGTTCGACCACATGGACACTTAATAAGCTTGGTATTAGATTGCCCTAGAATTGGCATTGGCTAATTTATTTTATAAAGTATGCGAATAGAGCATATCCTGCGTATAGTAGACATCACGCATTAAACATATGCCTATTTGATTTATTCTTTATTCATGCTATTGTTTAGCCCCATGGCTCTAAGTATCGACTTGTATGCTGTATTTTTCAAAGGGTTGCCCCACAGACCCCATATGCTACAATTGGTGTTAACTTTTCTTATCCTTGCTCATAAGCTCCCAGGTCAACTGTGTCTGTTAATGTAGTTAGTTAAAAATTTGCCAGCTTAAATATCCCTGGTCTTATGCTATCTTGGTGAGTTTATATGTATTGTGTCCTGTTCTCTCCACCATACACTTTATTGTTTTTACTGACTTGTTAGTTTGAGCAACTGCTACTCATCCATATTCTTTGTTAATAGCTTGCCTGATTTACTCTATAATGTATGACAATAGCATATGCATTGAAAGTAGTAGGAACCATGCATGAAACTTATACCTGCTTGTTTTATAATTTTTATCCATACTATTGTAATACACACTATATACTATTTGTACTGTTGGCACTTCCCTAGTAGACAGTATTCTGATAGCCTTGATATCTCTCTATATTGTTTATTTGGTGAACCTTCATATACGCCATGCATTGGTGCCACTATAGATATATGGGCTTAAAAGGGCATCATTGCTAATTGATGAAAATCTCCTTGGTTAAGAATTGTTCTGTTTTGTTTATTTGTTTGCTGAACATTGTACTAACTTATCTCCTACGCATATACTTAATTTTGTTCATTGCTTGCACCCTGACATATTGAACTCTTCATTGAAACGCAATTTCTTTGCTCTGTTAACTTGAGATTGCAAGGTACTCTAATAGTATAATGATATATATACATAGCTATTGGTAAGACTACTAGCAGTTTAGTACCAAACACGCAAGCCTAATCCTGATTCCTGACATGATTCTAAGATTGGGATACACTTTAATAGTAGCACCACCTTTCAGCCACACTCTTTTTTTGGAGTGTACACTAACAGTTGTCCTACTGAATACGAATAACAATTACATGTTTATTGCAGAGCAACCTGTATGCCTACTCCCTATAAATAGTACTTGAGTGGGATTGAGGTGACTTCCCATCTATTGCCGCTGGGCATAGGGTCCATGCCCCGTGGCAATCTTATTTTCTGCTTTGGCATTCATGTACCCAAGCTTTTAATATTTTTTTTAGATAGTGTTATTATGAGTGTATCTACTTTTAAATGTGTTTTGTGACACTTTTTATTTGAGCTTAACAGTTAACCAGAGCTCTGAGGTTAAATTCAATTGCACTCAAGCGATCGTGTTTACTTTCAACTTGTAATGCGTGCGCTACTTCCAACACACACAAACAGCTGCAATAAGCCCAATATCGCTCACGCGCAACTGTTAGCTACTCGTACTTTGGACTGGAAAAACCTATATGATTTGCATTCAAACCCTTTAGTAATTATGTTCAACATATTTTTCTCTTGTAAGGTGTATCCAGTCCACGGATCATCCATTACTTGTGGGATATTCTCATTCCCAACAGGAAGTTGCAAGAGGACACCCACAGCAGAGCTGTAATATAGCTCCTCCCCTAACTGTCATAGCCAGTCATTCTCTTGCAACTCTCAACAAGCAAGGACGTTGTAGGAGAGAGTGGTTAAATATAGCTAGTTTATTTTCTTCAATCAAAAGTTTGTTATTTTTAAATAGTACCGGAGTTGTGCTATTTTATCTCAGGCAGTAAATAGAAGAAGAATCTGCCTGAGGTTTCTATGATCTTAGCAGGTTGTAACTAAGATCCATTGCTGTTCTCACATATGTCTGAGGGGATTACACAGATGAGGTAACTTCAGCGAGAGAATGGCGTGCAGTTTATTCTGCTATCAGGTATGTGCAGTTATAATTTTTTCTAGAGATGGAAAACACTAGAAAATGCTGCTGATACCGGATTAATGTAAGTTAAGCCTGAATACAGTGATTTAATAACGACTGGTATCATGCTTACTCCCAGGGGTAATACCCTTATGATATTGCAATATAAAACGTTTGCTGGCATGTTTAATCGTTTTGCTTTGGTGATAAAACTTTATTGGGACCTAGTTTTTTCCACATGGCTGGCTTAAATTTTGACTAGAAACAATTTCCACTGTTGTAGTATAAAAAGTTACAGTTGGTGCACTTAAAATTACAAACTGTGACATCCAGCTTCCCTCAAAGGCCCTCTGAATGCTATAGGACATCTCTAAAGGACCCAAAGGCTTTCCAAAGTCGTTTATTGGGGAAGGTAGGGCCACAGCTTGCTGTGGCAGTTTGTTGTGACTGTTAAAAAACGTCTATTTCGGGGGGTTTTTATCCGTTTTTTGAACTAAGGGGTTAATCATCCATTTGCAAGTGGGTGCAATGCTCTGTTAGCTTATTATACACACTGTAAAAATTTCGTTTGATTTACTGCATTTTTTCACTGTTTTTCAAATTCTGACAAAATTTGTTTCTCTTAAAGGCACAGTACCATTTTTTATATTTGCTTGTTAACTTGATTTAAAGTGTTTTCCAAGCTTGCTAGTCTCATTGCTATTCTGTATAAACATGTCTGACATAGAAGAAACTCCTTGTTTATTATGTTTAAAAGCCATGGTGGAACCCCCTCTTAGAATGTGTACCAAATGTACTGATTTCATTTTATGCAATAAAGATAATTTTCTGTCTTTAAAAAATTTATCACCAGAGGAATCTGACGAGGGGGAAGTTATGCCGACTAACTTTCCCCACGTGTCAGACCCTTTGACTCCCGCTTAAGGGACTCACGCTCAAATGGCGCCAAGTACATCTAGGGCGCCCATAGCGTTTACTTTACAAGACATGGCGGCAGTCATGGATAATACACTGTCAGCGGTATTAGCCAGACTACCTGAACTTAGAGGTAAGCGAGATAGCTCTGGGGTGAGACAAAATGCAGAGCATACTGATGCTTTAAGAACCATGTCTGATACTGCCTCACAATATGCAGAAGCTGAGGAAAGAGAGCTTCAGTCAGTGTGTGTGATGTTAATGACTCAGGAAAGATACCTGATTCAAATATTTCTACATTTAAATTTAAGCTTGAACACCTCCGCGTGTTGCTTAGGGAGGTTTTAGCTGCTCTGAATGACTGTGATACCATTGCAGTGCCAGAGAAATTGTGTAGACTGGATAAATACTTTGCAGTGCCGGTGTGTACTGATGTTTTTCCAAATACCTAAAAGGTTTACAGAAATTATTAATAAGGAATGGGATAGACCAGGTGTGCCGTTCTCTTCCCCTCCTATTTTTAGAAAAATGTTTCCAATAGACGCCACCACACGGGTCTTATGGCAGACAGTCCCTAAGGTGGAGGGAGCAGTTTCTACTCTAGTAAAGCGTACTACTATCCCTGTCGAGGACAGTTGTGCTTTTTTTTTTTTTTTTTTTTAGATCCAATGGATAAAAAATTAGAGGTTACCTTAAGAAATTATTTATTTAACAAGGTTTTATCCTACAGCCCCTTGCATGCATTGCCCCTGTTACTGCTGCTGCGGCGTACTGGTTTGAGTCTCTGGAAGAGGCTTTACAGGTAGCGACTCCATTGGATGACATACTTGGCAAACTTAGAGCACTTAAGCTAGCCAATTCTTTTATTCTGATGCCATTGTTCATTTGACTAAACTAACGGCTAAGAATTCTGGTTTTGCTATACAGGCGCGCAGAGCGCTATGGCTTAGATCATGGTCAGCTGACGTGACTTCAAAATCTAAGCTACTTAACATTCCCTTCAAGGGGCCGACCCTATTCGGGCCTGGTTGAAGGAGATTATTGCTGATATCACTGGAGGAAAAGGTCATGCCCTTCCTCCGGACAGGTCCAAATCTAGGGCCAAACAGTCTAATTTTCGTGCCTTTCAAAACTTCAAGGCAGGTGCGGCATCAACTTCCTCTAATAATAAATAATAGGGAACTTTTGCTCAATCCAAGACGGTCTGGAGACCAAACCTGACCTGGAAAAAAGGTAAGCAGGTAAAAAAGCCTGCTGCTGCCTCTAAGACAGCATGAAGGAACGGCCCCCTATCCGGGAACGGATCTAGTAGGGGGCAGACTTTCACTCTTTGCCCAGGCGTGGGCAAGAGATGTTCAGGATCCCTGGGCGTTGGAAATTATATCCCAGGGATATCTTCTGGACTTCAAAGCTTCCCCCCCAAAAGGGAAATTTCACCTTTCACAATTATCTGCACACCAGATAAAGAGAGAGGCATTCTTACACACTGTACGAGACCTCCTAGATATGGGAGTGATCCATCCAGTTCCAAAGGAGGAACAGGGACAGGGTTTTTACTCAAATCTGTTTGTGTCGTTCCCAAAAAAGAAGGAACCTTCAGACCAATTTTGGATCTAAAGATCTTAAACAAATTCCTCAAAGTTCCGTCGTTCACGATGGAAACTATTCGTACCATCCTACCACTGATCCAGGAGGGTCAATATATGACTACAGTGGATCTAAAGGATGCTTATCTTCACATTCCGATACACAAAGATCATCATCGGTTTCTCAGGTTTGACTTTCAAGACAGGCATTACCAGTTGTAGCTCTTCCCTTGGGATTAGCTACAGCCCCAAGAATCTTTACAAAGGTTCTAGGGTCGCTTATGGCTGTCCTAAGGCCGCAGGGCATAGCAGTAGCCCCTTATTTAGACGACATCCTGATACAGGCGTCAAACTTCCAAATTGCCAAGTCTCATACGGACGTAGTACTGGCATTTCTGTGGTCGCATTGGTGGAAAGTGAACGAGGAAAAGAGTTCTCTATCCCCACTCACGAGAGTTTCCTTTCTAGGGACTCTGATAGATTCTGTAGAAATGAAAATTCACCTGACGGAGTCCAGGTTATCAAAGCTTCTAAATTCCTGCCGGGTTCTTCATTCCATTCCGCGCCCTTCGGTGGTTCAGTGTATGGAAGTAATCGGCTTAATGGTAGCGGCAATGGACATAGTGCCGTTTGCACGCTTACATCTCAGACCGCTGCAACTATGCATGCTCAGTCAGTGGAACGGGGATTACACAGATTTGTCCCCTCAACTGAATCTGGACCAAGAGACCAGGGATTCTCTTCTCTGGTGGCTATCTCGGGTCCATCTGTCCAAAGGTATGACCTTTCGCAGGCCAGATTGGACAATTGTTACGACAGATGCCAGCCTTCTAGGTTGGGGTGCAGTCTGGAACTCCCTGAAGGCTCAGGGATCGTGGACTCAGGAGGAGTCTCTCCTTCCATTAAACATTCTGGAAATAAGAGCGATATTCAAGGCTCTTCAGGCTTGGCCTCAGTTAGCAACTCTGAGGTACATCAGATTTCAGTCGGACAACATCACGACTGTAGCTTACATCAACCATCAAAGGGGAACGAGAAGTTCCCTAGAGATGTTAGAAGTTTCAAAAATAATTTGCTGGGCAGAGATTCACTCTTGCCACCTATCAGCTATCCATATCCCAGGTCTAGAGCACTGGGAGGCGGATTTTCTAAGTCGTCAGACTTTTCATCCGGGAGAGTGGGAACTCCATCCGGAGGTATTTGCACAACTGATTCATTGTTGGGGCAAACGAGAACTGGATCTCATGGCGTCTCGCCAGAACGCCAAGCTTCCGTGTTACGGATCCAGGTCCAGGGATCCCAAGGCGACACTGATAGATGCTCTAGCAGCGCCCTGGTCTTTCAACCTGGCTTATGTGTTTCCACTGTTTCCTCTGCTCCCTCGACTGATTGCCAAGATCAAGCAGGAGAGAGCATCGGTGATTCTGATAGCACCTGCGTGGCCACACAGGACCTGGTATGCAGATCTAGTGGACATGTCATCCTTTCCACCATGGTCTCTGCCTCTGAAACAGGACCTTCTACTTCAGGGTCCTTTCAACCATCCAAATCAAATTTCTCTGAGGCTGACTGCCTGGAGATTGAACGCTTGATTTTATCAAAGCGTGGCTTCTCCGAGTCAGTTATTGATACCTTAAGACAGGCACGAAAGCCTGTCACCAGGAAAATTTACCATAAGGTATGGCGTAGATATCTTTATTGGTGTGAATCCAAGGGTTACTCATGGAGTAAGGTCAGGATTGCTAGGATATTATCTTTTCTCCAAGAAGTTTTGGAAAAAGGATTGTCAGCTAGTTAAGAGTCTGGCAGATGTTCCAGACGTTCAGGCATTTTGTCAGGCTTTAGTTAGAATCAAGCCTGTGTTTAAACCTGTTGCTCCACCATGGAGCTTAAACTTGGTTCTTAAGGTTCTTCAAGGAGTTCCGTTTGAACCTCTTCATTCCATAGATATCAAGCTTTTATCTTGGAAAGTTCTTTTTAGGTAGCTATTTCCTCGGCTCGTAGAGTCTCTGAGCCATCTGCCTTACAATGTGATTCTCCTTATCTGATTTTTCATACGGATAAGGTAGTCCTGCGTACCAAACCTGGGTTCTTACCTAAGGTGGTATCTAACAAGAATATCAATCAAGAGATTGTTGTTCCATCCTTGTGTTACACAATCTGGACGTGGTCCGTGCTTTAAAGTTTTACTTACAAGCTACTAAAGATTTTCGTCAAACATCTGCTTTGTTTGTTGTCTACTCTGGACAGAGGAGAGGTCAAAAGGCTTCGGCAACCTCTTTTTCTATTTGACTAAGAAGCTTAATCCGCTTAGCCTATGAGACTGCTGGACAGCAGCCTCCTGAAAGGATTACAGCTCATTCCACTAGAGCTGTGGCTTCCACTTGGGCCTTTAAAAATGAGGCTTCTTTTGATCAGATTTGCAAGGCGACGACTTGGTCTTCACTTCATATTTTTTCAAAATTTTACAAATTTGATACTTTTGCTTCTTCGGAGGCTATATTTGGGAGAAAGGTTTTACGGGCAGTGGTTCCTTCCATTTAAGTTCCTGCCTTGTCCCTCCCTTCATCCGTGTATTTTAGCTTTGGTATTAGTATCCCACAAGTAATGGATGATCCGTGGACTGGATACACCTTACAAGAGAAAACACAATTTATGCTTACCTGATAAATTTATTTCTCTTGTGGTGTATCCAGTCCACGGCCCGCCCTGTCATTTTAAGGCAGGTAATTTTTAAATTTAAACTACAGAAACCACTGCACCCTATGGCTCCTCCTTTCTCGGCTTGTTTTCGGTCGAATGACTGGCTATGACAGTTAGGGGAGGAGCTATATTACAGCTCTGCTGTGGGTGTCCTCTTGCAACTTCCTGTTGGGAATGAGAATATCCCACAAGTAATGGATGATCCGTGGACTAGATACACCACAAGAGAAATAAATTTATCAGGTAAGCATAAATTGTGTTTTGCAAAGGGTTTACACGTGATTTTAGATTTATTGTGATCTATTTTGTGTGGCCTACATTGCAATTAAAGAGACACTCGAGTAAATAAACTTTTATGATTCAGAAAGATCATGCAGTTTTAAGACACTTTCCAATTTACTTCCATTTTGCATAGTCTTTTTCTATTCACACTTTTTGGGGCACAAGATCCTACTAAGCATGTGTACAAGCTCACAGGGTATACGTATACTAATCTGTGATTGGCTGATGTCTGTCACACGATACAGGGGGCCAGAAAATGCGAGAAAAAATATGTTAGAAAAATAAATCTACTGCTTATTTGAAATATAAAGTGTTTAATCATTGTCGTTTTTTTTTTAATCCTTTTTATTGAGGTAGCAATGACAAGCATACAGAAAAAACATTGGAATGGCTAGACACATATATCAGCTTTCAAATATCTAATACACAGACATGTCCTAGAGGATATATTCAGTGATGAGTCCTACAAATAGGAGCAATTGGCCATACTGGGCAACCTCTTTTATATTTGTACATTCCAGCCTGTGGAAGCAATTATCTAACAGAAATAGCATATAAGACCAACATTTCTCTTTAGTAAGTCCAAATAAAAATAAGTAGGTCTTTAGGTGTCCACTCAATTAACATCAATTTATAAGAAAATTAAAAAAACAAATAGTAGATAGTAGTACAAATTAATCCTCCCCGAAATTCTAAGAGCCTAAGGGATCTCTTCAACATCTTATGGCCCTAAAGCTTCCCGGGCCCAGACAGTCCAGCGCCCATCATAACTAGTAGTATGGGTCATCCTTATATTAATGCATATTGTCCCATCCCCCAGGCTCCACCGAGTCAGTGCAGGTCAGCTCAATAACTATCAATAAAAGGCCCTAGCGTCTATGAAATCTTAAGGGCCTGAGGGCTGGAAACACGCTTCATTTTGATTAGCTCCCAGTCTGAGGAATGCAGAGTAGGAACCAAGCTCCACCAGACTAGGCCCAAAGGAGCCCCAGGGCACAGGGAGGTTATGGGTTGTAAAAGACTACCGATATTTTTGGAAATATTCCCAAGCGACAGAGCAAATACAGTAAGAATAAGTGTATGAGGATAAAGGGCTCTGCACCTCTGAAGCGGTAGAGACTACCTAACTATGCCTTTTTATGCAGAGGGCTGAGAAAGTCCCCTAACCGCAAATTTGTACAATGGTGGGAGGCAGATCCAGCACTAGACCGAACTCCCCCCCCAGAGCAAAGGGAGGCATGGAGAACACAAATATAACAGTAACATGAAGCAAGCATTTAAGTAAAGGTATCATATGGTGCCCAAAGCTGAAATATATCTATTTGAAATAGGCCCAAGCACTTTCCAACCTCCTGTTTATATTATGGCCTCTTTCAGACCTAAGACATTTGCTTTACAGAATATAGGAGGGTCATGTAATTTCAGCATCCTAAATCTATTTAAACCTGTACGTGCACTATAGAGCAGTACATTATCTGAGCATATAAATTAAAGCCATAGATTTGCAATCCTTAAAAATTTTTTACAAAAAATATCCATAGTATATGCTGTTTGGCATCACTAAATTGGCTAGTAAGTGATTAACGTTTCTCACTCTAAGCTCCCAACTGTACACAAATCGAAATATGGGGGAGCGGGGTTGGGCCTCAAAATATAAGGGAAAATCAAAATAAATTTAAAAAAATGGGCTACTGGCAGAAGGGAGTCATATACAACTTACTATCTATAAAATGCACTTGTGCGTGCTAACTATGCACTACCCTACTCGGGGAACATCGAGAATACATCATATAATGGCATCAGTGTATATGTTCCTCTATTCTAATATTCACTATAAATGTAAAAAGAGTTCCGTTCCAATATGGCAGCACATAGCAATACTAGATATGATATCATAGGGTACACACTGGTAAGTAATCCCTGTTACGTAATACAGTAAAACTTGACAAAGAGGTACAGTGCGGACAAAGGAAGAAAAAAAATGGGTTCAATTCAAATATGGCAGTACAAAACAATACTAGATATGATATCATAGAATGCACTAGCAAGTAAACACTATTCGGTAAGCTAGTAAAACTTAACAAATAAGTACAGTGCATTACAACATAAGTGGTAGCCCTGGAAAAAAGGTATAAGTCCCGAGATAGGTTCCAATGGAGATGCATAACTGGGATAATCCATGTGTGTAGAGCAAAAAATGTCTGTATCACAATCCAAAAGTAGCTAGACGTCGCTTTACGGAGCATATCAGACCCAAAGGTCGTCATTTGTACACATAAGAGTCATAGTGAACACAGAGATATAGCCCTTATTTGAGGACTAGGTAAGGTGCCCAAGGTTAACCAATACCAGATCAGACCTCCATACTCACAGTGCTAGCGTATGTACCATTTTCAAAGAGTTCAAGTGTCCCTGAAGAGATAGGGCAGCTGAGAGGAAAGGGAAAGCTTCCAACTAACTAGCTCACGCTGTCAAGCTGGCTGTGAACGTCCCGGTCTGTGTTTCTAAGACCTTTAATGATTCCTGTGTCGGAGGACCCTATCTTCCTTCCAGGAGAACCGACCAAGTAGTCGACTGGGCCCATACCAGATCTTCTTGTTGTAGTTGCTCGTCTGGTGAGGAATCCTTTATGCCACACACATCTGTACTTTGTCGGAGAAACTTGGTGGGACTGCAATCAGTCTGGATATGCTCCAGAAACAATGGGTCGCTATTATCCGGGGTCAGGAGAGAGGAATCAGCATTAGGTAGGCTCTGCATTATCACCCCGCTCTCTCTTGCAATCAGGCACTCTGTGAGACTGGATCGCGGATCGCTGTGGGGAAGGCAACCGCCATTCAGACTGTGGTGTTTCCTGCTGCGAAGCTGCGCCATTTGCTAAAGATGATGTGGTCAGGAATGTAAGGATTCGGTCCACTCGCTCTTACAAATTTGCGCTTCATGCTCAGGGTCTTGATACTGGTGTATAGCTTCTCCATCTCAAGATAGCAGAGATGAAGTTAGAATATCCACTTTCAAAATTCAGGGTACTTTTTATGCTCACTGCGGGTCCCACGTGGTTCCCAAGTCCTCATATGGTATGCGCTCAAAAACGCAAGTTGGAGCGTCTCCAAAGCTAACCACTTACTCCCAAATGCTCAGTGCACTACTGGATCTCAAAGTTGTACTAGTCCGAGAGTCTGGTCGGTACTGATGACCTCTATGCTGCGTAGACTGCACGGAGCTACGGAATAAAACAGCCTACTCCATACGCTCTAGGCTCCGCCCCTATTGTCAAATCATTGTCTTTATTATGCATTTGTTAATTATGTAATTCTACTGCATTGAGCGGGCCTTTAAGTGCTTGGATGTTTAAAAAAGTAAAAAAAATACACAAAATTATATGAAATTTTTTAGTTGCACAATGATATAGTTGCCAAAATCTACATTTAATCACATGATCATTATGGAATCAATACTGGAATTTGCTTTAACCAGTTATTTTTTTCTTCTACACAGGTCTACAAAAACACTAAGGAAATAAATCTTTGTGAAAATGTCTTTTGTGTGTGTGTGTATTTGCCTAGTCCATTTAAAGGGCAGTCAAGTCAAAATTAAACTTTCATGATTCAGATAGAGGACACAATTTTAAACAACTTTCCAATTCACTTCCATTATCTAAATGTGCACAATGTTTTTATATGCAGAGTTTATGAGGAACCAGTTCCCACTAAGCATGTGCAGGATTCACAGAATATACGTATATTCATTTAATGATTGGTTGATGGCTGTCACATGATGCATCAGGAAGGAAAATGTAACTAACATTTACATTTGTCAGAAAAAAAATCTAATATTCATTTGTAATTCAAACTAAGTGCTTTTGCACTGTCTCTTTATTATGCAATTATTAATTATGCTATTTTACTGTGTTTAGTGGTCCTTTAAAAATAACTAATGTTCCAGTTATATAGCTAAGACAAAAACCACCTGGTGTTTAATACAAAAAAGTCACATGTCAAATTGGTAAAGGGGATTTTGGTTAGATGTAATGAAGGCTACATTCCACCACTTTGTAGACAGTGGTTATGCTGCATTGGTTTATGGTCAGCAGATCAGTTTGTGTGTATAAGTCAGGCTAGTATGTGGTCAGTGGTTACAGTGTACTTATTTATAGAGCTATGTGGATAAGTAACGCTGGTTTGTGGTCAGTGATTATGAAGTACTTATTTGCTATCAGCAGGTTTGTGGATAAGTCATGCTTCCTGCTGGTCACGGTGTAATTATTTGCGGTCAGCAAATATGTAGGTAAGTCACACTTCCTTGTGGTCATGGTGTACTGTACATATTTCTGGTTAGCAAAAATGGATGTAAGTCATGCTTGTTTGTGGCCATGGTATATTGGTGGTCAGCATATACGTAGATAAATCATGTTTGTTTGTGGCCATGGTATATTGGTGGTCAGCATATACGTAGATAAATCATGTTTGTTTGTGGCCAATTTGCTTCAGTTCTTAGATTTATCAGGATAATATCTTCAGCTCTTTGTGTCATCTCATGGGAAGACCTGAAGAGATTGAGTTTGCTAACGTTTCTGCTTATTTAGATGCATCTATTGTGTATGCTGCCAACCTTAAAGGGACATTAAACAATAAATCAATTTTATAAGCATAATTTTGAGGTTATTCCCACACTATAGTAATTGGTGCCGTCACGTAGAAATCTACCTTTTATTGCATTTCAGTGCTTATGTGTTTGCATATGCGCAGCAACTCTCCTTCAGACACCTACAGTGTAACATAGGTTACAGAATGGCTGCACACATAATTAGAGGGTGGTGAATGGAATCTATTGTGCTCAATGTCCCTTTAAAGTTATATTAAACAGAATGTCTATTAAAGAGTGTGTTCCAGTTCCTGTGAAAGAAGAGGCCGTCAGTTCGTACAATACATTCTAAAGTATGAACCGTGTGGCACAGCTTTGCGTTAATATATTTTAAATTCTTTTCAAAATAGTACAGGGAAAAACATCTTTACATTCTAAATTATCTATACCATTTTGATTGACAATTTCTGTTGGCTGTAGGCTATTATAAGTACAGCCAAAGGCCTCTATTTACCAAAGTCTGGCGGACCTGATCCGACAGTGCGGATCAGGTCCGCCAGACCTCGCTGAATACGGAGAGCAATACGC
Organism: Bombina bombina; assembly: GCF_027579735.1. Taxonomy (NCBI): domain Eukaryota; kingdom Metazoa; phylum Chordata; class Amphibia; order Anura; family Bombinatoridae; genus Bombina; species Bombina bombina. The sequence continues at coordinate 484,139,463 of NC_069500.1, forward strand.
TCTCCGTATTCAGCATTGCACCGGCAGCTCACAAGAGCTGCTGGTGCAACGCCGCCCCCTGCAGAATCGCGGCCAATTGGCCGCCAGCAGGGGGGTGTCAACCCGATCGGGTTGAATTCCGGCGATGTCTGTCCGCCTGCTCAGAGCAGGCGGACAGGTTATGGAGCAGCGGTCTTTGTGACCGCTGCTTCATAACTGCGGTTTCTGGCGAGTCTGCAGGCTCGCCAGAAACACAGGGCATCAAGCTCCATTCGGAGCTGATAGATAGGCCCCAAAGTATTTATACAGAAAGTTAGAGGCATTACACAAAACTAAAAAATTATTAATTTACTCCTTAGGAAGTGCAACCCATTCATGTAGACTTAGCCGACTAAAAGTGTTGAAAATAAAGTTATTTGTAAATTGTGCAGAGCTTGGAAAGGCATCAGGATAAAAGAGGATTCTCTACCACTTGGGACTCGGAGGCAATCTTAAAGGGATACGAAACCCAAAATTTTCATTTTGTGATTAAGATAGCGCATGCAATTTGAAATAACTTTCTAATTTACTTCTATTATCAATTGTTCTTTGTTCTCTTAGTATTTTTTTGAAAGGTAGGGACATAAGCTCAGGATCCTGCCCATGTCTGCAGCACTATAGGGCCGCAGATTTGCAAGAGCAATAGATGGCAGCATTACTGCCATGTAGTGCTCCGGAACTTACTTAGGTATCTCTTTAACAAAGAATACCATTGGGAACAAAGCAAATTTGATAATAGAAGTAAATTGGAAACTTTTTTAAAACGGTATGCTCTGTCAGAATAGCAAAAGAAAACTTTTGTGTTTCATATCCCTTTAAAGGGCCATGATACCCAAATGTTGAAACACTTAAAAGTGATACAGCATAGCTGTAAAAAGCCGACTAGAAAATATCACCTGAACATCTCTATGTAAAAAAAGAAAGATATTTTACCTCAAAAGTTTCTCAGTAGCCACATCCCATTGTAAAGGACTTCTAAGCAACAAATCAGTATGTCTGTCCCAGGACAATGGAAGGAGCAAGCTTTCATGCACTCATCTTTTTTTCCCTATTCAGCTTAAGGAAGTTTACAATGAAATATCATGAGAGTTAAGTCAAATCTCATGAGATCACAGTAAAAGAGTTCATGACCTCAGCACTGTTGATGCTGATTGGCTGCTGTTCATTTTTTTTTTACCTGCCGCTGAGCAGCAGTTGAGTACTGTATAACCTTTTGCACAGAACTTACTCTGCTGAGCTGAAGAAATTGTGAGGTAAAATATCTTCCTTTTTTACATAGAGATGCTCAGGTGATATTTTCCTGTCAGCTTTTTACAGTTATACTGCATCAGTTTCAAGTGACTTAGCATATGTGTATTATGTCCCTTTAAGTGCCTAGCACATATGTGCTCAGTTGGTCTTTGCCATAATCCTATGTCAGGAATGGAAAACTTATGATTCCACACACAAATAATACCTAAAAGTGGTTAAATCATAAATTCATAGTAAAGCTTCTTTTTCTTGTTGTAGATTGTTTTTGATTATGTAGGCGGTCATTGGACAAGTTGTCAAAGGGTTTAATCCTTCTTTGCCTTGCGAGCTTGTCCTTGAAAACAATACATCACACATTAAATATTTTGATATTAATTATATTACATTTGTTGCAGTATAATTTATGAGAAATAATTAATTGGTCTAACACAGGGGTGTCCAAACTTTGCTCTCCAGAGGTTTTGGAACTACATTTCCCATGATGCTCAGCTAGATAAAATGCTGGCTGAGCATCATCGGAAATGTAGTTCCAAAACCTCTGGAGAGCAAAGTTTGGACACCCCTGGTCTAACATAAAATAATGACTTTTTATTACAAGGTGAGGGAGCAAAGCCAACACCTGCTGAAGCAGAGAATAACAGTTACAGGTTTCTAAGTTTATGTTCGGGGAGTCTTTACTGATCAACTTGTACACACAGTCTCTATGCAAATCAACTTGTGTCCTGCTCCTGCATCTTTCACATAAAGTCTTCCAACCAATGATGATGCTATTTTTACTGTGACCTACCTGCCTACCATTGTACGATACTAGCCAAAGAGAAGTTTTGCTAGATGTAGAATCATTGCTATGTTTAGTATGTTTACAATTAAATGTGTTATTTCACATTTCAGTGTTGCCTCCCATTTCCAGTGCTAATAAGGATAATTGCCTGTACCCTGGTGTAACATCCCAATATAGTGGAGCCAAAGTAAAAGTGTTGTTCAATGAAATGCACATGCATGCAACAACGACTCTGCATACCAAACCTAGCACCTGCTACTGGACCACCAGAGAAAGTGGGACTAAGGGCTGGAACCACAAGGCACCAGGAAGACTTAATATAGTCATGGTGCACATCAAAATTCAAACCACCTGGTACACGATGACAAGTCTACAAGCATGCCTGGAAGAAGGGGCCATCACTCCCCTAATACACCAAGCATTCACCTAGGAAACCAGGAGGAGTGTGAGACTTGAATACCCTGCACAGGGACAGAACTAAGAATGGAAGACATTCCGAGAGTGATGAATTTTACAAAAATTAGAAATTCATCCAGCACCTGTGTAGTAGGGTGGGTGCAAAACTATCAGGGCCTTGCACAATAGCACAACAATTCCAAACAAATGACTACCGGGCCCTGGACACATCCAGCTAAAAATTATCGGGCCTTGAGGTCACTGGAGTTGAGAACCACTGGGCTATAAAAATGGATCATCTACAAAACATTTATGCAAAGAAAAATCTAGTGTACAATGTCCCTTTAATCAATATGAATTATTGCATCCAAAGAATATACATTGAGGAATGGTAACTGTACTCTAGGGTGAGCCAAGATAAGTAGTTTCATCCATGTCAGGAAAGTTTGCTCTATAAACGCCCTCTTTTTGATGTTTTAGATGCAGTAAATAAAACAGACTTCAAAATGCCTCTTTAATGTCAAGTAAATTTAGATAATATCTCAGACTTGGGGATTCAGCTTAACAATAAAATACATTTCAAAAAGAGGTACCAAACATGAATACAGGTCACTTTCATTTACATAATACAAAAGCATAAGCTCAGGGAAAGTATAAGTGCATTTTAAAGGACAGACAAGAAGGAAAAATGCAAAATGTATAAGGTCACTCAATCGTGGTGAGAGAAATTCAGATGTAAGAAGAATAAAGAACTATAATTTAAAGGGACACTGAACCCAAATTTTTCTTTCGTGATTCAGATAGAGCATGCAATTTTAAGCAACTTTCTAATTTACTCCTATTATCAAATATTCTTTATTCTCTTGGTATGTTTATTTGAAAAGCAAGAATGTAAGTTTAGATGCCGGCCCATTTTTGGTGAACAACCTGGGTTGTCCTTGCAGATTGGACAGCACCAAAAAAAAAGGGCTGTCCATGGTTCTGAACCAAACATTTGCTGGCTCCTTAGCTTAGATGCCTTCTTTTTCAAATAAAAATAGCAAGAGAATGAAGAAAAATTGATAATAGGAGTAAATTAGAAAGTTGCTTAAAATTGCATGTTCTATCTGAATCATGAAAGAAAAAATTTGGGTTCAGTATCCCTTTAATTAAAGCAATAAAGTAACACAGAACCTCTCTCTATAACATAGGTATCTAGCCACTCTCTAATACAAGACATGCTTACATTTTACAATGAAAGGCACAATACCACACACTAAATGGTTCTTAATGTGCAAGGACCCCTAACACCCATCATCATTCACTGTTTGACATATTCACTACATCCTCTATTTGCTGGCAACTGAAGAAACACACACAAAGTCACAGTCACACCTGTAAGCACTCTCACAATACTCTTGTGCAAGACACCTTTTACTACAACTTGGTAACTGGCTACAGCAAGCTCACACCTCCTAATCAAGTTCTTGCTAAGTAAGGCACTTTTATACAGCTCAATTAAACAGTAACCATGCAAGGCACTCTATGTGACCTCTAAATCGGTCATTTGTACAAATAACTTTATGAGTCTCTGTAAAAGACACTGGGTTCTCATGAAACAGAATTTTCTATCCCTTCTGAAATGCAGAAATGAGGTTCACCCTTGAACTATCAGTATGTTGTGCTCTCTCGCACCCTCAGTACAGAGAACCCACAACTTTCAGCACAACACAATAATTTTACAATTGTTAATACAACTATTACACCCCTGAATGATATATGTACTGTATTCAGTAAAATACTTATTGTGGTTGCAGCAGTCACTCTATGCCTTACTGCCTGTCTGCATGCCCTGTATGCTTCTGTAGTTATCTTAAAGCAGACTTTACCCAATCTCCCATATTATGCCAAGCACGTAGTAGTCATTGGCAATACAGAGTGGACACCCGTTCACAAAGAATGGATACATTTAAAGAAAAACCCTGACCTGATTACAAAAGCTCTTTTTAAACAATTTATGTTTTTTAATAGATTCGCTTTAATATAGCTTTCAAAAACCTTCTCTCTCATGTAAAAAACATAAAATAATAAATGTAGGTGCAAAGCTCACTTATGTATTAATACAACGCTCACCAAACAAAGCACAATTACTCATCAGTACAACACTCATCAAACAAGTCACGCTCGCTCATCAGTACAACATTCATCAGACAAGTCACGCTCGCTCATCAGTACAACACTCATCAGACAAGGCACTCTCGCTCATCAGTACAACATTCATCAGACAAGTCACGCTCACTCATCAGTACAACACTCATCAAACAAGTCACGCTCGCTCATCAGTACAACATTCATCAGACAAGGCACTCTCGCTCATCAGTACAACACTCATCAGACAAGGCACGCTTGCTAATTAGTATGACACTTATCAAACAAGGCACACTCATCAGTACAACGCTCATCAAACAAGGCACACTCGTTCATCAGTACAACGCTCAAACAAGGCACACTCATCAGCATAACATTTAGCAAACAAAGCATGGTTACTCATAAGTACAACACTAACAAGGCACACTCATCAGTACAACGCTCATAAAACAAGTCACTCTCGTTCATCAGTACAACACTCATCAGACAAGGTACGCTTGCTAATTAGTATGACACTTATCAAACAAGGCAGACTCATCAGTACAACGCTCAAACAAATCACGCTCGCTCATCAGTACAACATTTATCAAACAAAGCATGGTTACTCATCAGTACAATGCTCATCAAACAAGTCACTCTCGTTCATCAGTACAACATTTATCAAAGCATGGTTACTCATAGGTACAACACTAACAAGGCACACTCATCAGTACAACGCTCATCAAACAAGGCACGTTCGCTCATCAGTACAACGCTTATCAAACAAGGCACGCTCGCTCATCAGTACAACTCATCAATCAAGGCACGCTCATCAAATAAGGCATGCTCGCTCATCAGTACAACTCTCATCAATCAAGGCACACTCACTCATCAGTACAATGCTCATCAATCAAGACACGCTGGCTCATCAGTACAACACTCTTCAAACAAGGCACGCTCATTCATCAGTACAACACTTATTAATCAAAGCATGCTTACTCATCAGTACAATGCTCTAACAAGGCACACTCATCAGTACAACTCATTAAACAAGGCACGCTTGCTCATCAGCACAACGAAGCTTATCAATCAAGGTACGCTCATCAGTACGATGCTTATCAAACAAGGTACGCTCGATTATCAGTACAACTCTCATTAATCAAGGCACGCTCATCAAACAAGGCACGCTCACTCATCAGTACAACTCTCATCAATCAAGGCACGCTCATCAAACAAGGCACACTCACTCATCAGTATGACGCTCATCAAACAAGGCTTATCAAACTAGACACGCTCATTCATCAGTACAACACTCATCAAGCAAGCCACACTCGCTCATCAGTACAACACATCAAACAAGGCACATTCGGTCATCAATACAACGCTCATCAAACAGGGCATGTTCGCTCATCAGTACAACACTCGGCAAATAAAGACACACTGACTCAATACAATTCTCACTAAACAAGGCACACTCAATCAATATAATGCTCATTATACAAGGCAAACTCAATTATCTTTACAAGGATCTCTCTATAAGCACAGCAATGCCACTTCTCAGTACAAGACTCTTCCTTTGTCTTTACTGGTGCTAACAGCTTTAAAGCACCATGAAAAAAATGTAGTTGTGAGCACTGCTCTTCCCCTCTCTTTGCAACCAAGTCTCATTTCCATGGTGGCTTGTCTTGAATGGATCCCGATCCTCTTCTGGCAGTTACCCTCCCTGTGCTAACTGATCGTGCACTATCTTTTCCAACCGGACCCCTGTTGGATTTTGTATTTAGTGATGAGCTCATCATAGATGGAGACTGCTCAGAGTCAGTGTCAGTGTCTGGGGGCCTCCAGAAGTTTCTTGTACTCTTGTAAGTTTCAAAAGTATGGTCTGAAACATCAGGCGGATGCACAGCTCTGAGGGGAAGTTGTTTAGTAACTGTCTTGGAGTTCTGTGGTCTTATTGTGGGGGAAGGGCTCCAAAGAAGGGGGCGTGGTCTCACAAGATCTTCCTTCTTTATCCAGGGGGCTTCCCAACCACAATCCTCTATTTTCTGTCCAAATAAGGTCTCATCACAATAAGAAGGAGAGCGGCTCTTCACCCTAGGGGGAGATAGAACAGGTAAAAATGTTGAATTTGAAAGAAAAATCAAGGAAGGACTAATTCCACAGACATATCATAGACCCTTATGGGACATGAAATCTATGTTTTATTCAGATATTGTTGTATAACACTATAAAACTAATATACATTTAAATGGTGTATAAAGATGTGTGTTTAATGTCACTAATTTTACTGTAGTCTTGGAACTAGATAAAGAAAATTAGCAAAATGTGCCAACACATTCAGCAACACTACATAGGGTATACAATGAAGTAACACAAAAGAAATACTAAACAAATTTAGGGATTAGATGACTATTACAGTTTGCTCTAAGTGTTAATAAATTGAGATAAAAGAGCAAATTGGTTGTTTGAAGGTGTGCACATTGCAGGGCTTTTTTGATCAAAAACAGCTTGCTTCTACCATGTACATTAGAGGTTTTGAGAGATAGTTAGTAGGTTTCACTAAAGAGGTGGGCTTGAGAGTCTCAAAGGTTTAGGTTGGAATCAGACAGCGGGGGTAGTATTGGAAGATAAAGTGGGATAACATTTTCTCTTTCTCAACAAATCTAACAAATTGCAGGACTACATTATTTATGTTCCTCTTACTCAAAAGAATACAATTTCTAACCCATTCACTTATGCTTAGATTGAGTACTGCAACCCTGTTCAAACTGGACTACATGTCAGCAGACTATTTCCACTAAATCTAGAATAGATTGAGTGGAAATAGTCCAGAATGATTGCCTTGGCCAGATTCACCCATCTCACATGTTGTTCATTCTAACACCACATATACCTCCAAGGCCATACAAGAAAAAGCATTATTAGATAGTAAAGATCTGTTAAGTGCATGCTGCTCAGAACCACTCCATACTACCTAAAGTAGAGGTTAGCAGCACTGGCAATTCTGCAAGAAAAAAAAATGTATTACATAAAAACAGCAAGCTAGGGGTTGTGAGGTGGAGGGTAAGGTGTTACACATTTGGTTTTAATACCAATAAGATGCTTGTTACTAGGTAAGTATACAAAATGATGGTTACTGTATACTGGGAAAAAACAGGTTTATAAAGGGGATAAGATAATGCAAAATTACAGTCTATATATTACTTGGGTTGATAATGCAAAATTAGTAATTCTGGAAAAAATGACTTTTATAGATATCCATTTAATTGTTTAATTAACATTTTTAAATTAGTGTTCAGTTACAATGAATGGTTACAATGAATGGAATGAACTGTACATTTATGTATAGATAAATGAGATATGGTTATTTTGTTCTTCTTATTGTGTTAATCTTTCTTTATATTAAGTTGTACATATTTACACTATAATTAGAAATAAATTCATCCCCTGCTGTTTCCACTTACATGATGTTAATGCTAAAAAGTGTTCACAAAACATATTAAGATAAGATTGTTTTTTTGAGGGTTTGTAGTGCATGCAATTTATTGCCTTAATAGCTGGTTATTTTGTAAATCTTTAGCAAAACGATAATGACAAAATACGTTGGAGCCAAAGAAGAAAGTGTTTATACAGATATTGACAGTGCTCCACCTAGTGGAAAAATAATAAAAACACCATTTGGAAATACCAATAACAGACCATAATACCACATCATTAATAATAATATAAAAGCCTTGATAGATTACATGCAAAATAATCTTCTTGTTTGTACTATTCAAATTTTAGCAAGAAACATTTTTTGTCATGTAAAAAGAATAGGTAATGATCAGATCATGCTTATTTCTTACACGAGTCACTGGTACTGGATGCTTATTCTGCTTTTCTTTCTCTCTCTCTCTCTCTTGCCCTGTACCTCTCCTGGCATTCTCATTCATTTCCTACATAGGACTTCTGAAATGTTGCAAGCTTTAATTTATTAAATTAGTAAGTTTACCTTTATTAAAAGGGACATGAAACCCAATTTGTTTTCTTGAGACAAAGCATAAAATGTCCAATTTACTTCTATTATAACATTTTATTAATTCTGTTGGTAGCCTTTGTTGAGGGGGCAGCAATGCACTGCTGAGGAGCCAATGATAAAAGGCATATTTATGCAGCCACAAATTAGAAGCTAGCTCCCAGTAGTGAACTTAATGCTCAGCCTTCCTAGGTATGTTTTTCAACAAAAGATACCAAGAAATTAAAACAAAACTAGATAACAGAAGTAAATTAGAAAGTTGTTTAAAATGACATGCTATATCTAAATCATGAGGATTTTTTTTGGGTTTCATGTCCCTTTATTGCATATCAAGCTTTTGTGAAGTAGTAAAAGTTGGAGTCAGAGATTTAAAGGGACATTAAACCCAAATTTTTTCTTTCATGATAGAGATAGAGAATACAATTTTAAAAAATATTCCAATTTACTTCTATTTTGCGTTATTCTTTAGATAGCGTTTACTGAAGAAATAGCAATGCACATGTGCGAGCCAATCACACGAGGCATCTATGTGCAGCCACCAATCAGCAGCTACGAGCCTATCTAGATATGCTTTTCAGCAAAGGATATCAAGAGAATGAAGCAAATTAGATAATAGAAGTAAACTAGAAAGATGTTTAAAATGGCATGCTCTTTCTAAATCATGAAAGAGAAAATTTTGGGTTTCATGTACCTTTAAATACTCGATAAGTGTGAGGTTTTGTGGGAAGTTAGCTACTTCTTTTGATGTGGAACAGTGGAGTAGATTTCGTCCATCAGAATTTAATGAATGTGCTTATAGTCTGATTCCAAGCCTGTAATAAGTAACTATTTACTTTTGCTTTGATATGTTGGTTTTAATGATATATTATATGATTAATTATAAGTTTATATGTGTAAAATCTAAAGTGCCATATAAACTACAAGTTGGCGATTTTTTGCATTTAAAATGCAATTTTGCATCATAAACGGTTTAACTTTGCATTAGGTATTAAGACACTGGTAAAGTAACAGTCTGGATGTCACTTCTGATTGGATCACAAAGTAAGAGAGTGCGGGATTGTATAGAACATATACCTTTCAAGTCCCTTTAAACTAATAATGTTAAACTGTGATACTGAGTTGGTCTGAGATCCTGAACATCTTGCAAAAGCACCAAACACCTGTATAAAGATCTTTGTATGGGCTATATTATGTAATATTAAGTAAAAACCGATATATATGTCACATAAGATGGCCATCCTGTTATTTTCTTTATCTTAATTTTATCAGAAAATCTTACATAATTAAAAAAAATAACAAGACAGTAATAAGACAGAATAAAACTGAATGTTCTGGATGAACCAATCCCAGTTTGCTACTTTACTTTTAAGTGGATTTCAGACAGTGCAGGCAAAGCTTCCCCTCTCCACTGCTGATATATAAAGACATATGCTCTATTGCTCTTCTAAGGAGACAGTGTAAAAGTTTTTTAGAACAGTGTACAGTCCCCATTTTGCAACACATGGGAAAGTGCAACATGCATGCAAATACGTAGTTCTATATCTGATGAGTGAAAAAGTTTGGAATGACACAGCTATCATATCAATGCTAGGTTTAAGATTTTTTTTTCTTTAAAGGGAAGGTCAATTTTCATCAATGAGTGCCCGTTTTTTTAAAAATACTTTTAAAAACAGGGGCACATTCATTGATGAAAATTAACATTGCACTGGATTTGAAGAAATACTTACCTTTTACTCCTGCAAAGCCGGATCGCCGATCCCCCTCCTTCTTCATGCTGTAGACCACAGCAATGACGAAACTGGCTTCCTCCAATCACAGGCGGGCATCACGAGCTGGATGCTCTGGGGTGCAAGCCATGATTGGAGGAAGCCGGTTTTCGTCATTTCTGACGTCAGTACAGAGGAACTGAGGCTGGGATCGGCAATCCGGTTTTGCAGAAGTAAAAGGTAAGTATTTCTTCAAATCCAGTGCAATGTTAATTTTCATCAATGAAAGTGCCCCTGTTTTTAAAAGTATTTTTAAAAAACGGGCACTCATTGATGAAAATTGACCTTCAATTTAAACATGTTTATAAAAACCTTTTAAACCTTGTTTACCAATGTATACCCAGATTCTCTTGGACTTTGTTTGTCCAACTCCCAATCCTAAAACATGTTTCAGATTGTCCCTTTTGGTCTGGAGGGAGACCAATTTCTTTAGCCTAAAAACAAAGATATTTGCACTGGAATCAGCCTGAGACATTATCATCCACAATGTCAGTAAAATGCTCATATGGTAAAATCTTGTACAGTATCTTAAATTCTTTATAAAGCTTTATTTCACCATCTAGAGCTAATCAAATGAGAAGCTAAGAGAATTGCTAGGGAACACATTTTATGTTCAGGATTCAGAAATACCTTATCTAATAGAAAAGGTTTTACTAGAATAAGGATTTCATCTCTGTTGGTGACCATAGGATTGACCCCTGTTATAACTTTTTCCAATTCTACTCTACTGATTTGGCACATAGAATTATGCCAAGGCCCTGTATGGTAGTACTGATCTAGGATAGGTACTCTTATGTTTGCTTTGGATCAGGATTAATAAAAGACTTTGCTGTTAACTCTTGGGGGTAGATTTATCAAGCAGCGGATGCTGCAATCTAACCCCGAAGTTTCCGGCTCCTCTGAGGTAGCGGACAGCAATTAACCCGATCGGGATGATTGACACCCCCTGCTAGTGGCAGATTGGTCGCGAATGTGCAGGGGGCAGCATTGCACAAGCATTTCACCAAAAATGCTTGTGCAATCATAAATGCCAACAGTGTATGCTGTCGGCATTTAGCGATGCCGGGCGGGCATGATTTGCCACAGCGAATCATGTCCTCCCGCCGCTTGATAATGCGGCCCCTTGGTCTCCAAGAATCCCCACATAAAGCTTCACAAGTCAGTTTCTTGGCTTTTTTTTTTTTTTTTTTTTAATATTTTTATTTGAGGTTCATTCAAAGGCATACAGGGTCACAAAAGCAAGTCTTTCATCACATGAAATAAAACTTCAGAGTTACAAAAGGCATAAACAGTAAAATGAAAGGATGAAGAATATAAAGCCAACATTTTACACTTTGTAACGACATAATAAGAATAGGATGCCAAACTTCTGGAAACCTAAATGACACCATAGGTCGCTTTTGGACCTCTATGGGTAAAAGGTAGTAATAAAGCTAGAGAAGGAATTTAAAAACATGAGACCAACTGTGGATCTCAACAATGAACCTAATTTTTATAACATTTAGTAACAAGAAAACATAAGTATGTTGCGATAAATTCAAAATTTACAGTAGTAGCTGTGAATAATATAAAAAAAAACTGTTATGCAATCGAGCTATCCTGCTAGACTAGGCGGGAAAAATAAACATAGTAGTAGACAGCTATGCAGCGGGGTGTACTTATGATGGGAATAGTTTGGGTGCGATATGGATGAGAAAGGTTAAAAAATATTCACATGTACATCAGGTAGTAGAAATAACACTAGACTGGCTGCTATATCGCAAGATTAACTAAACAAAAAGAAATTAAGAACAGCAAGTATATTAATGTACAAAACAGAGCTAAAACCTCTTTTTATAACAAATACATTTTCATGCATGGGTAATACGGTAATAAATGTATGAATGTTACAAGAGATTCTGTACTCATAGGGGAATTGGGTAAGGTGCAGCATAGACAAGAAAAGCCGCATAGTTGTCCCTCTTAGTATAGAGGGTACATTATGTTATATCTGGGGGGGAGGGGGTAATTTTTTAGGCGGGGGGGGGGGGGGAGGAGGTGGTAATATGGAGGTGATAGGCAAAATGTATAAACAGAGCACTATATCAGCGATGGGGTTTTTTAAGACGCATGGATCATTATAAAGTAACTAGGAACAGGCTAATTGTATGGTGGGTCAATACTGTGTCTTGTATAAGAGACTGAGAAATCTTAAGGCGATAATTTTGACATTAGGTGCTTAGTTCTTTTACAGTACTAGTAAGGGAAAGACTATATATATTAGCACTAGAGGAGGTCCAGCCTCTCCCGGTGCTTTTTCGCCGCATTCTAGGCACTTATCATAAAGATCCCAAGTGTGACGTTGGAGGCCAAGCTTATGCAACTGTGTCTTTAGCTTCACCATATACATACACTGCCCCAAACAAAACTATGGCAACATCCGCTAGTATAGTGAGTCTTCAATTGGCACTTTGGAAGTAGGGTATGAAATAAGCTATACAGATTTAAGGCAATGTATAAATAGATAAATGCAAGGGCAGTTAAGCAAACAGTTAGGTGTTTCTCCTCTGGATAAATAAGTACTCTGTCTCCCGGGTGTGGGCCCACCACCTAGGAACAAAGAGGTCATACCACATCTATTACCAGGGGAGAGGAGAACATGAGATACTAGACCTTGCTATGTGAGAGAAGCTACAAAAACATGTTGTCATTTGAAAAAGTCACTGCAATTACCAAACATTCTGCAAGCTAAGCATGACGAGATAAATGAAAAAAAAAAGAAGAGATTGTATCAGGACCAGGGTTAAACTCCCCAATGTTCACTAAATAATGTATCTAACAGCTATTCTTGGCTTTTTTTAATATTTCAATATAAGTTATTGGAAGATCTAAAAAATATATAAGAACTTGTGGAGACTTTTTTTTTTTTTTTAAATTGATATAAACCTCCCTTGTCAAGAAGTTTTACATCAAGCCCTTTTTTAAGTCTAAGCGCAGAAAAAAGTGGGGTTTCGTTATATTTAAAACGAGACAAATAGCTTAGGATTTGGGCAAGAAAATTAGAGATGAAAGGAAACATTTCTCAATAGTTTCTCTATATTTATTGTATAACCTGATGTGGAAGAGACAGTTTATATTTTAAATAAAATTGGATGAGTGAACATAAGTTTTGTTATAGATAAGAGGATTTTATAAAATGTGAAATGATTTGCTATATCAGTTATGGGTGTTAGTGTTATGATAAGGAAACAGCTGGATGGAGTTCAAATGTTTAAAATGTCTGAAAGCAAAAATGACCTGTAGCATAAAAAAAATCATGAATCTAGTTGATCTCTCTTGGATTGCAATCTAAGAGCTATTGGACAGCAAACTGAAAAATAACATTAGTACCCACTCAATTTTCTCTTTCAGGACCTCTCTTAAAGAGTTAGTTTTATAGATTTTTGTTTTACCTGTACTGAATCTTTTTCCTGGGGGTCCCTCCTGGGGTAGAGCTTGTCCGACTGCTGATATTGCCATTTGTTTCTGTATTTGTTGCTGGGCTCCAAAGTAGGGGTTTCTGTCTCGGAGTTGCTGTATTCCATTTTATAATGGGATCTGGTTTCCCTCCTGAGCTTCCAAAGAGAGTTTCATCCACATAGGAGTTTGCAGCTTTGAAACGGTAAGCACTGCGGCTCTTGTGCTGAGGAAGTGAGGTGCGATGCCCAGTGATGGAGAGGTCCAAAGACATGACTGAAGAAATTAGAACATTACACCTGAAAGACACACAGCACTCAGTACACAATCTTCTATACAAGATACCACATTTCTATTTAACTCCACATAACAAAAGAAAGAGCTACATAATACTAACAGATTCCCTACAATATATCATTTTACAAAAACCTGTACACAAAAATAATAAACACACCTCCCACTATGGTGATGATGAGTCTCTATAAATGGCTAATAAAGTAAAGCAGTAGTGAGTACGGAATTCAGCCGAAACGCGTATACTGTGTGTTCTATTTTTGTACCTGTGTCCTCCATGGATTTTTAAACTTGTTATCAATAAAAGTTAATTTTTTATATTCTTTTGTTGCGGCTTCAACCTTCCTTTCTTTTTGGTTGATTAATAAAGTAATTTCCCTGAGTAAAAATGCAACGTATTCAGGGTACACACAAATGATGAGCATTTAGCGCTAACAATCCATCTTCTCAAAAACCACAAATAATATCTAGCACAGGACAGGTGTAGAAAGAGAGGGTGCAAGCTGTACAGACTGACACTGAACGTGCAGCATACTATATTTTAGACCAAAGCGTCTTAAACGTTTTTCACCTGGGACCCATTTTTTGCTTTGGAAAATGTTTGCGACCCCTATTATTATTATTATAATATAGTCCAAAATAAACCCCTTGTCAGACGAATATACATCGACTAGTGCTGCTGATTGGATCAGCCGCAGTTTCTGCTTGGGACCAGCAGTGCTCTATGGGTCCCAAGTGGCATTTCCACTATGTGTTTAACTCCTTTGCAAGGCTTAAAAACACAAAGTAGTGTAGGGTCATTAGTCTTAAAATTACAGGTGCTAGCGAAATAGAGATGTCATTTTTTGCCTATTATGGTCCTGTTCTAGATAAACATGGATGTCATTTGGCAATGGGATGTACTAAAAGGAATGACAAGGGTGAATGACAAAATGGAGGACCCATAGACTATAATGGGATGTAAAATGAAAAGTGTTGAAGCAACACAACTATTAGACATATCGAATAGATATTCACCAGATATGTTCCCCAGGTACAGTAGCATATTCTGAAAGTGAGATTACTTCAGATTATAGGTGCTTTCTATGGAATGACAAGGGTGAATGACAAAATGGAATGCCCAAATATATTCCTGAAAGACCTGATCTGGACCCCATCCCATAGTTGCAGAACTCTCGCTATAACTAACCTTTTAATATTAGAATGTCTCTCTGTTTGGGACAAGATCTGTCACCGCCGCCTGACAGCACCCCATCCCTCCCCGGTGCGGAAACCCACCCAAACGCATGGTGTCAAACGAGTCTCAGATTTTTAGTCCACGACCCACCAGGATGGTTTTATCGAGTTGGACCAACCAGATCTACATATAGCCATTCCCGCGTTCCTCCGCTTTGAGCTGGTTAGAATTAAAAGCTTCCTCACTAGTTGGGGATTTCGCCCCAGTCTCTCTTGTCCGCTCATCCCATGGGAGTCTGTCTGGCACAGGGGCCACAGGTTATTCAGACCATTATCAATACAACTCCTTGAAGGAGCTATACCACCCAACCAAGCACCACACTTAGGTGGGAAACCCTCCTTCATATTTGCATTCTTGTAAACACTTGGCAAAGGGCTCTCACCCTGACTAGAATACTCTACATTGTGTAACAATGTTTGAAACATATTACAAAGTTATATCCCATTGGTATTTAGTCCCCACGCGACTATCAACATTTTTTCCGGGGACTTCCCCCTTATGTTGGAGGGGCTGCTGTCTTCCTGGTGACATGTTGCATGTATGGTGGAAATGCCCAAAAATTAAACCCTTATGGAACCTGTGCTTCAGTTCCCTGTCCGCAGTTGAGATTAGAATACCTAGAGATCCGGCTACAGCTCTCCTCCATCTAGATTTGCATCCAAAACACCATAGTCTGATATGTATATATCTCCTGTCCTCCATCAAAACCAATATTGCCAGGTCCTGGAAAAAAGTGATTCCCCCAAAGTGGGCTGAGATCGTAAACACCATGGCCTATATTTACACCATGGAAAAAGATATTTATCATTCACTAAATAAATCGGACCTGTTTGAAATGGCCTGGGCTGACTGAAAATACAAATATGACACAATGTGGCAATCGGTTACAAAACAAGACGCTCCACCCAATACATAACTAGATAAGGGGACGGCTGTTGCTTCTCTACCCTCTCTTCTTGTAATGATTTGTCAATAACTACAACATCCTCCCCCCCTTCCCTCTCCCCACCTGTCCTTTCTCTCTCTCCCTATTCATCCCCTCCTCCTCCCCCCCTTCCCTAGACGTTCGAGATTTTGATGTAATGTATTGTTTACATATATGTTTTCATGGATCAGAACGGTTTATTTTAAGTCTCCTTCCCTCACTGTGGAAGGAACTTTCCTTTACATATCAGTATCCTTCCTGTCAGTAATTGTAACTGGACAAGAATGTCTGAATTTTTCTGTTTGTGAATATGTGTGTAGGGGGTCCTGTGTGGCTCCATTTGTTATTATAAAATTCAAATAAAAATGTATTTATAAAAAAAAAAAATGGCATGCCCATAGACTATAATAGGATTACATTTAGTGCTATAGCAACAAAAATATGAGACATATTAAGTAGATATTTACCAGATATGTTCCTCAGGTACAGTAGCATATTCTGAAAGTGAGATTAGGTCAGATTATAGCTGTTTTCTATAAAATGACAAGGGTGAATGACAAAATGCAATGCCCATAATGGGATTACATGCAACAAGTATATATAAACTGTGCTTTCCAGTTATCACATAAAGTATTTCACAACGGATATAGAACCAACTAGGGCTGGGCGATATGGGAAAAAATTAAAATCGCCATTTTGGACCAAAAAAAAAAAAAAAAAAAATCGCAATTGCGATTTAATCATGATTTTTAAAAAATAACTGTTAAACATACATTTCAATGCTAAGATCTTTCACACAGTGCAGAAAATGTTAATTAATTGTATAGCAGATGCTTTAAAGGGACAGTATACACTCATTTTCATATAACTGCATGTAATAGACACTACTATAAAGAACAAGATGCCCAGATACTGATATAAAAATACAGTATAAAACGGTTTAAAGACTTACTTAGAAGCTCTCAGTTTAGAGCTGTTGAAAAGGTAGCTGGAAAGCCCATTGCAAGTGGGAAATAAGACACTCACCCCTCCCCCTTCTTTTGCATACGAAAAGACCCTTTACACAAACAGGAGCAAGCTGGAGAAGGTAGCTGACGGTATTCACATAAAACTTTGGGGCTTGGTTAGGAGTCTGAAAATCAGAGCAATGTTATTTAAAAATAAGCAAAACTATACATTATTTTAAAAATAAAACTTTATGGGCTACATAAATAGATAATCTACAAAACATATATGCAAAGAAAAAATGAGTGTATAATGTCCCTTTAAATACCCGTGTTAGGGTCTGTTTGTCAGAAATAAATTAGAACAAAACAAACAGTGACATTTTCAAATTCCCAAGATTCCATTTTAAAGTGAAGGTAAAGTTGCGGCTCTCGGATCATTCATATATGTAGCTTATGCGCTAATATATGAAATTGCTAAATTTTAATAAAAAATTAATTGTAAAATTATATATTTTTAATTATTACTTTTTCTATTGACACTACTGTCGCTCCGCCCTCGATTGACTTCCTGGTCAGTGTTCTATCCCATGTAGAAAGCGGCCCCACCCACTTTCTACATAAGCAGCCAGGCTCATTCCCTATTAACTAAGATGTTCGCTGAAGTAAGGCAAATGACATAGCCTATCCCCTGAATACTCTGACAGGAGTGTACATAAGTGGGAACAGGGGAGAGCACTAAAGGAAGCAAATGCTGTGCAAGGATGGGATTAAATCTAATTCATAATTACTGAGACCACCGAGTGCTCCACAAGGTTCTGGTTCCGATGTCAGGGTTAGGCTTTCCCATTAGCTTAGCCTGTACACGCACCCATTGATCATGCAGAAGGTTGTCCAGGAGTCCAGATTTTGAAGCTCTAGTCCAGGCAGCAATAGTGAGAGGGGAGAGAAGGTGCTTGCACAGGGAGAGACAGACCCGGTTTACTCAGTAGCGGAGGGCTAGCCTATACGATCCCCCTTCTGTACTTCATAGGGGACGGGGCTAAAATTTGCGTATTCTCTCGGTTTTTAAACCGCGGTGGTTAATCGCGGTTTAAAACCGCAACCGCGAAAAAACATGCAGCCCTAGAACCAACATATTAAAATACCATAGAAGGTGAGTGTTATATAGTTGTACGTATAATATATAATACAGAGAATATAGGGTAAAACTCCAAAGTAACCTGTATACTTATAACCAGATCAGAAAAGTATATATCACCCCTGTTGGTATGCAAGTTCCTGCATATGATGGAAGCAGAGGAAAAAGTATTTTCCAATATATGTCCCTGGAAAGAGGTGTGGACAATTCCAAGCAGTGGCCTCAGAAAATGCTGTCAATGGATGCTGCTCTAATTATACTAAGAGGACTGTGATCCTCCTCCCAAATGGAACTTGAAAGACAAAAAGAGAGCGCAAACCACTCTAAGAGTAAAAGTATTTAATACAAAATGTGAAGCCCAAGTAAAAAAATATACGTACAGGAATTAAAAACAACAAAGTATATAGTGCTCTTATTAAAACTAAATTTAGTGAACATTGCTGTAATATTAAAAACAAAATCGAGACTCATAGTGTACCTGTTCATTTCAGACACTTTCATAATGCTAATTCTACGGGACTAAAAATCAAAGTCATTGACTGGGTTCCGCCTAATAGTTCCAATAATGGATTAAAAACTCTACGACAGTGGGAAACATACTGGATTCACGAACTCCAGACTCTGAACACAGTCAATCATAAAGGTCTTAATATAGACTTAAACCTTCAGGCTTTTATGTAACTATGTTGCAGCACTTTGGGTGTTCTCATTCGAATATTAGGATTTGGGGGATTCTTTGACATAGTTTTTTCACCTTAGTTATATGTAACGTTCCTCTATGTCTCACATACTTTGTATTGCCTGTAGGCATACTGTAAGGATTATTTAAACTGTGTCCTTTTTAATGTTCATTTCATAATCAGTATAGGCTTTTGGAGTCTAGCTAGCAGCTATTCCCATAAGTACATACACCTATTTTAGTTCTTTGGTTTAACACTCCATGTTGTATCACAGAGGAGTAGGGTTTCCATATACTGTATCTTATCTCTCCCCTCTTTTAGTAAGGACAGTGTTTTAGCGGTAGCAGCGGATAATCTACAGAGCTTTCTATGAGATCACATAATAGTCAACCATTTTTGATAGCAGATATGATTTTAAAATTTAGTATCCTGGATTGATTTTTTATATCACAGTATACAATTACTTACATCATTAACTATTGATAGTTTGTATTTTGTCTGCTGGATAGCCTTTTACATGTTCTAATGTTTTCAATCATAAGCGTTTTATTTGCTTTGCAATATTTTTATATTACTGAATTTTTTTCATTGTACACCTTTTTACAGTGTTACTTATACATGCTTGTATGTGCATAGCTATATAAGTATTGTCCAATAGCTAGATATATGCCTTCTTAGCACTTTATGTATCATATCACATATAGTTATGACAGCTGCTTGGGAGGATTTCATTGGCGTTCAGTAGCCAATCATTAAGTGACACGTAGTCAGCCAATCAGACGCTGCAACGTACCTGACCTTGACAGCCCGCTGAATTCAAAAGGAAGTAAGCAGTTTGTTGATACATCACCACTTGACAAAGTCGGGTCGGATCCCGATGAAACGGGTTGAGGTGCTATAGCGTACGCACATGATCTCGACACAGGCTATAACAACTTTGAGTAGCCCCGCACCTCCAAGTCTTCACGGCGTTCCGGTTGCGCTTAGACTGTAGGAAGGACCAAGTGGCACAAGTCAACACTCATCTGAAATTACAAAGGAAAAGCATACACACAGACAGCACTCCTAGGAGTGCTGTCTGTGTGTATGCTTTTCCTTTGTAATTTCAAATATTCATACTCATACACCAAGCACCCACATCTAGCCGTATTGTAGTGGCATAATTGAAGATATAAATAGGTCTATTACATAAAAGTAGTGCCATTGCTAATTTTTTGTAAATTCAACACTCATCTGGCCTGCAGCGGAGTTTGTTTGGTGATATGCACTATATGCTTTGTTGTTGTTTTTTTTAAATAGATTTTTTCAAAAGTTTGTAATATTAATACAAAGCCAATAATACACAGTAAAGACATTACTTTTGATTAGGGCGCAGCCTAAGCACAGTAAAGTGAAAGTACAAGTTCCATATAATATATGGAGAAAAAAAAATGGAGTGATAAACACATTTCTCACAATGCAACAAAATAAATGAAGAAAACACAATTGTGTGTCACAATTTTTAGCTGTGAACTATATTATGAAAAGCTGTAATGTGCAGTGCTGAAGAGATAGTAACATTAAGGACTAATACCTCTTATGTCTAACTAATTGTATGTGAAAAAAATATATATCTCCCATCTTTATTTGTAGCCCCTCTCTTACTTCTAGCAAACTAAAGATAATTCTGTGGGAAGAAAATAATACCATATGACTTGACAATCTAGTAGTATAAATATATATATATATATATATATATATATATATATATAAAGCATATAACCTAAAGAAAATATGATTGTAAGTGTGGTATGTTTCAAGGGAATCCGCAGCAAAAGTCTCTGGTCTCAATCTAGAAGTGCCAGAGTACTACATATGAGGGGGGATGGGGTTAAGTCGAATAGTAAAGTATGAGAGCTCTCCTAGAATCTTTCAACATAAGGACCTAAATTTGGCTTATTATATCATATTTAACCATTTAAGATAATGTGAAAATCTAACCACCCAATCTAATGTTTTAAATTGTGGAGTGGGGATATTATAATGTACTTTTCTCTACTTCTGGACATCTGCTAGACGAGATACTGACTGGTAAATAAAAGGGGTGAGCAGGATAAAGGTAACATCCATAAGAATCAGGAGTCTGCAATTTGCACTGAAGTATAGGATATTAAATAGACTATATTAGTTTTAGGGCTAAATATAGATATGACAATGAAGGGATAGCTAGTTAAACAATTAAATATATCCCCTCTGCATAGAAAAAAAAAAAAAAGAACCCTGTCTCCTGGATATGGGCCCAATACCCAGCGACAGGAAGGTCATAACGGTAAACACATATCTATTACCAGAGGAGAAGAAAGTATGGTAAGCTCAGAGAAACTATTATGAGAGATGTGCACATTATCATGATATCTTTAATGTCCCTACGAATTAGGCACCTCAAATAAATATCTATTACCTATATGTCAATATGCTAGAGGTATATAGAGATTGAGGTAGTTTAAGTAACCATTAGCTCAACTGAATATATCCTTTCTGGCAGCATTCTACCCAAGCGTATGTGAAAATGATAGTGCTAACAGAAGTATATTCAACTTTAATCCAGACCAAGCTATATATTAAATTTAATACTGACCTCATTTACACTAAGTCAGTCCAACAAAAGAGGTATATAGAAGTATTCCATACTTTGTATATGTTAGAGCACAGAGCTGGACAGCTAGCTATTTAGCTCGCTAGTGTCTATTAACAGATAGTTTTGCAGAGTCTGAAGATCTTTATTATTTTTTTGGGAGTAGGGTGCGAAAAATTGATGCATATCCTGGAATCAGCAATTTTATATATCTATTTGAGATACCATATGCCATCTCTAGGTATGCAGTATTGTAGTGAATTTATCTCCAAGCCCTTATTTAATCTGTACTTTATTGCAATATACATATATATCACTAAATGTCCTCTCTGAGTAACTATTAATTCCCCCTAACAATTATTATTTATAATATATTTTTTAAGGTTCACAGAGACATTCCTCAAGTCACATATCAAATAGCCTTGTCATCTCGGCCACTGATAACGTGGCAGAGCCTAATTAATAACCATGGGGAACTCTCCACCAAATATAACTAGAGAATAAAATGTGAATTATACTCTGCTTGTAAGTAGATTGTATATATGTATAGGAGAATAAGCATAGGTAGCCTGAGATCTAGATAGCAATAACAGGTATATATAACAGCTGGTTAGTAGCCTCATAATAGGTTAACAAATAATCTGCTATAAGAGGTATGATTTATAGAAATCAGAAAATCGACTAACATTACATAAGTGAATATATATTCTGGAGTTTGATGTTCCGTAATCCTTGTCTCAAATACTCATATGATGATGACAGTTACCTTACAGAGGATTAAAAAGAAAAAATATGTGCAGAGTCAGACAAATTATTAACGATGTCCCTCAAAGGTCAACAAGTCAGCCTAGAGTCCAAAACAAGTGGATCAAGTCATCTAGATAGGATGGAAACAATGACTCTAGCGTACCCCTATTTTTAGGATACTGTTGGTGTCGGATTGCCGAGACATGAATTCCCAGGAGTGTGGCATAGACCCAGACCCAAGATTTGCATAAATAAAAAAGAGAGAAGTGCTCAACCTGGGAACGAACAATAGTATAATAGCTTGTTCTATGGTTAGATACCACCCAAGAAGCAACCTCTTTTTGCTCAAGATGTGCCTTTCACAGAGAAGAACTTTCCTGAAGCATATCAGTCTGATCCTGACTTCACAGTACAGTCCAGCCCGAAATACCAGGCAATCCCTCTCTGAACGAGAGAAACGGCAAAACCCCAGACGTATGTTTCGGCCTACTGTGGGCCTCATCAGTGAGGTGCAGCCATATCCCTCTAGGCACATTGAGCAACGGGACCACGTCTGGATTCCCGCATCTCACTTAGGGAGACTTCCCTAAGAGTCATAATTTGCATAAATAAAAAGAGAGAAGTGCTTAACCTGGAAACGAACAATAGCATAATAGCTTGTTCTATGGCTGGTTACCACCCAAGTGTCAGGATGCCAGGAATCAGACTGAGACGAGAAGTGCAAAAATAATCACAACTTTATTAATAGCAAAAAATAATAAAAAGTCCACAAGTCAAATAACAAGCCAGGAGTCAAAACCAGAGCTGATAGTCAGACGAGCCGAGTCAGGAGCCAAAGCGAATAGTCAGACGAGCCGGAATCAGATAACAAGGAAAACAGCAGAGTCAGGAACACGCCAGGGATCAGGAACCAGGAAGGACGTCAGGCAGCCAGATAATACACAGGAACTCTCACAAACAGGTCTGAGACAACGCAAAGGCAAAGCATACTGAACAGAGGCCCTTTAAATAATAAGTGATGACATCACAATTCTGAGACTGCATCCTGTCTCACACCGATGATGCACAGCAATCTGGCTATAAAAGGAAGTGCAGGAAATGAGCAGCATCCCCCACAATGCACCATATTCAGGAAGAGAGGTGAGTAAAATGGCTGCTAGCCGCACATGGCAAACACAAAAGGGAAAAAACCCTGACAGTACCCTCCCCTCAACGACCCCTCCCCCGTGGGAGGACAAAAGGCTTATTGGGGAAACGGGCATGGAAGGCACGGAGGAGGGCAGGAGCATGAATATCAGAGGAGGGAACCCAAGAACACTCTTCCGGACCGTAGCCCCTCCAGTGAACCAAATACTGTACACGGCCCCTGGACATACGAGAGTCAATAATGCTGCTGACCTCATACTCCTCATGGTTGTCAACAAAGATAGGACGGGGACAAGGCAACACAGTGGTAAACCGATTACAAACCAATGGTTTCAGGAGGGAGACATGAAAAACATTGGAGATTCGCATAGCAGGAGGAGGGTCAAGAGCGTAGGCCACAGGATTAACCCGTCAGAGTATTCGAAAAGGACCAACAAAACGGGGAGCCAATTTATTGGAAGGCACACAAAGGTTCAAGTTGCGGGAGGACAGCCAAACTCTCTCACCAACCTGGTAGGAGGTGCGGGCAGACGCCTACGATCAGCCTGGAACTTTTGGCGCTGCATAGAACGATGAAGGCAATCCTGAACCTGCACCCATGTGGAACGGAGTTGCCGGAGATGCTCCTCCAAAGCCGGAATACCCTGAGACATGAATGAATCGGGCAACAAGGATGGTTGAAACCCATAATTCGCCATGAACGGGGATAACTTGGAGGAAGCATTAATAGCACTATTACGAGCAAACTCTGCCCAAGGTAACAGTTCAGACCAATTATTGTGGTGATCTGAGACATAGCAACGGAGGAACTGTTCCAGAACTTGATTAGACCGTTCCGCAGCCCCATTGGATTGAGGGTGATATGCCGAGGAGAAGGAAAGCTGGATCCCCATTTGAGCACAAAAGGAACGCCAAAATCTGGAGACAAACTGGCTACCCCGGTCCGACACTACCTCCTTGGGTAACCCATGTAGACGGAAAACCTCCCGGGCAAAAATTGAAGCAAGCTCCTGAGCGGTAGGCAGCTTCATCAAGGGAATGCCATGTGACATTTTAGAAAAACGGTCAACCACCATAAGGATAACAGTATTACCATTGGAAACAGGGAGCTCGACAATGAAGTCCATGGAAAGATGTGTCCAAGGACGCTCACCATTAGCAATAGGTTGAAGAAGACCAAAAGGAAGACGTTGAGTAATCTTATTCTGTGCACAAACTGAGCAGGAGGCAACATACGCGGCAACATCAGAATGAAGACCTTGCCACCAGAATTGTCGAGTGACAGACTAAATAATTTGGTTCTTGCCTGGGTGACCTGCGGCTTTAGGATAGTGGTAAGTGTGCAAAAGTTTAGTTCGAAGATTCTCAGGAACAAAACACTAACCACTAGGTTTCTCAGGAGGCACATTGGTTTGTGCAGCCAGGATCTCCTCCCCCAAGGGAGAAGTCAAATTAGTATATATGATAGCCAAAATATGGTCAGGAGGTATAACAGGAGTAGGTACAGACTCCTCCTTGGACAGAGGCGAGAGAGGGCATCAGCCCTACCATTCTTACTACCAGGCAGGTAGGAGACCACATAATTAAACCGAGACAAAAATAGCGCCCATCTGGCCTGTCGGGGCGACAAACGTTTTGCTTCAGATAGATAAGTTAAATTCTTGTGGTTAGTAAGAATGAGCACTGGCACGCTAGTACCCTCTGTCGCCAATTTCATAATTGCACTCCGCTGGAGACAATTTCTTAGAGAAGAAACCACACGGATGCAAGGAACCGTCAGGCGTAGGACGTTGAGACAAGAGGGCACCTACTCCAGTCTCAGACGCATCGACCTCAAGAACGAAAGGCAGGACAGGGTTAGGATGAGCCAGAACTGGAACGGCAGCAAAGGCAGTCTTAAGACTATCAAAGGCCTTAATGGCAGTAGGTGACCAATGGAGTGGATCATTCTCTTTACGGGTCATGTCTGTGATGGGTTTGACCAAGGAAGAAAAGTTTTTAATAAACTTTCTATAATAATTGGCGAACCCCAAAAAACGTTGAATAGACCGAAGACCAACTGGGCGAGGCCACTGCAGAACTGCAGATAACTTGTCAGGATCCATGGAGAACCCTGCAACGGAGATAACATAACCTAGGAAGGTTACTTGAGTCTGATGGAACAT
This sequence comes from Bombina bombina, assembly GCF_027579735.1. Classification (NCBI taxonomy): domain Eukaryota; kingdom Metazoa; phylum Chordata; class Amphibia; order Anura; family Bombinatoridae; genus Bombina; species Bombina bombina. The sequence goes on from NC_069500.1 coordinate 484,165,127, forward strand.
TTCTTGAGTTTACAAAACAGGCTATTCTCACGTAGTCTCTGAAGAACCCGTGTAACATCAGAACGATGAGCCTCAAGTGTGGGTGAGTGTATGAGGATGTCATCCAAGTACACCACAACACACTGTTGCAACATATCTCGTAAGACATCATTAATAAATTCATGAAAAACAGCTAGGGGTATTACAAGATACTCATAATGCCCGCTCCTGGTGTTAAATGCTGTTTTCCATTCTTGGCCCTCCTTAATCCTAACGAGATTGTACGCTCCTCTCAAATCAAGTTTAGTAAAGACCGTAGCTCCCTTGAGGCAGTCAAAGAGTTCCGTAATGAGCGGAATAGGGTAAGCATTCTTAATGGTAAGACGATTAAGACCCCTATAATCGATACATGGTCTTAACTCGCCACCCTTTTTCTTCACATAGAAGATGCCAGCCCCTGCAGGAGAGCAGGATTTGCGGATGATCCCCAGCGACAGAGCATCGGCAACATACTCCTCCATAGCACGCACAAGACTTTAACTGGTTTCCGAAAACAAGTGGAAATACATTGCGGGGACCATGACAAAATTTCGGACCTGCGCCAGTCGAGACTGGGATTGTGCTTTTGGAGCCAGGGATAACCCAGAACAACCGGAAAATGCGGAGAGTTTATCACCTGGAACTGGAGGGTTTCAAAATGGAGAGCCCCAACAGCTATGGACAATGGAGCAGTTTCATGAGTAACGAGTGCGGGCAGAAGGGGCCTGCTATCAATGGCCTCAATAGCAAGTGGAACGGACCGAGGCAAAACAGGAATGGAGTGCTTTGATACAAAAGCACCGTCAATGAAATAGCCTGCAGCACCGGAGTCAACAAGAGCCTGAGTGACTATGGAGGAGTCCACCCAGGAAAGGACAACCGTGACCAAATGTTTCTCCTTAAGCAGTTCTGGGGACGAGGAGAAGTCACCCAAGGTCTGCCCCCGACAGGACCTTAGGTGTGAGCGTTTCCCGGCCGTGTAGGACTTCAAAAGGTGGCCCTGTAACCCACAATAGAGGCAGAGCCGCTCCCTCCTCCTAAAGGCCCTCTCCGCCGCGGAGAGTCGCGTGAATCCCAACTGCATCGGCTCAGCAGTACCTGGTGACTCGGGTCCAGGAGGCATGGGAGGAGATGGAGGCATGGGTGGGAACGAACACGTAGGAAACAACGGAACAGGAGGCTTCCGCAAGCGCTCCTTGAAAGAGGGCCTCTCACTGAGTCTGATGTCAATTAGGATCAAAAAAGACACTAATGCCTCGAGATCCTCTGGTAAATCTCTGGCAGCAACTTCTTCTTTAATCGCATCAGAGAGCCCATGAAAGAAGGCGGCAACAAGGGCTTCATTGTTCCAACCTACCTCTGCGGCAAGCGTACGGAACTCAATAGCATACTGAGCAACAGATCTTGTACCTTGCTGAATGGACATGAGTCGTTTAGCAGCAGAGGAGGAGCGAGCCAGAACATCAAATACCCTGCAAAAGGAGGCCACAAATTCAGGGTAATTTGAAATCACAGGTTTATTAGTCTCCCACAAGGGATTAGCCCAGGCAAGAGCTGTGTCAGAGAGTAACGAGATGAGAAATCCCACCTTAGCTCTGTCCGAGGGAAACGCCTGAGGTAACATCTCAAAGTAAATGCCCACCCGCTTCAAAAACCCTCTGCACTGAATAGGATCTCCTCTATATCGCTGAGGTAGAGGTGCAGAACCGGACATGCTCCTGGTAGGCATAGGTGCAGCAGCGGAAACAGGAGCAGCCATAGCTTGCGGGACACTTTGGTCCAAATGTGCAGTGCGAGTCAGCAGGGTTTGCAGGGCTAGTGCAAATTGATCCAAGCGGTGATCCTGTACATCCATCCTGAAAATGATGGCAGGTAAAGGTGGATAATTAGCAGCATCAGGATTCATGGCCTTTGTGTAATGTCAGGATGCCAGGAATCAAGAAGTGCAAAAATAATCACACCTTTATTAATATCAAAAAATAATAAAAAGTCCACAAGTCAAATAACAAGCCAGGAGTCAAAACCAGAGCTGGTAGTCAGACGAGCCGAGTCAGGAGCCAAAGCGAATAGTCAGATGAGCCGGAATCAGGAACAAGGAAAACAGCAGAGTCAGGAACAAGCCAGGGATCAGGAACCAGGAAGGACGTCAGGCAGCCAGGTAATACACAGGAACTCTCACAAACAGGTCTGAGACAACGCAAAGGCAAAGCATACTGAACAGAGGCCCTTTAAATAATAAGTGATGACATCACAATTCTGAGACTGCATCCTGTCTCACACCGATGATGCACAGCAGTCTGGCTATAAAAGGAAGTGCAGGAAATGAGCAGCATCCCCGACAATGCACCATATTCAGGAAGGGAGGTGAGTAAAAAGGCTGCCAGCAGCACATGGCAAACACAACAGGGGAAAAAACCCTGACACCAAGAAACAGCCTCTTTTTGCTCAACATGTGCCTTTCAGAGAGAAGACCTTTCCTGAAGCATATCAGTCTGATCCTGACTTCACAGTACAGTCCAGCCCCGAAATACCAGGCAATCCCTCTCTGAACGAGCGAAACAGCAAAACCACAGACGTACGTTTCGGCCTATTGTGGGCCTCGTCAGTGAGGTGCAGCCATATCCTGCTAGGCACACTGAGCAACGGGTCCATTTCTGGATTCCTGCATCACACTTAGGAAGACTTCAGGTCCCTCTTTCCATTCCAACATTCTCACTAGGATTGCATATTTTAATTTTAATTTTATCCCTGAGTGTGACATGTTTTTGATAGGATAGGATTGGATATGAGCTAATTGTAATTTCTAGCCAACTCTTGGTCATAACCTGAGCCAATATGAATTAATATCAATATATTTAATTAAGGCTTTCATTATATATATATATATATATATATATATATATATATATATATATATATATATATAGTTTGAATATGGTCCTAGTAGAACTAATTCTCATCACCCCATTGGTAACATTGTGTCCAATTTGAATTCCATAGGGGTAGGAGGGGCCAATGATATAACTTTAAACTTTAATTTCTTAGGATCAAGTCGCTATCAAGTTACTATGATTTAAACAGTATCTTTGAAACCCTTAATTAGAATGTATTTAAACACTTGTGCATGTAATGAATTATGTCCATGTTCCTCCTAATTAGGGATTCCCTGGTCACCTTTAAGAGCCATCTGGTATAAATAGTATCAAGGCTAATATAATATTCAGCATCAGACGGAGTGTTTAGTGTACACAGTTTATTATTCCTTCATCAACAGAGTAGCTATCTTAGGGAATGACACCCCGGCATAGGAGATGTTTTGAGTCTTATCTTTGAACCTAGGGACACACAAACTAGTGTCAGAAAGTTCTAGCACAATCACCCTAACAGTAAGGTCTATTTAGTGTCTAATAACCATAGACTGAAAGTTTAATTATAGGTGCCCTGCTCACCGGTCATAAATTAGAAATACAATATATGATTACTGACAGCGATTAATAAAGGGGGCGTATATGTTTAATAAATGGGGCGTTATTTGTATTGATGCCCACATGGGAGGGGACACTAAAAACTTACAGGGAGTTCTGATTGGAAACTATGTTGGAAGGTGTGTACCTCTAGTCCAATCAGTAAATAGAAAGTGCTTTTAAAGCTTTAGGGTGTGAAATGTTTTACACGAGGCTAAGAGTACGGCTAAAAGTCAAAACATGTCAGCCTATGTTCTCATTTTCTGTATCCCTCATTGATGGTTTTACCTAGGGTATTTGTAACCCTTATGCTTTTATAATTGGAAATTAATAAAGATATTATATTTAACCTTACCCAGCTTGGTGCTCCTCACTCATTTGCCTGTTTTTGATTACAGTGATTAAAGTACCATGTTGGGTTCTTCAGCATAGCGCTTGAATAATATGAGTAGCCATTAAATGGCCCCTAGAAACAGTTTTATTAGCAGGAGCTCCTGAAAAGCATGTCCGACCACTTTGGAAGTCAGCTCCGCCCCCTGCTTTGTTTTTTTTTAATTCCTGTACGTATATTATTAACTTGGGCTTCACATTTTGTATTAAATACTTTTACTCTTGGAGTGGTTTGCGCTCTCTCTCTGTTTTTTGTCTTTCAATTTCCATTTGGGGGGAGGAGGATCACAGTCTTAGCTTATATATACTTGTTGCATGAAATCCCATTATAGTCTATGGGCATTCCATTTTGTCATTCACCCTTGCCATTCCATAGAAAGCAGCTATAATCTGACGTAATCTCACTTTCAGAATATGCTACTGCACCAGTGGAACATATCTGGTAAATATCTAGTTGATATATGTCTCATAGTTTTGTTGCTTTAGCACTTTTAAAGGGACACTGAACCAAAAAATTTTTCTTTTGTGATTCAGATAGAGTATGACATTTTAAAGATACAGTCAACACCAGAATTTTTGTATTTTAAAAAAATAGATAATCCCTTAATTACCAATTCCCCAGTTTTGCATAACCAACACAGTTATAATTATACATGTTTTACCTCTGTAATTACCTTGCATCTATGCCTCAGCAGACTGACCCCTTATTTCAGTTCTTTTGACAGACTTGAATTTTAGCCAATCAGAGCTGTCTCCATGGTAAATTCATGTGCATGAGCTCAATGTTATCTATATTAAACACGTGAACTAATGCCCTCTAGTGGTGAAAAACTATCAAAATGCCTTTAGATTAGAGACGGCCTTCAAGGTCTAAGAAATTAGCATATGAACCTCCTAGGTTTAGCTTTCAACTAAGAATACCTAGGGAACAAAGCAAAATTGGTGATAAAAGTAAATGGGAAAGTTGTTTAAAATGACATGCCCTATTTGAAACATGAAAGGTTTTTTTGGACTTGACTGTCCCTTTAAGCAACTTTCTAATTTACTCCTATTATCAAATTTTCTTTATTCTCTTGGTATCTTTATTTGAAATGCAAGAATGTAAGTTTAGATGCCAGCCCATTTTTGGTGAACAATGTGGGTTGTTCTTGCTGATTGGTGGATAAATTGATCCACCAATAAAAAAAGTGCTGTCCAGAGTTCTGAACAACAAAAAAAAGCTTATAGATGCATTATTTTCAAATAAAGATAGCAAGAGAACAAAGAAAATTTGATAATAGGAGTAAATTAGAAAGTTGTTTAAAATCGCTACTTTATCTGAATCACGAAAACAAAAAATTGGGTTCAGCGTCCCTTTAAATGTAATCCCATTATAGTCTATGGATATTTCATTTTATCATTCACCCTTGTCATTCCATAGAAAACAGCTATAATCTGATGTAATCTCACTTTCAGAATATGCCACTGTACCTGGGGAACATATCTCGTAAATATCTAGTTGTTACGTCTCATAGTTTTGTTGCTTCCACATTTTTAATTTTACATCCCATTATAGTCTATGGGCATTCCATTTTGTCATTCACCCTTGTCATTCCTTTTAGTACATCCCTGGCATGTGTGCTGCTGTCTAGGGGACTCTGCAAATTTATGTTTGCTGTCTTATTTTTAATATGTTGTCCAGTACATTTGACCCTGTTTAGTCTAAGACCTGGTGGCAATAATGTATGCATGCATGGCCTTGTTGTCAGGCAGATACTAGCTAGCTCTGGTGCAAAAATAAAAATATATGTCTGTGTGTGTGTGTGTATACTACAAAAAATACACTTTCCTTGCCTATCCCCACATAATAGCAAATGTATTGGATATCTCTCACCCTTAACACTAGACAACATACACATTACTGGCCCTGTTATTGACGGTGACGTTCTACATGTAGTTACAACGATTCCTAAGTATAAATCACGCACTACCCTTACATTCGCTAGAATACATACAAATATTCAGGTGATAGCGACTCCTCTTCTAGCTACCTCAGCTTCCATGGTAATAACGCAAACGTAATAACGCAAACGCAATTTGGACTCATCTATACGTCACAGGGGGATACGGCTGACAACACTTTTGAATTTGAAGACTACAACTCGTAGAAATAACCCCTGAATGGAGGTTCCCATCTGTCTATCTACATAGGTCTTGACCGTAACTATAGGGTATAGAAAAGAAGTTCACCCATTCACCCCCGCGGATTACCAGAATGAAACAGTCCAGGAAATTGCGTCTTCACTTCCGGGTTTCTCGGAAACACGTGTGAGATTGGAGAATTGTGTTTGAGTTATGGCACAGAAGAAACGCAGGACGGGAAAATCACGTAAGCCCCGTGGTGACCGGGACAGTGACGATAGCGACACCAAGGAGTTTGAGGTTGAAGTCGGAATCCCGGAGCAGGATGACGTGGTGAGAGGGCGAGGTTTCCAACTGTGAGGGAGACATACTGTGTATAACCCGACTAGAAAAAAATGTGTCCCAAATTCACAATTACTTGCTATGGATATCAGTATTATGTTAGTGTTTCAGTGATAATATGCAGGTACTTGTACATACCATGTGCCAGCCTACTGATCTCCTCTTTAGTCACGTGTATTGCTTATGACTGTATTCACTGTCCTGTATTTTAGAAGAGAGGTTGCTTATTGGAATAGATTCCACACGTGTGTTAAAAAGAGGGTATAATTATATATATATATATATATATATATATATATATAGTAAAATCTGAGTTTGCTATATAATTTGAAATTAACAAAATATAAGCAATTTCTATATATTGACCCATACCCTGGGTAATACCCGTGAGACCCCCTCTCCTGAGGGGCATGGACAGAGCTATCCACTCCCTGCATTTGCATAAAAGTCTAATGGAGATACTGCCTCCTCCTCCTCCTAGAGATGTCCAGATGAAAAAACTAGGGAAAGGAGCCTGGTAAGCATTACCCAGGGTATGGGCCAATATATAGATATAGCTTATATTTTGTTAATTTCTAATTATCTTGCCCCCCCGGTAATACTTACCAGTGAGAGAATACAGAGCAAACTTAAAAGAATGGGTGGGAAATAACACAGAGTACACACAAATACTGCAACAAAAAATATAAATATTCCGTAACACAGGATAATATCATTCCACAGCCCTTGTGGAATGAGCCTTAAGCCCTTCAGGTACCTGTTCCCCTTTTTCTTTATAGGCTCTTGAAATGGCCTGTACAATCCAGCGAGAAATAGTTGTTCTTGACGGAGCCTGACCTTGACGAGGACCTCCAGGTACGATGAATAACCTTTCAGTCCTACAAATATCCTGGGTCCTTGAGATGTAGATATGAAGACATCTGACCACATCCAAACGATACAAAGGTTTAGTTTGAGATTCTGAGTTTTTAGGGCAAAAAGAAGGAAGAATGATATGTTGATAAAAGTCAGATACTACTTTTGGGAGAAATTCAGGAACAGTGCGAAGCACTACTTTATCTTGATGAAATATAATGTTAGAATCCTTAATTGATAGAGCTTGAAGTTCAGATTATCAGCGAGCCGATGTTATGGCCACTAAGAAAATAGTTTTCAATGTTAAAAAACATAAGGAAACTTCTCTTAAAGATTCAAAGGGAGATTCTAGAAGAGAATCCAGAACCAAAGGCAGACCCCAGGATGGAATTATTTTCTTGATAGATGGATGGATATGGGCCAAAGCTTGAAAGAATTGAATAATTAAAGAATCCTGAGCCCACCTAGTACCAGATATTGCAGATATTTCAGAAATTTGAACATTAAGAGTTGTAGCACTAAGGCCTTTAAGAGAACCATCATGAAGAAAATCTAATAGATGAAATATCTTGATTGTTGCTGTAGAAATATCATGTGAAATCATCCAAGATAAAATGATATCCCAAACATGGTAATATGCTCTGGATGTATTTCCCTTTTGAGCTTGAAGAAGCGTCTCAATGACAGGAGCTGAAATATTCAAGTGCTGTAATCTTGAGACCTCAGCAACCAAGTCATTCATTTGAATTGGTGTGGATTCGGATGGATTACTTGTCCCTGAGTCAGCATTTCCCAAGAGACTGAAAGATGCCATGGATGTTGGATTGCTAGTTTGAGTACCAAAGGAAACCAAGGCCTTCGAGGCCTAAATGGAAGGATAACAATGAAGATAGCCTGTTCTAGCAGAATTCTCTTCAATAACCTGGGAATTGGAGGAAAGACATAGAGAATGTTGTATATCCAATTGTGGAGAAAGACATCCACTCCTAACGCATGAGGTGTCGGGTAACGACTGAAGCACTGGGGAACCTGATGGTTTAATGCAGAGGCCATTAGATCAACTTCTGGAAGTCCCCAGAGACTGGTTATCTTCCGGAACAACCATTTGTTCAGTTGCCATTCGATTGGAGAAATTCGACTCCTGCTCAAATAGTCTGCCTTGATATTCTCTCTTCCCGGAACATGGATTGCAGAGAGAAACTGAATGTGGTGTTGTGCCCATTTGAAGATTGGAGATACTTCCTTTAATGCATTTAGACTTCTTTTACCTCCCTGGAATTGGAGATAAGCTGCCGCTGTCCTGTTGTCGGTCAAGATCTTTACTGCTTTTCCTTCCTATAATTGCTGGAATGCTAGGAGAGCTAAGAATATTGCTCTGATCTCCAAAAGATTTGATGGAAGAGACTGATGTCTTTCCCATGTACCTTGGGCATACCTGTCCAGACAATGTGCTCCCCAACAGGTCTTGCAGGCATTTGTTTGAACAACAATCCAATTCGGTTCCTTAAGAGGAAGGCCCCTGGATAGATTATTTGATTGGGACCACCAAAGAAGAGAGATCTTCAGATTCATGGGTACTTTGATTTGCTGAGACAAACCCTTTCTTCTGTTGAATGCTTGTAGGAAATAGATTTGGAATGGACGTATTCTCCATCTGGCCCATCTCACCATATGGATCACTGAGGACATGTAACCTAAAACTTTCATCCATTGGTGGGCCGTAAGATAGTTGACATGGCGGAACTGTTGGAAGTAATTTAGAAGAAACCTGACTCAAATTTCTGGAAGAGACACAATCTCCTGTGTGTCGAAGTGTGCTCCTAGAAAAACAATCTGTTGGCAGGGTAAAAGTTGACTCTTTTGGAAATTGATATTCCAGCTGTGGTCCTGATGAACTTCTAGAAGGATAGACCTGTGTGCCAGCGCCTGTTGCTGTGAACTTGCCAGTAGAAGAATGCCATCTAAATAATGGATTATGAATAATCCCTTTACACGTAACTCTGCTATTAGAGGAACCAATACCTTTTGTAAAGACCCATGGAGTAGTAGATATCCCGAAGGGAAGGGCTAAAAACTGAAAATGACGATCTCTGACCGTGAAGCAGAAAAACTTGCTGTGCTGTGTTGCAATGGGAATATGGAAATAAGCATCCTTCAAATCTATGGAAAGCAGGAAGTTTTTTGGTGGGATGATATTGATTACTGATAGAACAGATTCCATCTTGAAATGTTGAACCCTGAAGAAAGTGTTTAACACTCGAAGATCTAGAACTGGCCTCCAGGAAGAGAGGTTAATAAAATCCCTTGTCGTGGTCTTGGATTGGTATCTCTTGAATAACGCCATTGCACATGAGCTTGCTGACAAACTCCAATATTGCTTTTAATTTTACAGGATCCCTGGGGAGTGGAGATTTTACTAAGCATGGAAGGATAGTCTTTCTCTTGAACTCCATATGATAACCGTGCTGAAGAATCCCCAGAACACATTGGTCTGAAATACTGGACGCCCAGACCCCCCTGAAATTGAACAATCTTCCTCCCAAAGGAGGATCTGGGCCTAAAAGGAAGGAAAGGACTTACCACGTCCTCTACCACGAAACTGAAGGTTATATCTTCCATCTTGATGCTCAAAGAATTCTTTCCTGGAAGAAGCTTTAAAGTTTTTTTTGATGCATATTATGTTGTCTGTGAGTAAAGGAAGGATGTTTTCGGCTCTTGAAAACCTGTGGGAGGAAAGGGCTCTTACCTCCTGTTCTCTTTGAAATTAAGGTTTCTAATTAATTGCTTACCAAATAGCATATCTCCTTCAAAAGGAAGAGTTAATAAATTCAACTTGGAACAGCTTCCCTAATGTTGCAGCCACAATGCTCTTCTAACAAGTTTAGCAGTAGACATAGACTTTGCATTAAGCTCCAAAATACTGGTAGCAGCTGATAGACAAAAAGAAATAACCATATTAAAGTGAAGGTAAACTTTGATGAATGAAAGCCTGTTTTTTAAAAATATTATTAAAATCAGGGGCACTTTCATTCATCAAAGTTTACAAAGCAGCTGTTTTGATTAAAAGTGTATCTCTCTTCTTTGCACAGCCAGAGAAGCTTCCCCCTCCTGGAAATCCTCTCTTCACACGTCAGCAATGACTAATTCGGCTTCCTCCAATCACAGCATGTCCTCAGGCAATGACTACCCTGAGCGGAATGCCGTGATTGGAGGAAGCCGGATTAGTCATTGCTGACGTGTGAAGAGAGGAAATCCAGGTGGGGAAGCTGCTCTGGCTGTGAAAAGAAAAAAAGGTTAGTTTTTAATCAAAACGGCTGCTTTGTAAACTTTGTTGAATGAAAGTGCTCCTGTTTTTAATAGTATTTTTAAAAAACGGGCTTTCATTCATCAAAGTTTACCTTCACTTTAAAATCTGCAAGAACAGATACAATATTTTCATTATCTTGAAAAGAATTATATAGGTTAGACCACACTTCAGTAGCTTTTAAAGTTGAAAAAAAGTGCAAGCAGAGGATGAAATAAAGCCCCTTGTTGAAGATAGTCTCTTTAAATTTTTGTTCCATTTTTTTTTTTTATCCTTGACATCCTTAAATGATCCTGCATCATCTCACGAAAAACCATTCTTTTTGAAAATCTGGCAATTGCAGCATCAATCTTGGGAGCAGTAATAAACTGGTTATGTAGAGATTTTTCCAAAGGAAAACTTTTATATATTTTATCTTGAACTCCACCTTGTTTATCTGGCTTAGAAAAAATATTTAAATATATTGATTTCAAGGTATCAGAAACCGGAAAAAATTATCTGGAGAAGAATTTGAATTAAACCAATCAGATGATTTTTGAGACTGTTCATCTTCAATGCCCAGGGAACTTTTAATCCACTTAATAAATTCAGAAACTTTTGTAGAATCAAACACCATAGGCAACCATCAGAAGCACAATCAAGGTTATGTAGATTTTCCAAAGAACCCTCAGGTGTTATAGAAAAGCTTACACCATAAATCTGGCCAATACACACTTTACAAAGTTTCTTGTCCTGCCAGCAATGATTATCACATAGTGAACAGGTGGGCAAAGGCTGGTCTGAATTACTATGAAAACATATAAGTAACCAATAAATAATATGGCCTTAAGATAAAATAGTGAAAATACATTTGCAGCACCAAGGAAAAACAATGTTTAATCATACCTTATAACTGCACCTGATTCCTCCTGGGCTGTAACAGGTTGGGATCATTTTCGCTCTCCATAATGAGAGATATATAGCTTTATGCGCACGCGCAAACAAAGAGGTAGCCCTCAGACACAGTCCCCGTGACGTCCGTTATTGATGACGTCACGGTAACATGGTGGCCCCCACAGGGATATCGAAAAAATGAATAACCCACCGCCTTCGCCAATCTGGGTGACCACGGCCACAATGATAGATGACGCTAGCTGAAGCAATGTCGGCTTAAACACACAGGCCCAAGAAGCCAAGAAAAAAACTAATCTTAAAAAAAGCCCAGAAGGTAATGAACGGAGATTGACTCCTAGCCCTGTCCACCAACTGTAGGCTGGACAGAACTAGGAGGAGGATGAGGCGGTATCTCCATTAGACTTTTATGTAAATGAGGGGAGTGGATAGCTCTCTCCACGCCCCTCAGGAGAGGGGGTCTCACTGGTAAGTATTACCAGGGGGGCCAAGAGAGAGATATATCTCTATCTGTGTGTGTGTGAAATCTGAGTTTGATATAGATATATATTTTATATATTTTATATATATATCTATATATATATATATATATATATATATATATAATGTGCTATCATATCCTGAACTTTTTTTTTTTTTTTTTTTTTTTTTTTTTTTAAGCAACTAAACTGTGTGTTTCTTTGCAGCGACTTCCTTCCTTCCCTACGGCCGAGTGTGGCTCAGACACAGAAATGGACACCAGACAGATGGTCCGGGCACAAAACAAGAAGAAAAAAAAATCAGGGGGATTTCAGTCTATGGGTATGTTGCCATCTTCTCTCAACTGTAGCATTTGCTTTATAGAAAATTCTTGTTTCCACTTCACAATGTCTGAACTTGTCACCCTCACACTCTGGTAGCAGCTGCCAGCACGTTTTGCCCTTACATCCTGGCAACAGCAGTTTGCACTGTTGTCTTGGTGTCATAAATGCAAACATGTAAGTTATTACTGCTGCCCATCACCCCTGCACCCATATAACATATATGCATTTACATGTCATGGAATAATGCAATACATAAGTTGTTGCACATACAGCTATCCAATGCAGTTCCTTATTTGGTAAATTTTAGCTGAGTTAATAACCCTTTGCTGTTAGTGAATATAGCCAGGAATTGTTGATTGTGATCAATGCAATGCTCAACAGTCTCTCCCCTGTAACTTAATTTCGGCAATCCACATGTCTGATACTGCAAAGACAGTCATTCTTTACTACAAGCAGTTGCACAGTGCTCACACTTAGTTCCTTATGTAATCCAGAGCTGACAGTCATTCTTTACTACAAGCAGTTGCACAGTGCTCACACTTAGTTCCTTATGTAATCCAGAGCTGACAGTCATTCTTTACTGCAAACAATTGCACAGTACTCGCCCTTAGTTCCTTATGTAATCCAGAGCTGACAGTCATTCTTTGCTACAAACTGCAGCCCTACTACAAACAGTTGCTCAGTACTCACACTTAGTTCCTTATGTAATCCAGAGCTGACAGTCATTCTTTACTACAAACAGTTGCACAGTACTCACACTTAGTTCCTTACGTAATTCAGATCTGACAGTTACTCTTAACTACAAACAGTTGCTCAATACTCACACTTAGTTCCTTATGTAATCCAGAGCTGACAGTCACTCCTTATTATAAACGCTGTAATATGCAACTCATGCTGCTTCACATTAAAAATGTCTACTCTAGCTTTTCTCTTGCATTTAGTTAATATGGAGGTGAGGGAGACATTATAGCACGTAAATGGCTTACACATACACTGTACATATAAAAGTGCTCACTGACTGCAACAGCCAAATGTAGCAATGTCTGAATTATCTCTGGTATTCATACACTCAGTCTGAGTAACTTATTTCAGCTTGGAAATGGCAACATTCTTCTCCCATCTACAAGTCTGTGTAAACTCAGATGGAGGGAGGGTATAATAGCGCTGTCCTGTCGCTTGCGGCAGGTCCCGCGCTATAATAAACAAGAAAACCCTTGACGACCTGCAATGTGCGCGGTATGTCACAGTTGTTAAGGGGTTAATAGTTATTACAGCAGCTATCTTGGGTAAGAGCAAGACCCTTACATGTATGTAATATTAATAACTTAACTTTTTACCCTATGAGTTCCACATGCAAGGTTAACCGCAGGGGGGGGGGGTGGGGGGTGGATGGTGGCCAGACCCATGTTGTTCTTCATTGATGACGGAATGGCAGGGAATTATGTGTCATATCTTGATTGATACCTGAGAAGTTGAATGCAAGACTTATCAAACTGTTAAATCTCTGACTGTGAGCTGAAATTGTTGAAAGGTTACGTTTCTGTATGTCCAGCTGATTCTTTCAAAAGCTTTTTGAAAGTAGCAATGTAATGGTGGTTATGCAAAAATTAGTTTGGCTATATGATATTGTATTTTCTAAGATATATTAGTCACTAGCTTTCTGGGTTTAAAAAGTACAGGTAATGTGCAAGGCTAGTTCCATATCAGCAGATGGCCCCATGCATATAAAGTCACCACTCTAGCAGTCATGCATTTTTGCAAACAAATTTATTGCAACATTTTTTCTAATGGTATTTGGAATGATTCATTGTGCACTTCAGATGCTAGTACTATATACCCTTTTAAAGGGACATTGCACTCAAAAATCGTTGGAAATATTTTTTTCTTTTGCCTAAAACAGTGTTAACCCCTTAGTGACCACAGCACCTTTCAATTTTCTTACCATTTGGGATCAGGGCTATTTTTTTTAAAAAAATTCTGTGATGTTTAGCTGTAATTTTCCATTTACTGTACCCACACATTATTTACCATTTTTATCACCATTAAATTGACCTTCTAAAGATACCATTTTTGTTCTTCATATCTTATAATTTACTATAAAAAATGATAAAATATGATGGAAAAAAATTAAAACACACTTTCTTTTTTGTTTTTGTTTTTTGTTTTTTTTTAAATGTTTTATTTAATTTTTGACAGAAGAAAAAGGTGAAAAGTAACAAAAGAGCACATTCGCTCACGTTTGTGCACCGCGCAGGGTAAATCAAGGTACATGCATAATAAAGAGATCAGTTAATCAGTACATCATACAAAACATTAATTTTGTTTATATGCATACTTGTCCAAGCGAAAAGAAATAATAAAAAACAAAAAAAAACTATTCTGCCACTTTTCTGGTGCGTATAGAAGAAGAAAGAAGAGAAAATTTTTTTTATTAAATTTGTTACCTCTCCCCCGCCATAAGCTCTCAGAACCATGCCACTGGGAACACTTCTCTCAAAATTAAGCCTTCAAAATATTCTGTTCTATGTAACTCTTTAGTAAGAATATACTGTATGTTAAGCGGATATGTTTGGATAATTTTGGTCCATTTATTAAAGAATCTTTGAATTTGTTTGCTATGTATTATAGAAATATTATATTGTTCAAAAATAATCTGTTGTTTTACAGCTTCCAAAAATCTAATGAAAGAGGGGGCTTTTCTGTGTTTCCAGCTTTTTAGTAGTAGATTGCGGACAATTAGTATAATTGTATTAATCAGGTCAGCATTGTGGCCTCCTGGATTTAAGAAAACAATCATTTTTGGGTTAGAAATAGAATACTCTGAGTCCAGCTTGTTTAACCAAAAATTAACTTTCTGCCAGAATTGCCACACTTTCGGGCAATACCAAAAACAGTGTAACAGATCTGCCCAGGGCAAAGAGCATTTATAACAGAGGCCCATACTGTCCTGCGACCACTGTGCTAATCTTTTCGGTGAGATGTATGCATTATTGAGTAATTTTAGGTGGGATTCATGCCAGGAGGAACGAAGGGGCGCTTTCACCAACCATTTAATACTTTTTTTAATTAAATCATGATTAACTCCTTCAAAGTATCTCGACCAATGAGAGATGTGTTGCTCAGAGTATAATTGACCCTGCTTAGCCAGCAAGATATTGTATAAGAGCGAAATAGAGTGTTTTCCTTGTTTATATAACTTTATATACCCTCCAATTTCAGCAAAACATTCCGACCAGTTTCCAAGCTGTAATTTCTTATTCAAAAAATTACGTAGCTGTAAATAGGCAAAGAAATGTTTGTTGGAAAGATTAAATTCATTGACAATACTTTCAAAGGTTCTTATATTGGCTTGCTCATCTAAGAGCTGTGTTATCTTAGAGAGCCCTTTATTGTCCCATTCTCTAAATGGCTTATAAGAACACCCAGGTGGAAACTCAGGGTTTCCTCTGATCAATAGAAAAGATGATATGTGGAAATTAATCTTAAGCCAAGAGCATAGAAGTTGCCAGGCTTTAACTACATTATAAATACTGGTGTACAATTTTATACTTTTTGGTAATTGGACACTAACACAATGTAGAATTGTTTTACAAGAAAACGGGTATATAATAGTCTCTTCTAGACTAAAATTCGTCAATGCCTTGCCAGCATGCAGCCAGTCTATCCCATAGCGTGCCAAGATAGCTAAGTTATATGACTTAATGTCTGGGAGAGCTAAGCCACCCTGTTCCTTCTGTTGAGATAGTTTTTTAATCGAAATCATCTGTCTTGACTTATTCCAAAGGAACTTAGCACAGGCCTGGTTAAATATTTTAATATCTTTTGCTTTAATAAATAGAGGGAGATTATTCATTACAAATAATATCTGTGGGAACAAGATATTTTTTATCATTATGATTTTAGCTGAAAGAGAAATTGGAAGTAATGCCCAACGTTGTAATTTAGCTTTAATATTAGTAAAAAAAGGAGTAAAATTAAGTTTGTACCAACTGTTTGGATCTCTATGTAGTATAATCCCAAGGTATCTAAGAGTCTCGACCTCTTTTAGATCATATTGAATCCTACTATCCTTCTTTTTATATATCCATAATATCTCGGATTTAATTGTGTTTACCTTATAGCCTGAGATTTTGCTAAATAGTTCTAAAGCACCAAACGCTATGGGAATATTTTTATATGTATGTTTAAAATATAATAATAGGTCATCTGCATAGAGTGACAAAACTAATTTCTGTTCGCCTATATTTATCCCCTCGAGTTCTTGGCGTAGATAGATTGCCAGGGGTTCAATGGCCAAATTAAATAAAAGGGGGGACAGTGGGCAACCCTGACGTGTGCCTTTCTCCATTTTAAAAAAAGGAGTTTGGGTATTATTAATCGCTATTGAGGAGATTGGATAATTGTATATAGTTTTGATAAATTCTATCAGCTTTCCTGTAAAACCAAATTTTGTCAGGGCCACATATAAATGATCCCATATTATGGAGTCAAATGCCTTCTCCGCGTCAATCATAACCATAGCAATATCATCTTGGTATGTTATTTTCTCCTTATTAATTTTGTTCCAAAAATATTCTATTAGCGTATATGCTTTTCTGATGTTTTTAGTAAGTGATCTATTACACATGAAACCCGCTTGGTCTTGGTGGATAATTTCTTGGAGTACTTCCTTAAGACGATTCGCTATTATAGATGTTAACAATTTGTAATCTATATTCAACAAGGAGATAGGTCTATATGACCCTAGATCTGTTAAATTTTTTATCTTTTTTTGGTATAAGTGTTATGACTGACGCGGAGAAAAACCTTGACATTAATTTTCCCTCCATAAAATATTCATTGAATAAACAAGTTAGAATAAGAACAATTTCTGATTTTAGGAGCCTGTAAAACTCGGCCGGTATTTGATCTGGTCCAGGTGCCTTGCCCAATTTCGTTGCCTCTATCGCTTTTATGACCTCGTCTGGGGAAATAGGCAAATTCAATCCCTTCACTTGATCTGCAGTAATCTGTGGACAAGTAATAGAGGTCCAAAATGTCTTGCTGGCTTCTTTATCTATAGCTTTCGAGGCATATATATTCTTATAATATCCATAAAAAGCTTTACTAATATCTTCGGTTTGTGTGTAATTTTGACCCTCTACTATCACATTCTCAATTATATTCTTCCGGTTCCTGACTTTCTCTAACTTTGACAGATACTTCACTGATTTACCATATCTACCACCATAAGCAGAGTTTACTCTGGCTTCTTGCTTTATCATTTTAGCTAAGAGAAACGAGTCTCTTTCTTGTTTGGCCTTTCTATACTCTAGCCAATATTTCCTTAGAGTGTTGTTTGTATAGTTGTGAAGCGCCCTAGCAACAGTTTTTGTTAACTGAATCTCGCGAGCTATGATCTTTTTTTTTAAAGTAATCATATATAATTTAATCTCTCCCTTTAGATATGCTTTGGCTGCTTCCCAAAATATTTCGTAATTGTTAGCATACTCTTGGTTGTTAACACAATATTCGCGCCATTTTATTTTTTATCCATATTTGGAAGGGTCCATCATTAATCATATGCTTTGGAAAAAAAAAATTATTTCCCCCCCGTATATATTGATCACATACCCCTACCTCCAGAAATATTGTAGCATGATCTGATATTATAATTTCACCGATATCTGTACATATCTCCTCCTGCAATAAAGCATTTGAGACTAGGAAAAAATCAATGCGCGAGAGAGATCTATGTACTTGAGATTCACAAGTAAAACTTTTTCCCCCGGGGTGCTGCACCCGCCATATATCGTGTAAACTTAGTTCTTCACATATTTGGAAAAATATTTGAGAATTTTGCATAGGCCTTCTATTCTGTCTGTGAGACAACCTATCTAATGATTGTATAGGGGTTAAGTTGAAATCTCCAGCAAGAATTATATTTGGATCTTCTTTCAGCATTAATCTTGCCGTCATGTCACTCCAAAATAGTTGGTCTTTGACATTAGGCCCATATACATTACACACTACATATTTTATTTTTTTAATGTCCACTGTTAAAATTATCCATCTATCATTAAAATCTATTTGACTTTCTCGGATATTATATTCCAAATCTTTATTAAATAGGAAAGCGACCCCCCGTTTCCTCCTAGAACAGTCTGATGCTATTACTTGTCCTACCCAGTTGCATTTGAGTTTCTGAGCTTCAGTGTTTTTCAAGTGTGTTTCCTGCAATAGGACAATATCAGGTTTAAATTTAGCTAAGTGCCTAATTATCAGCTTTCTTTTTTTGGGGGTTGTTATCCCTCCTACATTCCATGAAATAAATTTGATCTTCCTCATCTTATTAGTAGCCCTTTAATTTTTTATATCCTTGCCATTTTCCCTCTATCATTACTTCCTGAGAGCTGCAGCGAGGGAGAGAACACAAAGCGCAAAAAAAAAAAAAAAAAAAAAAAGAGAAAACAAGCACCTCCACATTATTTATAAAACAACATAAGACCCCTAAAACTAAGATTATAATCAATTAAGGTCTCTTCTTTAACCCTTTGTTTTACCTTATTTGCCTAGTTTTACAAAAGTCTCTCACTTCTTCTGTGTTAACCAGAGTAACATTGCCCTCCGCTTCCTCCACTATTATCCTTGCAGGATATGTTAATCTAGCCTTCAGGCCGGCATTAATTAACCTGGTACAGTAGGGGGCTAGCTCTTTTCTTTTCATTGACGTGTCACTGGAAAAATCCTGAAAGAGCAATAATTTGTTTTGATTAATTTCTAACTTTGCTGTTTTCCTGTATGCCCTCAGGATACTATTCTTATCCTGATAGTTTAAGTATTTTACGAGGACCGGCCTGTTGTAATTCTTATCTCTTAGGTTGTCTCTGGGCATACCCAGCCGGTGTGCCCTTTCGACTAAGATTGGCGTGTCACTGGATATGATACCCAGTGCCTTGGGTAGGGTAATACTAGCAAAGGTTATTAAGTCTGGAAATTCGCCCTTATCTGGTAAACCTATAATTTTCAAGTTATTACGTCTTGATCGATCTTCTAACTCATGGATTTTATCTTGTAGCCTACTCAGTGTCTTACTATTGTCTGTTATGATTTTTTCCTGCTTATAAATTATATCCTCATTGCTAGATACTCTGTCTTCAACTTCTGTGAGACGGCTATTAATTTGTTTAAGTTCTGTCATTATGTTAGCTGTTTGGCTTTTAAGCATTTCAAATTGAGGCAGGAAAATTTCAGACATCTGGGATACTAAGAGCTGAATATCATCTTTTTGCATTATCGGCTCAGGAGTACTTTCTATGTGAGTATCTGAAACCCTTGTTTTCTTATCTTTTTGCCTGGGAGGCATGGCCAGGGAGTGACTTTTATTGTGCGTGATAAATTTATCCATGTACAGTGTAGTAGCTAGAATTCTGTGACTGATTTCTTTAACTCTTTCCTTAGAGTAATATGACCATAAACTTTGTGTGTCTGTGCTTACAGGTAGTGTTGTGTGTTTGTCTAAATAGTAAACCTGTATATACTATTCCTCCTTTTTCTCTTTTTTTTCTTCTTCCCCCTCTCTTCTCCTTTTTTCTCCTCCTTCTCCCTCTTTTAACCCTCTTCCCCTCAAATAAAACAACAAAAGTGGAAAAAAAAAAAAAAAAAAAAAAACAGCAAAAAACCTTGGTTGTGAAGCAAACCTATGTGAAGTGACAACCTTTTAAGTTTAAATCACCCGTTGTTCTCCTGACCACCCATCCATCTCTTTAACTGAGACTGAAATTTTTCTTGTAATAACTCCTTACATCATGTTTTAAACTAACATATCAATTTGAAAAGCAGTTTAAAGCGTATCAGTTTGATAATTAGGCTAGAAACAGACAAAAAAATAAAAGCAACCTGTTTTTGCCTAGTTCACTTTAGGCACTCAGCTCTCTTGCATATAACTTTTTTACCTTGTTGCCAATACCTCCGGCTATATTATTTAACCAAACACATCTCCTAGACAACAAACATTGTATTGTAAAATATCTAGACTTTCTAAACCATTACATTTTTCTCTCAAGCTAAATTTTTCAGGACTGTGGATTTATATTTATAACTTTCCAGGGAGGACTGCTCTTCCCTCCTATCTTCCTCTGCCTTTCAACCCTGTATCCAATGCCACAATGAGAAAGTCCAGAGAATGTTACGTGTTGCCTTATATTTAGCGCTCTCTAGAATGGACAAAAATTGGCAACAGACCTGAGTTATAGTTCCAGCAGCTCAGAGGGAAATAAAAAAATACAGGCCAGTTATGTCCGAAAGGATAGGGGGAAAGAAAAAGCAAAGCAGAGGAGAGACATGTAGGTCAAAGCATTTCTTATCTTTTCTTTTATATACTTGCGTATACTTGCATATGTCCACCAGATCTGCGTATTAACTTTGGAAATGTCCGATTCCTCTCTTTTGTGCAAAAACCTTCCTGGACCAGGCTTTGCTGTACCTCGCAGTACTACTGGATTGTCTTCAGGCGGCTGTCACTAGATCTCCTTAGAAACACACTTTCTAATTTTGACCCCCAAAATCTGTTACACATCTACAACCACCAAAAAACACCCATGCTAAATAGTTTCTAAATTTTGTCATGAGTTTAGAAATACCCATTGTTTACATGTTGTTTGCTTTTTTTTGCAAGTTATAGGGCAATAAGTACAAGTAGCACTTTGCTATTTCCAAACCATTTTTCTTTTACAAGATACGATGAGTCCACGGATTTCATCCTTACTTGTGGGATATCGCCTCCTGGTCAGCAGGAGGATGCAAAGAGCACCACAGCAGATATATATATATATATATATATATATCTATCTATATCTATCTATATCTATCTATATCTATCTATATCTATATCTATCTATATCTATCTATATCTATCTATATCTATCTATATCTATCTATATCTATCTATATCTATATCTCTATCTATCTATATCTCTATCTATCTATATCTCTATCTATCTATATCTCTATCTATCTATATCTCTATCTATCTATATCTCTATCTATCTATCTATATCTATCTATATCTATCTATATCTATCTATATCTATCTATATCTATCTATATCTATCTATATCTATCTATATCTATATCTATCTATATCTATCTATATCTATCTATATCTATCTATATCTATATCTATCTATATCTATCTATATCTATCTATATCTATATCTATATCTATCTATATATCTATATCTATCTATATCTATCTATATCTATATCTATCTATATCTATCTATATCTATCTATATCTATCTATATCTATCTATATCTATCTATATCTATCTATATCTATCTATATCTATATCTATATCTATCTATATATCTATATCTATCTATATCTATCTATATCTATCTATATCTATCTATATCTATATCTATCTATATCTATCTATATCTATCTATCTATATCTATCTATCTCTATCTATCTCTATCTATCTATATCTATCTCTCTCTCTCTATCTATCTATCTCTATCTCTCTCTCTCTATCTCTCTCTCTCTATCTATCTATCTCTATCTCTCTCTCTCTCTCTCTATCTCTCTCTATCTCTCTCTATCTCTCTCTATCTCTATCTCTCTCTATCTCTATCTCTATCTCTCTCTATCTCTATCTCTCTCTATCTCTCTCTATCTATCTATATCTCTCTATCTATCTATATCTCTCTATCTATCTATATCTCTCTATCTATCTATATCTCTCTATCTATCTATATCTCTCTCCTCCCTTCCCTCCCACCCCAGTCATTCTCTTTGCCTGTGTTAGTGATAGGAAGAGGTAAAGTGAGGTGTTAGTTTAGATTCTTCAATCAAGAGTTTATTATTTTTAAAATGGTACCAGTGTTGTGCTATTTTACTTAGCGTGTAGCCGTATTCCTTGTCAGCCTCTAGAGTAGAGCCAAACAGGTGGCTTTAAAGCAATGGGAACTGGAAGGGATTCAATTCTCTCTGTGCCTCCCATTATGTGTGCTGCCCTTTTACATGATGGTCTTAGCATATTTTAACTAAGACCCTGTACGTCTCCACAGCTCTACAGGAGGGAACTGCAGGACCTCTTGAATGTGGAAGATTATGCTGTCCATCAGCTTTCAGGTACGTGCAGCTGTTATATTCTGGGACACTCTTAACTCAGAAAAAGGGCTGTAGTTGGTGCCTACTGTATGGGGATTAATCTTTGTGTTTACTGTATGTCAAACCGGACTCTGCAAGGGGTATGACGTTTGAAAGCATACAAGTGTCATGTAGTGGGGCTAATTAAGAGAAACTGACAGGCTCCTAATGTGATACTACGTTTATTCAAAGGCTGTTTATGACGCTGGGGATTTATTCTGGAGCTGTGGCTCCGTAATGGCTGTGTTCAATGTTTTACTGACAATGTGTGTTAACTGCTGTGAGCAGTACTGAGTAAGCAATCGTAGTTTTAGATTATAGGTGCGGTCGCTTGTTTTGTTTTTCTTCCCGGCCATACTTTCTTTGCCGGAGGTCCTCTCACTGATTGCCGCCCACGAGGGGCGGGGTTAGTCTTTGCGCGCTTCAGACCGGATGCGTCTAGAAGCTGCGCACTTTCTTCCGGCAGAGGACATTGCTTCCAGGCGCTTATTGAGACCGCATGGTTATAGTTAAAAGCAGGCGGTTTTAAGCGTCCGGGAGTTTGGCAGTCTGTGTCAGTGTGTCGTGGGGGCAGGTAGGCGCTGTGGCGAGGTGCACTGGTGTTTAAAGTTTATTTCAAGTTTATTTTTCCAACCTTCTCCCCAAGTACTGGATATGTTGTAAAGCATAAATTGGGGTTTTTGTCTAGAGCATAGAACTTTGAGTTTTCATTGCTTTGATGTAAAAAAAAAAAAAACGGATTGGGATTTTGTTTTTTGGAGATTATACTTAATAGTACCATAATCATACTTGTACAAATAGGATTATGGATCTTCAGAGCGTTACATGTTCATTATGTTTGAATGCAAATGTGGAGCCCCCTGTTACTTTTTGTCCTTCATGCACTTAAAGGATTTTACAGTTTAGAGAACACATTTTCTAATAAAAGTATGTCTCAAGCGGATGCTGCTCAGGATTCTACTGAAGAGGTTCAGAGTATGCCGCAACTTTCTCCCCTAGCGTCACAGCCATTACCGCTCACTCAGGCGACACCTTGCTCTTCAACGGCGTCTGCAGCGTTCACCCTGCAGGATATTGCTGCGGTGATGTCATCTACTCTTTCAGAGGCGTTGGGTGCTTTGCCAGTACTGCAAGGCAAGCGCAGTAGGAAAGAGGCCCATGTGGTCCATCCAACTTCTGATGCTTTGATGGCGATTTCCGATGTACCCTCCCAGGGCTCTGAATTGGGGGGTATGGAAGCTCTGTCTGAGGGGGGACTTTTTTTGACTCGGGAAGTACCATGCCCCTGACGGATTCGGATGAGATGTCCTTCAGATTTAAGCTTGTACACCTCTGTCTGTTACTCCGGGAGGTTTTGTTGACTCTGGACAACTGTGATCCAATTGTGGTCCCTCCCAGAGAAGCTGAGTAAGATGGACAAATATTTAGAGGTTCCTTCTTATTCTGACGTTTTCCCTGTTCCTAAGAGAACTTCAGAAATTGTTGCCAAGGAATGGGAGAGACCGGGTATCCCGTTCTCCCCTTCTCCTATTTTCAAGAAAATGTACCCTATTGCTGACGCTATTCGGGATTCTTGGCAGACGGTGCCTAAGGTGGAGGGAGCTATATCCACTTTGAAAGCACAACTATCCTCAATAGGAATAGTAGTCCGCTTACCCAAAGAACCTATGGATAAAAAACTGGAGGGTCTTCTCAAGAAGATCTATGTTCTAGAAGAATCTCTTAAGACTGAGACTTCTTTGGAAGAAATACAAGATAGAATTAAAGCCCTTAAGTTAGCTAATTCTTTTGTTACAGATGCGACTTTTCAGATTACCAAATTGGCGGCTAAGAGTTCAGGATTTTCCATCTTAGCCCGCAGAGCTTTATGGTTAAAGTCTTTGGTCTGCAGATGTATCCTCTAAATCTAAGCTTTTGGCTATTCCTTACAAGGGGAAGACCCTGTTTGGGCCTGACTTGAAGGAGATTATTTCAGACATCACGGGAGGCAAGGGTCACCTCCTCCCTCAGGATAAAAAGTCCAAACAAAGAGGGCGACAGAGTAATTTTCGTTCTTTTCGCAATTTCAAGGGAGTGCCCTCTTCCTCTTCCCCTAAACAGGAAGACTCACAAGCCAAGTCCTCTTGGAGACCCAACCAGTCTTGGAACAAAGGTAAACAATCCAAGAAGCCAGCTGCTGCTACCAAGTCAGTATGAAGGGTCGGCCCCCGATCCGGGACCGGATCTAGTAGGGGGCAGACTTTTTCACTTTGTCCAGGCTTGGATAAGAGATGTTCAGGATCCTTGGACACTAGAAATTGTGTCTCAGGGGTATCAGTTGGAGTTAAGAAATTCTTCCCCCAGAGGAAGGTTCCTTCTTTCTCGATTATCTGTCGACCAGATAAAAAGAGAGGCGTTCTTACGTTGTGTAGGAGACCTCCTTTTCCATGGGAGTAATATGTCCCGTTCCAATACAGGAACAGGGACAGGGGTTTTATTCCAATCTGTTTGTAGTTCCCAAAAAGGAGACCCATTTTAGATCTCAAACGTCTAAACAAGTTTCTCAGAGTTCCATTCTTCAACATGGAAACTATTCGGACCATTCTAACATTGATCCAGGAGAGTCAATTTATGACTACCGTGAATCTAAAGGATGTCTATCTTCATGTTCCCATCCACAGAGATCATCACAAGTTCCTGAGGTTTGCCTTTCTGGACAAACATTTTCAGTTCGTGACCCTTCCTTTCGGTCTGGCCACGGCACCCAGAATTTTCACAAAGGTTCTGGGATCTCTGCTGGCGGTTCTAAGACCGCGGGGATTTGCAGTGGCGCCTTATCTGGACGATATTCTGATCCAGGCGTCGTCTTATCAACTGGCAAAGTCTCATACCGACATTGTTCTGTCCTTTCTGAGGATTCACCGGTGGAAGGTAAATCTGGAAAAGACTTTACTAGTTCCACAAACAGGGGTTCCTTTTTTGGGAACTCTAATCGACTCTCTGTCCATGAAGATCTTTTTGACGGACGTCAGAAAGTTAAAGATTCTGAATACCTGCCGATCCCTTCAGTCCAATCCTCGGCCGTCAGTGGCTCAGTGCATGGAGGCCATTGGATTGATGGTAGCGGCAATGGACATCATTTAGTTTGCTCGTTTTCATCTCAGACCTCTCCAACTGAGCATGCTCAGACAATGGAATGGAGATTATGCAAATTTGTCTCCTCAAATAGATCTAGATCAGAAGACAAGGCACTCTCTTCTATGGTGGTTGTCGCCGGATCATCGGTCCAAGGGACATGCTTACGCAGACCCTCATGGGTGATAGTGACAACGGACGCCAGCCTGATAGGATGGGGAGCAGTCTGGAACTCCCTGAGGGCTCAGGGTGTGTGGACTTGATCGGAGTCTCTACTTCCCATCAATTTCCTAGAGTTGAGAGCAATATTCAATGTGCTTCAGGCTTGGCCTCAGTTGGCTTCGGCCAAATTCATCAGATTCCAGTCGGACAACATCACGACTGTAGCTTACATAAATCATCAGGGAGGAACAAGGAGTTCCTTAGCGATGACAGAAGTAGCCAAGATAATTCAGTGGGCGGAGGCTCACTCTTGTTATCTGTCGGCAATCTACATCCCAGGAGTGGAAAACTGGGAAGCGGATTTTCTGAGCAGGCAGACTTTTCATCCGGGGAATGGGAATTCCATCCGGAGGTATTTGCCAACCTGATTCTCAAGTGGGGCAGGCCGGAGTTGGATCTTATGGCATCTGGTCAGAATGCCAAGCTTCCGAGATACGGGTCCAGGTCCAGGGATCCCCAGGCCAAACTGATAGATGCGTTGACAGTACCTTGGTCGTTCAACCTAGCTTATGTGTTCCCTCCATTTGCTCTCCTTCCCCGGGTGATTGCTCGGGTCAAATAGGAAAGGGCTTTGGTGATCCTCATCGCTCCTGCGTGGCCTCGCAGGACTTGGTATGCCGACCTGGTGGACATGTCATCTCAGCCACCGTGGAAGTTTCCTTTGAGGAAAGACCACATTCAGGGACCCTTCCATCATCCGAATCTAGTTTCTCTGCAGCTAACTGCTTGGAGATTGAACGCTTGATTTTATCTAAGCGAGGGTTCTCTGATTCGGTCATTGATACCTTAATTCAGGCACGTAAGCCTGTTACTAGAAAGATTTACCATAAGATATGGCGTAATTATCTTTATTGGTGCGAATCCAAGGGCTACTCGTGGAGTAGAGTTAGGATTCACAGGATTTTGTCTTTTCTCCAAGATGGTTTGGAGAAAGGGTTGTCTGCAAGTTCCTTAGGGACAGATTTCTGCTTAGTCTATTTTGCTACACAAGCGTCTGGCAGATGTTCAATCTTTTTGTCAGGCTCTGACTAGAATCAGGCCTGTGTTTAGACCAATTGCTCCTCCTTGGAGTTTGAATTTAGTTCTTAATTTTCTTCAAGGGGTTCCGTTTGAACCTATGCATTCCATAGATATTAAGTTATCTTGGAAAGTTTCATTTTTGGTTGCTATTTCTTCTGCTCGCAGAGTTTCTGAGCTTTCAGCATTACAATGTGATTCTCCTTATCTTATCTTATTTTTCATTCCGATAAGGTGGTGTTACGTACCAAACCTGGTTTTCTTCCTAAGGTTTTTTCTACTAAGAATATTAATCAGGAAATTGTTGTTCCTTCCTTGTGTCCTAATCCTTCTTCTAAGAAGGAGCGGCTTTTACATAATTTGGACGTGGTCCGTGCCTTGATGTTCTACTTACAGGCGACTAAGGATTTTCGTCAATCGTCTTCCTTGTTTGTCGTTTTTTCAGGGAAACGTAGGGGTCAGAAAGCTACGGCTACCTCTCTTTCTTTTTGGCTGAAGAGTATCATCCGTTTTGCATATGAGACTGCTGGACAGCAGCCTCCTGAAAGAATTACGGCTCATTCCACTAGGGTGGTGGCTTCTTCATGGGCATTCAATAATGATGCATTTGTTGAACAGATTTGCAAAACTGCGACTTGGTCTTCTCTTCACACTTTTTCCAAATTTTCCAAATTCGATACGTTTGCCTCGTCTGAGGCTGTTTTTGGGAGGAAAGTTCTTCAAGCAGTGGTGCCTTCCATTTAGGTTCCCTGTCTTGTCCCTGCCTTTCATCCGTGTACTATAGCTTTGTTATTGTATCCCATAAGTAAGGATGAAATCCGTGGACTCATCGTATCTTGTAAAAGAAAAGGAAATTTATTTTTACCTGATAAATTTGTTTCTTTTACGATACGATGAGTCCACGGCCCACCCTGTTTTTATAAGACAGGTCTTTAATTTGTTAAACTTCAGTCACCTCTGCACCTTGGCTTTTCTTTTCTCTTCCTAACTTCGGTCGAATGACTGGAGTGGGAGGGAAGGGAGGAGCTATATATACAGCTCTGCTGTGGTGCTCTTTGCCTCCTCCTGCTGACCAGGAGGCGATATCCCACAAGTAAGGATGAAATCCGTGGACTTATCGTATCGTAAAAGAAACAAATTTATCAGGTAAGAATAAATTTCCTTTTTTTTTTTTTTTAAATGTGCATAAGTTACATTGTAACACTGATATCTGGTAGGAATCTCTGAATAACCCTTTACGCATGTGTATATATGTATGTATATGTAAGCAACCCAACTTCTCTGGGATCCCCTTTGTAAATAAAACACAGACATTTATAGCCTTGGCATTACTTTTTGGTAATTAGGCCGCTAAATGCCACTGCGCGCCACACTTGTATTATGCCCAGCAGTGAAGGGGTTAATTAGGGAGCTTGTAGGGTTAATTTTAGATTTAGTGTAGTAGACAACCCAAAGTATTGATCTAGGCCCATTTTGGTATATTTCATGCCACCATTTCACTGCCAAATGCGATCAAATAAAAAAAAAAAAAAGTTCACTAACTTTAGGTTTCTCACTGAAATTATTTACAAACAGCTTGTGCAGTTATGGCACAAATGGTTGTAAATTATTCTCTAAGATCCCCTTTGTTCAGATATAGCTTTGGCATTGCTTTTTGGCCGCTAAATGCCGCTGCACACCACACTTGTATTATGCCCAGCAGTGAAGGGGTTAATTAGGGAGCTTGAATGGTTAATTTTAGCTTTAGTGTAGAGATCAGCCTCCCACCTGACTCATCCCACCCCCTAATCCCTCCCTGACCCCTCTCAAACAGCTCCTTTCCCTCCCCCACCTCACTATTGTCACTGCCAGTATAAAATTAAAAGGTGTGGGGTTTTTTTTGTTTTTTTTTTAATTCAAACTTTTTCTGTAGTGTAGCTGCCCCCCCTCAATACCCTTCCCAACTTCCTCTCCCACCAACAATTGGCACCATCGTTGGCCGATGCAGAGAGGGTAGAACATACAATTTTAAACAACTTCATTCTCTTGTTATCATTTGTTGAAGGAGCAGCAATGCATGACTGGTTTCTAACTAAACACATGGGTGAGCCAATGACAATCGGTGTGTGTGTGTATATATATATATATATATATATATATATATGCAGTCACCAATCAGCAGCTAGAACCTAGGTTCTTTGCTGCTCCTGAGCTTACCTAGATAAAACTTTCAGCAAAGGATAACAAGAGAAGGAAGCAAATTAAATAATAGAAGTCAATTGGAAAGTTGTTTAAAATTGCATGCTTTTTCTGAATCATTAACCCTTTGAGTGCTAAGCACTTTCCCACCTGGGTGCTAAGGTTTTCTTAAAGGGTTTTTTATTTAATATTTTTAAAAATATGTATTTTTTTTACTTTTTTTTTTATTTATTTCAGATCCCCAAGACTTACACTGTTGGAAAGGTTAGGCGAATACCTTTCCAACGGTGAGTCTTGGGGGTCTGTAGCTGCTTAGATGCCTGAGATACAGGCTTCTAAGCAGCATGCCCCCTGCTCCTATATTTAACATTGTTAATGTTAAATAAAGTTGCACAGTGACGTCATCACGTTTATTGCGCGTGACGTCACCACGCAAAACGGAAGCCCCGGCGATGCCTTTCATTATGCAGCACCAATCGCCGGGGTAGGAGCGACTGGGAGACCCCAGATCTCCCTCAAGTTGGGAGAGTGCTAATGACTGTTCTGAGCCGTCATTAGCACCAGAGTGGGAAACTCTCTGTGACGGCTCAGAGCCGTCATTAGCACCAGAGTGGGAAACTCTGTGACGGCTCCGAGCCGTCATTAGCACTCAAGGGGTTAAAGAAAAAATTTGGGTTTTATGTCCCTTTAAGAAAGGGTATTGCAGGATGCCTCAATATGGAGGCATCACTGCAATACCCTAAAAGCGTCTGGAAGCGATCACGATCACTTCCAGCACTTGAAAACCCTGAGGACGTACAGGGTACGTCCTTGGTCATTAAGTGACAGTTTATGTAGGATGTACTCTGTATGTCCTTGGTCCTTAAGGGGTTAAAGGGAAAATGAAACCCAACATTTTTCTTTCATGATTTAAATAGAGCATACCATTTTAAACTTCTTTCCAATTTGCTTCATTCTCTCGGTATGCTTTGTTAAAGAAACAGCAATGCAAAAATTAGATAATAGAAGTCAATTGGAACGTTTGTTTAAAATTGCACACACTTTCTGAATCATGAAAGAAAAGTAAATTGAGTTTCACTTCCTTTTTAAGTAAATCGGATTTAATTACTGAAACTAATATTGCACTATTAGATTTGTACAAATCCTTATTGGCTGATTAGGAAAGTTGCCACTGCTTTACTGGTGGAGAGGGACACACCTCTGATGTATGACAAGCAAATGTTGCTTTATTTGGGTCAGGGACTTGAGTATATATTTTTTTTTTTTTTAAAGAAAAAATCTGAAATACATTTTAAAATGCCCTTTTTTAATGAAACCAATAAGAAAGTTGACTGCAATCTCGATATAAGTTTGCTGCTAGGATTATACCGAGCAGAAGCCATTGAAGAATATATGGTGGTGTGTTTATTAGAAACCGTGTTTTCTTATAATCCGCTTTATGAACCCATGTGGGTGTAAGGCTTTTATGTTTTTTTTTTTTTGTTTTTTTTTTTCTAAAGGGTTAAAAATGTTTTACAGTTTTTTTTTGTTTGTTTTTTTTCCTCTTCAGTAATAAAAATATCAAATATTTATTATAATTAATTATAGTATATTTCAAATACGGGATATGCATATACAAAGATCTTTTAAAATGTCTCATTTAAATAATAAAAAAAAATCTGACAGTTATTTTCAGGGTCTAACTGTAAGTAACTTCCCACTACAATGTAAAACATTACAGAAACACTTATACTTACTGTATTATGCTTTAATCACCATAAAGATTGCTAAACATTTCTAGTGTGCACACGTTAGCCTTGGCCTTGTCTGCCTTAAAGGGACACAAGTTAAACTTTCATGAATCTGAGAATGCAGTTTAAAAATAACATTCAGGTCATTTCCATTCTCAAAATGTGTACACTTAATGAGGCCACACCTATTAAGCATGTACAAGTGTCCACAGAATATACATATATGCATTTTGTGATTGGCTGATGGCTGTTATTGCATTGTCTGTTTTTATTATGCAATTCTGCTGTATTTAATGGTCCTTTTTTAAAGGGACATGGAATCCAGATATTTTTCTTTCATGCTTTAGATAGAGCATACATTTTTAAGCAACTTTCCAATTAAAAGTACTCTGAACCCAATTTTATTCTTTCTAGATTCAGATAGAGCATGCAATTTTAAGCAACTTTCTAATGTACTCCTATTATCATTTTTTTATTTGTTCTCTTGCTATCTTTATTTGAAAAAGAAGGCATCTAAGCTTTTTGTTTGGTTCAGAACTCTAGACAGCACTTTTTTTATTGGTGGATGAATTTATCCACCAATCAGCAAGGACAATCCAGGTTGTTCACCAAAAATGGTCCGGCATCTAAACTTGTTATCTTTATTTGAAATGCAAGAATATAAGAGAATGAAGAAAATTTGATAATAGGAGTAAATTAGAAAGTTGCTTAAAATTGCATGCTCTATCTGAATCATGAAAGAAAAAATTTGGGTTCAGTGTCCCTTTAACTATTATCAATTTTGTTTAATTATCTTGGTATTCTTTGTTGAAGGAGCTGCAATTCTCTCTACGGGGAGTTAGATTAACAAAATCATTAAGCCAGTGATGAGGAATATATGGGCAGCCACCATTCATCGGCTCCAAAGCCCACACAGGTATTCTTTTTAACAAAGAATACCAAGAGAAAAAAGCAAATTAAATAATTGAAATACATTGGAAAGTTCTTCAAAATTGAATTTCCCTTTTAATGTTAAGTTTAAAAAATGTATAGCGCTTAACTTGTGTCTATATCCTTTAAAATCCCTCTCTGGCTTCATTCGTGTAATTCTGTGCAATTCAAAACAGAATGAACAGATAGGCACGCTTTAGTGAATTATTTATAAAGAATAAAATATCTGATAAAGAGAGAAGAGTTTTTAGTAAATGCTGCTCTCTAAATTTAATGAATTACAGTGCCCTTGGAGAGGGAGTTCTTCTACTTTACTTATATATGTTAAACTGTTGTACAATATATATACAAGCACCAAAGAATACACATGTATACAACAACTCTCATTGTCCCCTCCCCAGGTCTAAGTTACCCTGTCTTTAAGGGAGTGATGAAAAGGGGTTACAAGGTGCCCACCCCAATCCAGAGAAAGGTGAGTCACCTGTTATTGTTTTACTGTCTAACATGGTAGCATTTCTCACTTTGTTGGACATTCCTATTTTGTACTAAATGCTTCAAAATGCGTAAAGCTGATTTGAAATTAATATACAGAATTGTATCAAGTTTTTGCTTAACCTCTCTACTAGGTAATCCCCGTCATTTTGGATGGCAAGGATGTAGTAGCTATGGCTAGGACAGGAAGTGGTAAGACGGCTTGCTTCCTTATCCCCATGTTTGAGAAGTTAAAAGCGCACAGTGCCCAGACAGGAGTCCGCGGGCTTATACTTTCACCAACTCGAGAACTGGCGCTGCAAACCCTGAAATTCACCAAGGAGGTATGAGACTCTTGAGCAAACATAGACTGAATTGCTGGTCTTATTAGTGGTACTAACGCTAATATTCTTTCATGGCAGCTGGGAAAATTTACTGGACTGAAAACTGCTCTCATTTTGGGGGGAGACAGGTAAGTTTGATTTTTTTTTTTTTTTTTTTTTTTTTTTTTTTTTTTTTTATTTCGTCCCCCCTGTTTTTCTTCTTTTAAAAATATAAATCCACATTTTCTTAATTGCACGTGTAATTTTCATGGAGCATTAAACCCTGTGAGATTGTTACTTACCAGCTCTGTTATAACTGTCCCTAACTGGTTTCAGCACAGGACATAAGATATAAAAAGAACAGGCTTTTAAACATAGGAAGCCTTTAATTGCAACATGACAGTGGTCATTACTTTAAAATTATTTCTTCAATACTTAAACTGCTTTAATTAAAAATGCATCTGCATATTCTCAGGCCAATCTTTATCTTTATATACATCCATTATATATAGTGTTTGGTTTCCATTAACACCTTAAGTCACCTGGATGTAATTACTACATCACAGGGTATTTTGCCAAGCGAACCCTGTTGACTTAGTCAATATGTCCAACCTTCTGCCTCATGCTGTGGCATCTACCTTCATATAGTAAGGGAGCGCTGATCATGCTCCCTATATCGTATGAAGGTAGATTAACCGATCAAGTCTGTAACGATCTTGGTTTTGGTTGGAAGTTAGTGTGGGAGGGAAGGAGGGAGGCTGGTGGTTGGGAGGGACCCTACGCTACAGAGAAGAAATGAGGGAGGGATGGGGGACGATGCACTAAAGAGAAGGGTTAAGGGAGGGGGCTCACTGACAATCAGTTGGGGCAGTGGGAACCACAACACTACAGAAAAAATAGTAAATATTAAAGAAAAAAGAAAAGGAAAAAAAAACATACAAACTAGGTAGTGGCAGACAACCAGTACCTAAGATGGCGGCATCTTGTGAGGGGGGAGGGTTAGAGAGCTGTTGGGGGAGATACAGGGAGGTGGGTGGTAGAGCAGGGTTACCTACAATCCAATGTATAAAGACAAAGTTTTGTGAACTAATGCCAAAGTGTTAGCTAATGTTGCCCACAATCGCAACTGCTCACGCTAACTTTATTTTAATTACCTACAATCCAGACATTTAAAAAATAAAAATAAATTATAATCCCTACACTGCATACAGGCAGACTCTCTGCCAGTACCTAAAATGGTGGTGACAAGTGTGTGTGTGTGGGGAGGTTGTTAGGGTAGATTTCTGTTTGGGAGGGTAATCTCTACATTAATGCTAAAATTAGCTTGTAAGGTTCTCTTAACACCTTCAATGTCGGGAATTTCAGAAGTTTGTTGCACAGCTGTAATTAGGGGCCTTTTAATTACCAAAAAAACAATGCAAGTCTGCTATTTCTGAACAAAGGGGATCCCAGACAAACTTTTACATTTGTCTTTGACTGCATTAGTTGTGTGTAAATAATTTCAGTGAAAAAACCTAGTTTGTGAAAAAGTTACAAATGTTTTTTATAATATGATTGCATTTGCTGGCGAAACGGTGGCAGGAAATATACAAAAATGGGCCTAGATCAATACCTTGGGTTATCTACTAAAATATATGTATAGATTTGATAGGTAAATAAAAAAAAAAAAAACAAGGCTCCATTTCTGTTTAAATGGAGTGATAGCAAAAAGGCAAGTTTTTTTTTTTTTTTTCCCTTTGAAATTCCCGGTAGTGAAGGGACATTCTAATGCAAAAATAAAATGTTCTAAGTGAATGGAGTAATTGTTATTTTAACACTAGTGTCCCTTTTAAATTGTATATGTAACCCCTTTGTGGGTGTTAGTCATTCTCTGAGCTGCAGCATGTTGACTCTCCTGTGCAGGACATAGTATAATTTGCAGCTACATGGGTATACCACTCCCCATTTTAATGATCACTACAGTATGTTGTTGTTTTTATCCCCCCAAAATATAATTTCCTATATTCTGTTTACAGGATGGAAGATCAGTTTGCTGCTTTGCATGAAAATCCAGACATGTAAGTTCTTTCTTTTAGCTAAACCGTTAAAAATGAATTTTCAGGGGGGCTAGATTCTGTCTGAACAGACTCTTTCCTAATCTCAAATCTGTGTACCATTTTTCTATATGTTTTAATTGACCATTTTTATTTTCTGCTAACAGAATCATTGGCACCCCTGGTCGTTTGATGCATGTGGCAGTGGAAATGAATCTTAAGCTGCGCTGTGTGGAATATGTGGTATTTGATGAAGCAGACAGGTAAGTGATTAGTTTAGAGTCTCCTGCCCAGTTATACTCATAATTTACTTACAAATTTTGTCTTTTTCCCTTGTTAGACTTTTTGAAATGGGCTTTGCAGAACAATTGCAGGAGATCATCTCTCGTCTTCCAGATACTCGGCAAACTCTGCTGTTCTCTGCCACTCTCCCCAAGATGCTTCTTGAGTTTGCCCGTGCAGGTAAATACTTATCCAGGTAATCAGATCAGACCCGTTAGAGATGTGTTGAATTGCTTGGGTTACATAGAGTATGGAACAAAGTAATGTTTTCATATTTGCTAAAGATCCTCTAAACCAGTACTTGACAAATCTGTTTAAAATGTAGGAGCCAGACAGTGGTAATTGTATATAGATATATGAAGATTAACCCAAAAAGTTAGGAGCCAGGGGTAGAATTCTAGTAACCAGTGGCTCACTGGCTCCTGGTTTTGTCAAGGAAGGCCCTGCTCTAAACACTTAATATTTTCCCATTTTAATTTTCAGACCTTTTCTCTGTGGATACATTTTTCTTTTTTTTCTTTTCTTTTTTTTTCTTTTTTTTTTATCTCCACCTTTTACCATTTTATGTTTCAGTCCTTTTCAACCATATTGTTGTTATTATTATTATTAGGTCTTACTGAGCCTGTTCTGGTCCGTCTGGATGTTGACACTAAACTAAGTGACCAACTAAAGGTAAATCCTTATGACTTAGAAGTAGAATTGTAAGACACTGAGAGTGATAAGACTGAGCATTTTTCCCTTCCCTCAGCTGTCCTTCTTTCACATGAGAGAAGAAGAAAAACCAGCTGTGCTTTTGCATCTCTTGCGTTGTGTGGTGAAACCACAAGAACAGACAGTTGTGTTTGTGGCAACTAAACATCATGCTGAATATCTTAGAGAGGTGAGTGGCTGGTCATAAGATAAGAGATTAGTTATTTATAACTAGCAAGGTATGGGTTTACCAAATGTCAACAATCTAGTCTTCCAAAATTGGGGAGGGGGGGGGGGTTTATCTTTTTTTTTTTTTTTTTTTTTTTTTTTTTTTCCACACAGTTTCTTTCTATGATTTTGGTTGATCTGTTTTTTTTTTCACTTAAGGGGCATGAAACCCAATGTTTTTCTTCTTTCCTGATTCAGATAGAGCAACATTTCAATTTACTGCTATTTAATTTGTTTTGTTGTCTTGATATGCTTTGTTGAAAAGGATAAATAGGTAGATTCAGGAGCTGATGATTGGTGGCTGCAGATATATGCTTTTTCTAACTTGCTCACCCAGTGCATTTAGCTAGCTCCCAGTATTGCATTTCTACTTCTTCAACAAAGGATACCACAAAAATTAAGCAAATTCTGTAATAGAAGTAAATTGGAAATTTGTTTAATATTGTATTCTCTATCTGAATCATGAAAAAAAAATTAAGGTTTCGTGTCCCTTAAATTGTGTTTCATTCACTCTTCTTTCCCATAGTTGTTGGACATGCAGGGCATCCCCTGCTCTCACATATACAGTTCTCTGGATCAGACAGCCAGGAAGATCAATTTGGGTTTGTTCCTTCATGGAAAGGTGCGTGCTCTAATGGTCACAGATGTTGCTGCTCGAGGCATTGACATTCCCATGCTGGACAACGTTATCAACTACAGTTTCCCCCCCAAAGCCAAGCTCTTCTTGCATCGTGTTGGTAGGAAAAACAAACTTCAATGAATATATATATATATATATATATATATATATATATAATTTAGCTGTCAATACTCCTCTTTTCTCCATCCCACTTTTTTTTTTTTTTTTTAAATCTATCCAGTTCCTAAACTTTTGCATTTTTATTCTTCTTACAATTTTTTTTTCACCCTTTTTCTTTACAAGGTCGCGTGGCAAGAGCAGGTCGTAGCGGCACTGCTTACTCCCTTGTAGCACCTGATGAAATGCCATATGTGTATGACCTTCACCTTTTCCTTGGGCGGCCTTTGAAGTTGGCAGGATCTTATGAAATGGATGATGGTAAATCCAGAAGCTTTCATTGTGTAATATTTGGCAGCAATGTTTGGCAAAAGGCACTGAGCTTTGTATCCTGTTAACAGAACAAGATGGAGTGCTGGGACGTGTACCGCAGACTGTAATAGATGATGAGGAGTCTCTCCTGATCACAGACCATGAGCGATCACTGGACCTGCAGAATCTACACCATGTGGCAGAGAATGCTTACAAACAGTACTGTAAATCCAGACCAGCACCTGCCCCAGAGTCTATCAAAAGGGTCAAGGAGGCAAATTACTCTCAGCTGGGCATCCATCCCATATTCTGTGAGTGTCCTTTGTCTTTGTTGTTTAATACACGTCCCCTTCTTTCGCTATTACTTATTTTCTGTTATCAACAAAATATACAACGACTCCGCTTATCTCTTATGGATAGAGACAAGAGTTTGTGTATTCAAAAATTGTGACCTTCTTAAAGTGACAGTAAAGAGAAAATTAAACTTTTAATTCAGATAAATTTTAAGCAACTTTCCAATTTACTTTTGTTATTAAATTAGTTTCATTCTCTGGTATCTTTTGTTGAAAATCATACCCAAGTAGTATCTGGAGCAACAATTCACTCATGGGAGCTAGCTCCTGATTTGGTGGCTATATATATATATATATATATATATATATATATATATATATATATATATATATATATATATATATATATATATATATATATATATATATATATATATATGTATGTGTATATATATATATATGTATGTGTGTGTATATATATATATATATATATGTATGTATGTGTGTGTATATATATATATATATATGTATGTATGTGTGTGTATATATATATATATCACACAAACAACAAGTAATCAGCGCTTAAAGATTATAAGAGATCTGTTTGTCTACTACCCAGAGTATATATGTGTATAAAAGACCAATACAGATTATGTAGCCAACAGTCTCATATATTTAGAGGTGGTTAGTCTATGGATATATACAGTTCCTTGTATCCCACAGTACAGGTTCCCGTGTGCTGTGATTGTATGGCAGCCCGTTTGAGAATAAAGGTGATCCCCCGCAGGGCGAGGTTCCTCTTGTTAATCTGAAAAGTAGGTGACAAAACAGGCGCACAAGTCACACTTCGTGTAATACGTTCAGGTTATAAGTGCAGATAAAAGGTGAAAAATCCACGCTCACCTGGTATACCCTCGCGATATGAGGTATTTTAGAAGCCTTTGTGTTAGTATGGTCTTCCTTCTCCTGGTCCTCTTATTCATCCACGATCCTCAAGGGTCTTTGAAACCTTCCCTATTAGCAGGGAACTTGTAGCAGCAGACTGAGTGCAGTATAGAAAGAGAGCTTTGCGCGTGTTCGCCGTTGATCTTTGAGACGGAAGCTATATATTTATATAGCTTATAACCTGAACGTATTACACGAAGTGTGCCTTGTGCGCCTGTTTTGTCACCTACTATATATATATATATATATATATATATATATATATATATATATATATATATATATATATATATATATATATATATATATAATGTGTGTGTATTTATGTATGTCCAAGCAAAATAATAGTTTAATGGCGGCTGGGCTAGACAGTGATCTATGGTGACGTGGTTCTGA
This sequence comes from Bombina bombina, assembly GCF_027579735.1. Lineage (NCBI taxonomy): Eukaryota > Metazoa > Chordata > Amphibia > Anura > Bombinatoridae > Bombina > Bombina bombina. The sequence goes on from NC_069500.1 coordinate 484,203,348, forward strand.
TCATTTGTCTGGCTTAAGCTTTGCACAGATGAGGAATCTTTATTTGAACTGGAGCATGAGCTGAAAGAACCACTTATGAAGTAAGCATGACAACAGGATCTGTATAGGTTGAACTCGATTTCTGTCCTATTTTAACCTCATCTACCATGTTAGTATGTTACTATGTAACAACGTCAACGTGAGATGCATACAAACATGATGTACCTTTAATATCCTCCCAGGGCAGGACAAATAAAGCTGCTTTTATACTAATTCATGCTTTACTGGTAAGATGGCATTAGTTACAGTAGCTGTGGCAAAATTAGCACTCAAGGCCCAGTATGTTGTGTTTTAATTTTGATCTAATCTCTATCTCTCTGTGAGATTGAACCTCTGACTTCTAAATAATTAAAGTTACAGTAACAAATGTCAACCTGTAATGTTATGGCTGCACTTAGTCATTAATTGGTGCTAATGTTCAATTCTTATTACCGATTTGTGTTAAATACCCATTTCCCAAAAGGAATTTATTGACAAAATATACTAGATCCTCAAACGCATGTATTGCCATATGTGAGAAGAGAGGGGACAGTGTTACAGAACTTTAGTAAACAAAAATATTTTTCATAGAATTCAAAGTTTTTTTTTTTTTTTATTATTATTTTTGTATAGTGTGTTTTGTTGTTGTTACTAATGGAGTCATTACTTTTAAGGTAACAATTACAATATATTTACATTTTTGCTACGTTATAATCTGACTTTGTTTTTCTTGGATGGATATGCCATTTTAGTGGTGCTTGTTTTGTTATTTTAGTGATAATGGTCACTGTATGTGCAGCCATTTTATTGGTAAGAAGCAACCACTATGAAGATTTCTACATATATTGTGGTCTTTGCTATTCTTATTGCACTATTGCTTTCTTCAACCTGTGTGTTCACCCCCCATAAAAGGGTTAAAAACAGCTAAATTCCGCTCCAGACCTGCAATGCACTACTGGCCCTGAGCTGAATATCTCTGCTGATCCAGTCCGGATTGACATGTGTAGCCACTCGGTTATTAGCCCTATTTAGTTCAGGTTCAACAGTGCATTGCTGCTCCAATGCTGACTTTAGTTTTGTGTTTCATTTCTTTGTGGGGGATAAACATAGTATTAGGCAAGCAATAGCACAGTAAGGAAAATCTGCAACACGTCACACCATTCTTATTGCAGTTTCATGTTCCTTTAAGCAAGCTCTTTGTTTTTATTATTTTTGATCTTGTGAAGTTATTGGCCAGCATGGTATGTAATTATTAAATAATCATACACTCTTAGAATTATGTGCAATGATCTGCTTGGCTGAGAAGACTCCTAGCATTTTTTTTTTTTTAAACAAATTTAAATTCATCTGAATATTAGATTAGAATGGACATGATTGTTTAAAAAACACTTCTTAAAAGGGTATTAAACAGTATGAGATTGCAATATAAAATGTGCGATTAAGTTGCTTTAAAAAAAAAAAAAATGTAATATAGTTTTATTTTGCCTCCTTTTCCTGTAAATTAACTGATTATTTTTTTTTTTTTTTTTTTTTTTAAATTTCAACGAATTTCTATAAAGTAATGGACTAAACTATGTCTAAACTTACATTTTAAACTTATCTTACTGTCCTATTGCAAACAATTAGGAACAGATATAAAACAGGCAATAAAACCGACTAATACAAAGTTGTGTGGGTTTACACAAACTATACTTTATTTTATGGTTTATAGATCTTTCCCTAATTCTACACAGAAGACCGAAATTAACAGAAAAGTAGTTAAAAGGTGACAGCACCATTACTTTATATAGAGTCTAATGTATTTTATATAAAATAAACCTTTTATTCGCCTCTCTACCACAACCTGCAGTCCATATTTAACAAGCATCGGTCATCAAACTGGTGCTTCCATAACCTTTAGCCACCTCGTCCGACCAGGGAGATTGACCGCTCCTACCCACGTTTGATTGGCTGTGCACGGGCAGGGGGCGGGATTGCACGCAAGTGCAAAATAGAGCTTGTGTGTGATGCTGAATTCTGGCAGCGGAATTCAGCCAGCAGAGGTGAGTTGTGGCAGACAGGGAGGGGCGTGTATGTGCGCCCCTGTCCTCCACAGCTTGATACATTGACCCCATATTATTCTAAGGCTAAACTTTGCTTTGAATACATCATTAGGTGTAGTATGTATTTACTGTTTAATTTCCCTTTAAAGGAGAGAAATAAAATATTGCATTTATTTGATAACCAGCAACCTGAATTGATGAAATCTAAATCTGAGAAAAAATATTTATAAAAATTGAGGGTGGCTATTGTCTCATGTTCATATATGTTAGTACAGAAGAATGACATTGTGTTGAAGCATTGCAGAGAGACACATTCGGTTTATTCAAATAGTAATGCCAATATCACTGCCCTTTAGCCTGAGTAATTGTAGTTTGTTATTGGGAGAGCTGTATAACTCCATACAAAGCTGACTGTCCTATTTAGCAAGTTTAGAAGAATTAGAATCACTTTTGAAGAACATGGGTGCATTTTCATCTGAATGTTTCCCTCTTATTAAACATAAATTAGGTTAGTTCACTGGTATGATCCTTATCTGTTGTATCAGAGAAGAAACTGATATTTTTGTGGACGAGTAAAAGGGATATATTTATAGGCTTTACTGAAACAATCATAAAGAATTATGGTTTTACTAACAGATGTAATCTTTGTCATTGGACAAAGAAGCACAGGAGATACCAATATCTGAAAATCCTGCAATTCAGAGAAGTCCTAAGACTAAAGAAGAATATTTTCTTATGAAGAAAGGAAGATGGAAAACAAACATTTGTATTGCAGCTCTAACACTGAAAATGTCTGCATTTTAAAGGGATGAATATTCATTTCCAGAGTGTTGGCCTAATCATATTTATAAATATGAACAGGCAAGGGAGAAATGGGTGTCCATACCACTAATAATGTGAGGACCTAGTCATCGTAGAGTAAAATGTGACTTGCATCAGAGGAGATTAAAAGATCTTTATCAGATTGAATTAGAATGCGTCCTGAATAAAACGGTGTGTCCTAGATCACAGCATGGACAAGGCCAGGAATAAGACTCCTAAAGCCAAGATTAGAACAAGTATACTCAACAGACAAGCAAAAATGCAATGAGTCAAAATGTTTTTGCAAGGCATGGAATGTCAAACTTGTATAAATATTTCTCATAAAAGATTTGCAAGATTTAAAGGGAAAATAGTGTATCCCTCTGTGATAACTGTTAGTGATTGTACACTTAACGATTTTGCTGCACAGTATATAAAAATATTTTTCAAAACTGTAACTTTTAATTCATGAAATGTTTAAATGACACTTCATTTGTCAAATATTTACTATACAGTGATGGTAAACATTGCGCCTCTCCTCCGCTTGCATTTTACACTTTATTTGGCTTAACATGGCAACGCCTCCTTCAGGCAATTATTGCGTGCACCACTTGGCGTCCAGCTCATGGTGCATGCAACGATTGGCTGAAGGAGGATTAGTCATCTCTTATCTAAATAAAGTGTAATATGCGGGCGGAGGAGCGGCTCAATGTTTGCTATCACTGTATAGTAAATATTTGACAAATGAAGCGTCATTTAAAAATGTCATGAATTAAAGTTCTGAATAATATTTTTGTATACTGTGCAGCACAATAGTTAAGTTTACAATCACTTTAATGAGAATTCTGGCTTTCTTTTTCTTTGAGATATGTCAAGAGTCCTTGGGATTTCGCAAGGTCAAGTGATCTAGACAATTTAAATATTTAAGTAAACAGGCATGAACTTTGCAACTCAATGGAATCTTCTAGAAGATATGTTTTTTGTTTCAGATGCATATATAGTTAAAGCATAAAAGACATCTCTTTACAGATTCCGTTTGTACGTATGGAATTCTCACTTCAGTCCTTTTCAGCAAATACTAAGCATTAGAAGTATAACTTCAAACCTTAGACGCAAGAATGTGTTTGAAGCCGTATAATGGCAGAGCCAAGCAATATCTTTTTTTGTACTATTTTTCAAAGTATTTCTCTCTCATACAAACAAAATGTGGAAACACTACTTTTGACCTGTGTATTTGTAGATCATGGTTTTATGAAAAATGCACCCATCCATAAGATAAGCAAAATATATCTTCCCATAAACTTTCATCTCACTAATGCTTCTCTTAATTTTACCTCTGGTGCACGCTCTTCTCTTTTATTTACTGTCATCCCCTTTAGCCCACTTATATTATCTTTGACAATTTGTATTTGGTCTTCTAGGGTCTCAGCTTGGTGGAGAGGAGATGCAGAGATTAAAGGTTGTGGACAGTATCAAAACCTATAAACCTAAAGTGGTAGGTGATATCACAAATATAGGGCATGTGTGTTGTTGTTGTTGTTTTTTTAAAATTATTTTAGTTGCCACTTCATTTTTGAAAGGTATCATTACATTGCTACTTACTTGTAGACCATCTTTGAAATAAACGCTACAAATAAGACTCCTGCAAGTGAAGTGATGCGAGCGAAGAGAAACCAGGACCAGAAGGTGATCGCCAAATTCAAACGGCTACAAGACGAGAAAATAAGCGAAACAAAACTAGTGTCAACAAGCAAGAACTCCATTCAACCTTCTGGTGAGGACTGTGATGAAGAGAATATGGAGGTAAATATACATTGAGGAACCTCTCATTTCTTACTCTAATCTCCACTGATGCCTCATCCAGCTTAGTGTCTCCTTTTGCTTTGACAACCAGGGAGTCTTTTCACAAGTGTTTGGAAAGAGGAAGAGGAAAGACAAAGATGATGATGAAGGCAACCAGAAAAAAAAAGGTGGAGGAACTCAAGATACGGAATATTATGTTCCATACAAACCGAAGGATTTTGAGAGTGAAAGAGGGTAAGACACACATGAGAGATGGAAAAGGAGACCTTAATAACTATAGTAGACTTTAAAGGGCTAGAAAACTATTCATATTTGAGTCTAATTAAACAATATTATAATAAGTATTAAAAATCAAATTAATCAATTAATTGATTTATAAGTTTAATTTATCATGAAACAAGCGGAAATGACCACCCATAAAAAGAGGCATAGTTTGTGTGTGAAGCAACCGCCCCATACAATGACGAAGTGGCTGCGCCCATTAATGTTAATATTCAATTCAGTCTACATCAGTCGCCTTCACACTTGGAATCTATGGTATTCGCATGTGCAGTACTAATGGAAATGCACAACGGCCATATTTAAGTTTAATCATTGCATGTGCACATTGGTTGATACGTCATTAAAGCACCACTATTTGATCTGTCGTTTTTTTTTTTACTTAAATATGCTCGTTGTCTAAGGGTAGTGTATATACTTCCACCGCACTTTCTAAACGTTCCTCCTTTGCTGATTCTTACTCTGCGACATCCACTGTCCCTTGAACTTCAGTGCTCTGGTGCGCCACTCCCAGCATCAGTCACAATCCATGTGTCCGTCCAACACTTTAACCGTGATGCAACGCTAGAGAGAGGGGGCTAATTGAGTGCATGCGTTGGCAATAAAATAGTTATAATGCGCATTCAAGCCACCGTGATGCTTCTATCTAGGTAAAACACTGTAATAGGGCCCCTATGAGTATAAAATAGGTTTGGCGTGGAGCTTTACACAAGTTACAGGAGTGACCTAGGAGGAATGACAGGCCTAGTGTTATCTTAGAGGGGTATTGCTGACGTGGTCCCACCCCTGCCTGATACTCTAATAATGACCTCTTTAGCTTAGCACTTCTCTCAAAGGTTGATAGTTAAATACGATGTCGAGGGATACCACTAGATGTGTAGAATATATACAAAGTGATCTTAAATTAAGAAATTTCGGCATAGTTTTGTTGTTGTTTGAGTTATGTTTTGTACATTGGTGTCATTGTCAATCACCATGCATTTATATGGAGTGGGGCTACTGTTTTCAAATGGACTTATCACGGACAGTCTAGCTCTACGATTTCATTTTACTATACAGGAGTTCGTTCTCCTTTCTTTTGGAGACTGATGGTTTCTCCCGCTTTTGTTTCTGTTTAAACTTTTGTATCAACAATGACATCCTTTTGTACCATGCTGCTAAATAATGATAATAAAAATGAATAAATTAAAAAAAAATAAAATTAGGTTTGGCTTAGTATTTATTTTACAATTAAAATTACAAATCGCTTTATTATACGTAGACGTTTTGAACAATTTAAAAATTTTTTTTTGGGGTTTCCTATCCCTTTTTAAGCACAAATAAAAATGCGTACTAAAAAGAACAGCTTTTTTGTGAAATCCATTCTCAAAATATAAATCTGTATTATTGGAGATACATATTGATAATTATAATAAATATGTATATATGTGTGTTATAAATATATACAGAAGGTGAGAAATAATTGTAAGATATAGATGCAAAGAGTAGATAGATGACAGTTTTTATTATTATTATTATTTTTTTATAGAATTCTATAGCAAAGGCTTCAATCTGTTGGTAGATCCACTCGGCCCATTTTATGTTTTTAATACAAAGCTTTACACAAGGCCTATTATCGGCTCAAGATAATTGTAAACAAGGAAATGTATATATGTGTAGATATTCTTTATATATATTTAATGTGCTGCTTTGTGCAAGCAGGAATATGAGTTGTAGGTTGTTGTCTGGTTGAACATGTTTGCAGGTAGATGATTACTGACAACACTATCACACAGCAGTTGAGTATTAATCCTGGCATGACATATCATAGGTTTCTCTGTCTCATTTCAGGCTCAGTGTTGGGGGCAGCAGCTTCGAGCATGCGGCAGCAGGGGCTGTGCTGGATCTACTGGGTGATAAAACAGAGGATCTAAGGAAGAACAAGAGCATTATGAAATGGTGAGTCTTGGTTTCTTCTGAAACCTTACATTGGTGTAACGCTTTTGATGCCTGCAACGGTTAAGAAGTTCTCTATCCATTGAACTATTTATGAGCTTCTTTCTGATTTTAGGGATCGTAAAAAGAAAAAGTTTGTGGGAACTGGTGGTCATGAAGACAAAAAGAAAATCAAAACTGAAAGTGGCCACCTCATTAGCAGTTCTTACAAGAAGAATATGTATCCTTCCTCATGCTTTGTGCTAGTATATGCACTCATTACTCTTTATGTATGTTACGTATCACCCTCTGGAAGCCATAGAGAAGTACCAGGGATTATTTACTTTTTATATTTATTACTTTTATATTGGCTGGAAAAAATACTTAAAAAACAAAAACACTTTTCATTTTTCCTTGTAATACTTTATGAACCAGTAGTTTAAAGGGACATAAATAAGCAATAATAAAATGCTCTAATTATGAGTTTTTACCTTTTAAAAGGGTTAAACACATAATTAAAGCCATTCTGAAGCGGCAGTGTGGAGCTGTTAAACAAACCTAATTCTGCTTAAAGGGAAATGCTACTCAACATAAGTTTTCATTTATCCTTTTATTCATCCTTCATTTTCTTTATTTAAAATTAAGAACAGCCTCTATCTACATATATACACTTAGTTGTTTAAATCCCACCAAAAGGTCATCCACCTGGGTGCACTATTGAAGTACAATAGGCAAATAAGAACGTGCACTCTCAGGATTTGTGAATAAACAGGTCAAATTTATTGACGTTTCGGGGTCACATTTAAGAAGGGGTTATATATGTAATATCTCTATATCCTGTATTTATAAAGATATGGATATCAACATTCTAAATGCAACTGAGGGAGATATATGTTGAAACGTTGTAATTAGTTTTTGTGGTCGGAGCTTCAACCACACTCAAGTTGCCTCTGATTCAACTGATTTAAAGGTTAATACAAGTTTATTAATGTTCTCCAACTTAGTCTAATTTGGAAATAAAATTATAATCTAAAGGTGTATGTTTGTAGCATGAGTTTCCCGTTTCAGAATTTTTTCTACATCTGAAATCATCAGTGATTATGGGTATAAAGTAAGAGCATCTGTCTCATCCTAAAAAGACTCCATAGTTGCAAATAAATCCCTCCTACCTTGGTATGCATATGCAATTTGTTTTAATTTCAGGGTGGAGCTAATTAAGTTAACCATTCTATTAATGTAGTAATTTTAAGCTTTTTTTCCAATAGCTGGGTATTCGTCTGTTGGTGGAATTGACCATGATTTAAAAAGTGTAGAGCCGAAATGACGGTAATTTGAAATCTGACGTTTAGAAATAATGCGGAATTGTAAAATTCCTAAATACCGTATTTTTTTAATGTGTAGTGAATAGCGTTCCAGTAGGTATTATCGCACAGTCCCACTAAAAGCAAGCGGGGATACTTGCCTAGATGTACTATATATATATATATAACATCTAGGCAAGTATCCCTGCTTGCTTTTCCCCAGAAATTCTTAATATACAATGTTTCCAATGCACAAGAGAATTGTGGGTAAGATGTGCAAATTAGAAAGTTTTATCTCCCCCCATAATTTTAATGAATTTTGGTTTATCCATGAAAATAGCTTTTCCAATGCAGCAACCAGAAATCTATCTCCTACTGATGAGTTCCAAAAAGAACGAAACAGGCTTGTCTAGTGAGTGATTTCTTGTTTGCTGTCATAATCCTGTTTAAAAGGATGGCTGTGTCAAAACAGTATTTTTGAAGCAAAAAAACTTAGAATTTTGCATATCTTACCCACAATTCTCTTGTGCATTGGAAACATTGTATATTAAGAATTTCTGGGGAAAAGCAAGCGGGGATACTTGCCTAGATGTACTAATTTCCTATGCAAATATTTACATTGATTTAATTTTGAGACATGGAGGATTTTAATTTCAGTTTTTTATCTCCCCCCATAATTTTAATGAATTTTGGTTTTATTTATATATACACACAACAGCAATTTAAAATATGGGGAGGCGAAAGGTGAGTTTAAAATCCTCCACTAAATCCAAAATGTAGAGAAAATAACTCATTGTGTAAACCATTTACAAATCTAGACAAGTCAGAAGACTTGCTTTTACACCAGAAACTCTCTGATTACACTGTTTCCAATGCAGCAAAGGATTCTGGGTGAGATATGCAAATGAGGTTCACAATGACTCACTTTTTTACTTCTAGCCTGCTTTTTAAGGCAGACTTCCCTTTACGCCATAGCATCGCCGCATTACCCAGAATCCTTTGCTGCATTGGAAACTGTGTAATCCGAGAGTTTCTGTGGTAAAAGCAAGTCTTCTGACTTGTCTAGATTTGTAAATGGTTTACACAATGAGGTGATTCATAAAAAACGCAATGCATACATGATGTAACATGGCAAATATCTCATGAGGCGTAAGATCACTGGGATGTATAATGGATTGTAAAGTGGTATTCTACCCCCGGGGGATATATACATACAGATTGCACGGTATGGGCTGCAACAATATCAACCGGCTACTAAGAGACCAGACAAAACCTGTTAGACCATAGTAATGTAAGGCAAAAAAGGCACGGCTAATATTAAATCAAGTTAATAAAATTTAATGTAACAAACATTGCATTAGACTATATTATCACACAAATATGTCACAATGTTGCAAGATGACAACAGATACACAATTGTCCGTCCTCCAGGCAGCACACAACCATTTGTTGTTATAAATAAGTAAAAAAAAAAAAATTCCCATGTATCTTTTTTGAACTTATGGTAGAAAATACTGCCTGCACATTACATGCTATGTAAACCACAGAATGGACGCTATATATTAAAAGTAAAGGGATTGTGCTAGATTACATACTAGATATTAGTATCCCTCTAGGAGAAGGGCCCATAATCTATTTTTTACCCCAACTCGGGTATCAAATTATAGTGTACCTGAAGGGTACAGAGAAAAGGATCATAGACTCTCAAAAATGAGGATCATGGACTCTCATAGTTAATTCAAGCAGAAAGAGTCTTTACAGATAACAGTGCCAATCTACATGGACATTCCGACCCTGCGGTGCCATGGTCCCCAATTCATATATCCACCGTGTCTCACGTTGTAGTAGCATCTTCGCACAGTCTCCTCCTCTTGTAGGTGGGGACGGAAGAGAAACCATACCAAGAGGGGGGGTATAAACAGACCCCTGAAGAGGGGACGCACGGGGAGAACTTAGTAGTTAATTTGAGTCAACGGGTGCTCTCTGAGGACGAATTAAGTGTCAATAAAGGACTCTCCTTTATACCAACCACGTTGTACAACCCTACAATCAAGACATTTTCCCGGCTATTACTGCAGGACTCAATGAGACCCCGGGAACAAAGAGATCCCTGTAGACATAATTTAACACGTAAGGAGAGATTGGCTCTACATAACCTACAGGATGACACTACAATTATTCTACGGGAGGCGGACAATGGTGGAGCAATTGTGGTGCAGGACTAAACCGAATATCGCACTGAAATGATGCGGCAGTTTGATGATCAAGGTACCTATAGAAAATTAAGAGGCTATCCTACCACACTCTTCAAGAGGAAGATAGACAACATGCTGCAACATATGCATGATATGGAGTACCTTGATCAGGATAAAAAATCTTATGACAGTAGACTTCCCAAGTATACCAGTTGTATATATCTTACCCAAGAACCACAAGAGCCTTCAAGCGCCCCCGGAAGACCTATAGTGTCCGCTATTGGTTCCAGCCTATCGCCACTTTCCTGGATCACTTGCTATAGCCCTTGGTGAAAAATATGGACACATTCCTGTTAGATTCAGGGTCTATGATCAATATGCTGAATAGAATGTCTACTATACAGAAAGATACGGTGCTGGTTACATTGGATGTGACCAGCCTGTATACGGTCATACCCCATGCTGAAGGAGTGGAGGCTATCATGAGACAGCTGGCACGGTACCCATATATTGGTCCACCGGCGGAATTCATCAGAGAATTGCTTTTGGTCTGTCTTGAAATGAATTATTTCCATTTGAGAAAGAATTCTATCTGCAAACAGCGGGCACGGCCATGGGGTCAAATGTGGCACACTCCTATGCCAACTTGTTCATGGCGGATTTCAAGACAGTGGATACTACGCTGTTTGCAGATTAACGAATAACATCATTTAGAAGATACATAGACTACCTGTTTTTACTATGGCATGGAACAGAGGAGGACCTTACCAAAAGGTTTGATGATCTGAACAGGGCACACCCAGCATTGAAGTTTAAAATGAATCAAAAAATTGAATCAAGTAGGGGCACTGTTGATTTCCTGGTCTTAAGGATTTTTAAGAAAGATGGGCGATTACAAACTACCCTGTATACAAAGGAAACATACAAATTCCCTCCTCCATGCGCATAGTTGCCATCCTCCTGCTTTAAAAAAAGCATTACCCATCTCTCAGTTCAAACGAACCATCAGGAACAATTCTGACCAAGATCTTATGAAACTACAGATCGATGAGATGGAACAGAAATTCCAGCTAAGAGCATACAAACATGTTCTTCTGAAGAAAATCAAACAAGACGTGATCAAAACTGATCAACAGAGCCTTTTAACCAGAAATATTGAAAAACAAGATAGCAGGCTAACGTTCACCACCACATATGATGTGGACAAACGTGTTCTGGTTGACAGCTTGAGATGTAACTGGTCCCTAATCAATACTGATAATCTTCCCCTGTATGGATCTCCTCCCCCAAGAATTGGGTATCGTAGGGCTAGATCCTTGAGGGATCAGCTTATACAAACAGACCCCACAAAATGCTATATCAAAGATACATTACTTAAAACAAAACCGGGATGTTTCAGCTGTGTAACATGTGGAGGTCTCACTACAGGGGATACGTTCAGACACCCCTATACGAACAGGAGCTTCAAAATCAAGCATAGGGTGACATGCACCACTACCCACATAGTCTATCTCCTCCATCGTGTATGTGGGTTATTCTACGTCGGGAAAAACGTGGACGACCTGCGGACCAGGATGGCGAACCATAGGTCCGCAATTAGAACAGCCCTAGACAAGGGGACGTCAGACCAGCCTGTGGCCAGGTATTTTGCTCAAGAAAAAAATAAGGTTGCCGACCTAAAATATATAATTATAGATCACATACCACCACCTACAAAAGTAGGAGACCGTGCGAAGATGCTACTACAAAGTGAGACACGTGGATATATGAATTGGGGACCATGGCACCGCAGGATCTGAATGTCCATCTGGATTGGCACGGTTATCTGTAAAGACTTTCTGCTTGAATTTACTATGAGAGTCCATGATCTTACTTTTTGAGAGTCTATGATCCATTTCTCTGTACCCTTCAGGTACACTATAATTGGATCCCTCAGTTGGGGTATAAGATAGATTATGGGCCCTCTCCTAGAGGGATACTAATATCTAGTATGTAATCTAGCACAATCCCTTTACTTTTAATAGATAGCGTCCATTCTGTGGTTTACATAGCATGTAATGTGCAGGCAGTATTTTCTACTATATGTTCAAAAAAGATACATGGGGAGTTTTTTGTACTTATGTATAACAATAATAGTTGTGTGCTGCCTGGAGGACGGACAATATTGGATACAATTGTGTATCTGTTGTCACCTTGCAACATTGTGACACATTTTTGTGATTATATAGTCTAACGCAATGTTTGTTAAATTCAATTTTATTAACTTGATTTAATATTAGCCTTTTTTGTCTTTACATTACTATGGTCTAACAGGTTTTGTCTGGTCTCTTAGTAGCCGGTTGATATTGTTGCAGCCCATACTGTGCAATCTGTATGTAAATATCCCCCGGGGGTAGAATACCCCTTTACAATCCATTATACATCCCAGTGATCTCACGCCTCATGAGATATTTGCCATGTTACATCATGTATGCATTGTGTTTTTAATGAATTGCGTATTTTTTTGCACAGCGGCTTTACAGAGTAGTGTTCCGGTTGCCATAGTGATCACTGACGTGTAAGGTTACCACGTGATCACTGGGACTTCCGGTTTCTTGTTAGCGGTGCCGCGGGTGGGGATGCCGGGTGTATGTGTTTGGTAAATCACACTGTTTGTATGTATGTCTGAGGACAAGGGAAACCTCGAAACGTCACTTTATTAACCCCTTAATGACCACAGCACTTTTCCATTTTCTGTCCATTTGGGACCAAGGCTATTTTTACATTTTTGCAGTGTTTGTGTTTATCTGTAATTTTCCTCTTACTCTTTTACTGTACCCACACATATTATATACCGTTTTTCTCGCCATTAAATGGACTTACTAAAGATACCATTATTTTCATCATATCTTATCATTTACTATAAAAAAAAAATATAAAATATGAGGAAAAAATGGAAAAAAAACACACTTTTTCTAACTTTGTCCCCCAAAATCTGTTACACATCTACAACCACCAAAAAACACCCATGCTAAATAATTTCTAAATTTTGTCCAGAGTTTAGAAATACCCAATGTTTACACGTTCTTTGCTTTTTTTTGCAAGTTATAGGGCAATAAATATAAGTAGCACTTTGCTATTTCCAAACCACTTTTTTTCAAAATGAGCGCTAGTTACATTGGAACCCTGATATCTGTCAGGAATACCTGAATATCCCTTGACATGTATATATTTTTTTTTAGAAGACATCCCAAAGTATTGATCTAGGCCCATTTTGGTATATTTCATGCCACCATTTCACCACCAAATGCGATCAAATAAAAAAAATTGTTCACTTTTTCACAAATTTTTTCACAAACTTTAGGATTCTCACTGAAATTAATTACAAACAGCTTGTGCAATTATGGCATAAATGGTTGTAAATTTTTCTCTGGAATCCCCTTTGTTCAGAAATAGCAGACATATATGGCTTTGACGTTGCTTTTTGGTAATTAGAAGGCCGCTAAATGCCACTGCGCACCATGCGTGTATTATGCACAGCAGGGAAGGGGTTAATAAGGGAGCATGTAGGGAGCTTTTTGGGGTAATTTTAGCTTTAGTGTAGTGTAGTAGACAACCCAAAGTATTGATCTACGCCCATTTTGGTATATTTCATGCCACCATTTCACCGCCAAATGCGATCAAATAAAGAAAAACGTTAAATTTTTCAAAATTTTTGATTTCTCACTGAAATCATTTACAAACATTTTGTGCAATTATGGCACAAATGGTTGTGAATGCTTCTCTGGGGTCTCCTTTGTTCAAAAATAGCAGACATATATGGATTTGGTGTTGCTTTTTGGTAATTAGAAGGCCGCTAAATGCCACTGCGCACCATGCGTGTATTATGCACAGCAGGGAAGGGGTTAATAAGGGAGCATGTAGGGAGCTTTTTGGGGTAATTTTAGCTTTAGTGTAGTGTAGTAGACAACCCAAAGTATTGATCTACGCCCATTTTGGTATATTTCATGCCACCATTTCACCGCCAAATGCGATCAAATAAAGAAAAACGTTAAATTTTTCAAAATTTTTGATTTCTCACTGAAATCATTTACAAACATTTTGTGCAATTATGGCACAAATGGTTGTGAATGCTTCTCTGGGGTCTCCTTTGTTCAAAAATAGCAGACATATATGGATTTGGTGTTGCTTTTTGGTAATTAGAAGGCCGCTAAATGCCACTGCGCACAACACGTGAATTATGCCCAGCAATGAAGGGGTTAATTAGGTAGCTTGTATGGAGTTTGCAGGGTTAATTTTAGCTTTAGTGTAGAGATCAGCTTCCCACCTGACACATCAGACCCCCTGATCCCTCCCAAAGAGCTCTCTTTCCTCCCCCACCCCAAAAATTGTCCCCGCCATCTTACGTACTGGCAGAAAGTCTGCCAGTACTAAAATAAAAGGTATCCTTTTTTTTATATATAGCATATTTACATATGCTGCTGTGTAAGATTCCCCCCCTTAGCCCCCAACCTCCCTGATCCCCCCCCCCAAAACAGCTCTCTAACCCTCCCCCTCTGCCTTATTGGGGGCCATCTTGGGTACTGGCAGCTGTCTGCCAGTACCCAGTTTGCATGTAAAAATGTTTTTATTTTTGGTTTTTCTGCAGTGTAGCTTCCCCCCCCCCCAAGACTAATCCCCCACCCCCTCCCAGATCCCTTAGATGACTTTAATCAGGGATTTTATCCCTCCTTTCTCCCCATAATAAAAAAAAACGTTTCTGTAGTGTAAGTGGTTCCCACCCGCTCCCTCCCCGTGCACGCGCCCGCCCACCACCCCCCGTGCACGCGCGCGCGCCCGTGCGCGCCCCCGGCGATCCCGATCCCGCCCCCCTCTCTGACCAAGAAGCCATCGATGGCCGCCCACCCACCTCCCACTTCAGCTCCCACCCACCAACGAATGCGGCCATCGATGTCCGGTGCAGAGAGGGCCACAGAGTGGCTCTCTCTGCACCGGAGGGGTAAAAAATGTTATTGCAGGATGCCTCAATATCTAGGCATCCTGCAATAACCGGAAAACAGCTGGAAGTGATAAGGATCGCTTCCAGCTGCTTTCCACACTGAGGACGTGCAGGCGTTCTCAGGCGTTAACTGCCTTTTTTCTGAGGACGTACCCTGCACGTCCTCAGTCGTTAAGGGGTTAAAGAAATTCTACATTTCAAGACCCGGTGAGTGCCTTTCTTTCTGGACTTTGTGTATTTATTTTTAAAGTGCACCCCGGGCAGAAGTTTGATATTTAACTACTGTGAATGTTGTACCACCAACGACTATGTGTGTATGTATATATGTGTGTGTGTATATGTGTGTGTGTGTGTATATATATATATTATAATATAAGCGTATGTACAATTTTTTCTTTTAACCCTTATCTGTAAAGTGTACCAAGTGAGCATGTTTTAAGTGAAGTGGCATCAATATATGAAAAAAACAGAAGCCGTTTAACAGGAGAACATGCTGAAATGTTATGCTTTCTGCAGTGTTTTTCTACTTAACTGGGAGTACTGAAGAAATCGTGTAGTGTCTAGCTTTGCAGTGTGCATAGAAAAAAGGGATTTATGCCATTTTTCTATGTTTGGGAAGCAATTTAATAAGTTAATTTTCAAGCACTTTATTTTTCCCTTTCCTTTACTTTTAATGTTTAAAATTTTAATAAGCATGTTCAGTTTATACCAAATTTGTGTAGAAATTGTTGATTTTTCAAAACTTTAAGTGTACAGAATATCGGCCCCTGTTATGGGCCTGAAAGGCGGTCAATAATCGGTATGTGCCCTGAAAAAACGATATCGGTCTATCCCTACTTTTAACCTCTTTGATTATCTTGTATCTAAGCCTCTTTTGACAGCCCCCAAATCACATGGCTATTTATTATCTATTGACTTGCATTTTATCCAATTAGTGCCGTGTCAGCCACAACTCCACGGGTGTGAGCATAATGTTATCTATATGGCCCACATGAACTTGCATCTTCTTGTGAAAAGCTAATAAAAAAGCATGTGCTAAAAGGCTGTAGTGGCTTAGAAACTGGAAAAAATTTAGAGGTTTAAATGTTGTAAAGTATATTCATATAACAATGCTGGTTGTGCAAAGCTGGGGAATGGGTAGTAAATGCGTTATCAATTTAAATAACAATTGTGGCGTTTTACTGTCCCATTTAATTGTTTGGGAAGCGATTTGGTAATCAGTGGTTTATTAAATGTAAGTATGTATAAGGAATGTTGATATTTAGAATCTAATTTATTTTGAGAAATTAGTAAATTGGACCAATTGCTATCTTCCAGAATTTTTATTTCAAGGTATTTTAGCAAGGAGGGTTAGACAGTCAGAAGTATGTGATCTGCGAACAGGCAGATCTTGTATGTAGATGGGCCAAATACTAAACCCCTGTATCTTAGAATTTCTCCTAATCCTACACACCAATTTTTAGATAGTAAGTATAAATTAGATGGTGGACAGAGGGCAGCCCTATCTCGCAGCATTCCCTATTGTAAATTGTCGAGGCATTTCGCCATTAACTTTTACTTGCGCTGTTGGGCAATTATAAAGGGCAAGTGTGTGGTCAATAAACTGGTAGCTGAAGCCAAACCTAGGCAGGGCAGAAGACATAAAGGTCCAACTGTCCCTGTCAAAGGCTTTCTCCGCATCCGTGGCTAGTAAAATAAATTAATGGGGTAAATGTTCGGCACTATTTATCAGTTGCAAATTTTTGATTGTATTGTTCCTGGCTTCTCTGCCAGAGACAAATCCTGTCTGGTCCTTATTGATCAATTTTCAAAGGAATGTATTGCTTCTTGTTGCCAATATATTTGCATAAATTTCTATGTCATTATTTAGAAGAGAAACTAGCCTGAAATGTTTAGGTGTATCTGTGAATTTCTTGAGTTTGGGGAGGACCTGTGATATATGCCTGTGCAGAGGATATTTAGCTATATGGTTAATGACTTCTAATAAATGATTGCTAAAATATCTTTGAATAAGGATATTATTCAAAGATATTTGTAAGGAATGTAATTTTAAACAACTTCCCAATTTACTTTTTATCACCAATTTTGCTTTGTTCTTTTGGTATTCTTAGTTGAAAGCTAAGTTCATGTGTTTCACATATATAACATTGAGCTAATGCATGTGAATTTACAGAGGAGTGAGCACTAATTGGCTTAAATGCAAGTCTGTCAAATGAACTGAAATAAGGGGGCAGTCTGCAGAGGCTTAGATACAAGGTAATTACAGAGGTAAAACTTGGATTATTATAACGGTTTGCTATGCAAAACTGAGGAATGGGTAATAAAGGGATTATCTATCTTTTAAACAACAAAAATTCTGGTGTTGACTGTCCCTTTAAAACTTCATGTAGCGTTATAGGGGAATCTAAAATTTGTTTCTCCAACATAGGTGTGTCCGGTCCACGGCGTCATCCTTACTTGTGGGATATTCTCCTCCCCAACAGGAAATGGCAAAGAGCCCAGCAAAGCTGGTCATATGATCCCTCCTAGGCTCCGCCTTCCCCAGTCATTCTCTTTGCCGTTGCACAGGCAACATCTCCACGGAGATGGCTCAGAGTTTTTTGGTGTTTAAATGTAGTTTTTATTCTTCTATCAAGAGTTTGTTATTTTAAAATAGTGCTGGTATGTACTATTTACTCTGAAACAGAAAAGAGATGAAGATTTCTGTTTGTAAGAGGAAAATGATTTTAGCAACCGTTACTAAAATCGATGGCTGTTTCCACACAGGACTGTTGAGAGGAATTAACTTCAGTTGGGGGAAACAGTGAGCAGACTTTGGCTGCTTGAGGTATGACACATTTCTAACAAGACTTGGTAATGCTGGAAGCTGTCATTTTCCCTATGGGATCCGGTAAGCCATTTTTATTAATAAGAATAAAGGGCTTCACAAGGGCTTTAAAGACTGGTAGACATTTTTCTGGGCTAAAACGATTAATTTATAAGCATTTTTAATAGTTTATAGCTTTGAGGAGTTATTTTATTCTTGGGAATTATGTTAAAAAAAAAAAAAAACGGCAGGCACTGTATTGGACACCTTTTTCACTGGGGGCCTTCTCTAATCATAGGCAGAGCCTCATTTTCGCGCCACTAATGCGCACTTGTTTTTGGGAAGCAAGGCATGCAGATATGCAGATGCATGTGTGAGGAGCTCAGATACACAGAAAAAGCTTACTGAAGGCGTCATTTGGTATCGTATTCCCCTCTGGGCTTGGTTGGGTCTCAGCAAAGCAGATACCAGGGACTGTATAGGGGTTAAATATAAAAACGGCTCTGGTTCCGTTATTTTAAGAGTTAAAGCTTTCAAATTTGGTGTGCAATACTTTTAAGGCTTTAAGACACTGTGGTGAATTTTGAACAATTCCTTCATACTTTTTCGCATATTCAGTAATAAAGTGTGTTCAGTTTAAAATTTAAAGAGACAGTAACGGTTTTATTTTAAAACGTTTTTTGTGCTTTGTTATCAAGTTTATGCCTGTTTAACATGTCTGAACTATCAGATAGACTATGTTCTGTATGTGAGGAAGCCAAGGTTCCTTCTCATTTAAATAGATGTGATGTATGTGACAAACAATTTAGAGAAAATGATGCCCAAGATGATTCCTCAAGTGAGGGGAGTAAGCATGGTACTGCATCATACCCTCCTTCGTCTACGCCAGTCTTGCCCACACAGGAGGCCCCTAGTACATCTAGTGCGCCAATACTCCTTACTATGCAACAATTAACGGCTGTAATGGATAATTCTATCAAAAACATTTTAGCCAAAATGCCCACTTATCAGCGAAAGCGCGGCTGCTCTGTTTTAGAAAATACTGAAGAGCAGGAGGACGCTGATGATAATGGTTCTGACATGCCCCTACACCAGTCTGAAGGGGCCAGGGAGGTTTTGTCTGAGGGAGAAATTTCAGATTCAGGGAAAATTTCTCAACAAGCTGAACCTGATGTTATTACATTCAAATTTAAATTGGAACATCTCCGCGCTCTGCTTAAGGAGGTGTTGTCTACTCTGGATGATTGTGACAATTTGGTCATTCCAGAGAAATTATGTAAGATGGACAAGTTCCTAGAGGTCCCGGTGCCCCCCCGAAGCTTTTCCTATACCCAAGCGGGTGGCGGACATTGTAAACAAAGAATGGGAAAGGCCCGGCATACCTTTTGTCCCTCCCCCTATATTTAAGAAATTGTTTCCTATGGTCGACCCCAGAAAGGACTTATGGCAGACAGTCCCCAAGGTCGAGGGGGCGGTTTCTACTCTAAACAAACGCACTACTATCCCTATAGAAGATAGTTGTGCTTTCAAAGATCCTATGGATAAAAAATTAGAGGGTTTGCTTAAAAAGATGTTTGTTCAGCAAGGTTACCTTCTACAACCAATTTCATGCATTGTTCCTGTCACTACAGCAGCGTGTTTCTGGTTCGATGAACTAGAAAAGTCGCTCGATAAGGAATCTTCTTATGAGGAGATTATGGACAGAGTTCACGCTCTCAAATTGGCTAACTCTTTTACTTTAGACGCCACTTTGCAATTAGCTAGATTAGCGGCGAAAAATTCAGGGTTTGCTATTGTGGCGCGCAGAGCGCTTTGGCTAAAGTCTTGGTCAGCGGATGCGTCCTCCAAGAACAAATTGCTTAACATACCTTTCAAGGGGAAAACGCTGTTTGGCCCTGACTTGAAAGAGATTATTTCAGATATCACTGGGGGTAAGGGCCACGCCCTTCCTCAGGATAGGTCTTTTAAGGCTAAAAATAAACCAAATTTTCGTCCCTTTCGCAGAAACGGACCAGCCTCAAGTTCTACATCATCTAAGCAAGAGGGTAATACTTCTCAAACCAAGCCAGCCTGGAGGCCAATGCAAGGCTGGAACAAAGGTAAGCAGGCCAAGAAACCTGCCACTGCTACCAAGACAGCATGAGATGTTGGCCCCCGATCCGGGACCGGATCTGGTGGGGGGCAGACTTTCTCTCTTCGCTCAGGCTTGGGCAAGAGATGTTCTGGATCCTTGGGCGCTAGAAATAGTCTCCCAAGGTTATCTTCTGGAATTCAAGGAGCTACCCCCAAGGGGAAGGTTCCACAGGTCTCAATTGTCTTCAGACCACATAAAAAGACAGGCATTCTTACATTGTGTAGAAGACCTGTTAAAAATGGGAGTGATTCACCCTGTTCCATTAGGAGAACAAGGGATGGGATTCTACTCCAATCTGTTCATAGTTCCCAAAAAAGAGGGAACATTCAGACCAATCTTAGATCTGAAGATCCTAAACAAGTTTCTCAGGGTTCCATCATTCAAAATGGAAACCATTCGGACAATTCTTCCTACCATCCAGGAAGGTCAATTCATGACCACGGTGGATTTAAAGGATGCGTATCTACATATTCCTATCCACAAGGAACATCATCGGTTCCTAAGGTTCGCCTTTCTGGACAAGCATTACCAGTTTGTGGCACTTCCATTCGGATTAGCCACTGCTCCAAGAATTTTCACAAAGGTACTAGGGTCCCTTCTAGCGGTGCTAAGACCAAGGGGCATTGCAGTAGTACCTTACTTGGACGACATACTGATTCAAGCGTCGTCTCTGCCACAAGCAAAGGCTCATACGGACATTGTCCTGGCCTTTCTCAGATCTCACGGGTGGAAAGTGAACGTAGAAAAAAGTTCTCTATCCCCGTCAACAAGAGTTCCCTTCTTGGGAACAATAATAGACTCCTTAGAAATGAGGATTTTTCTGACAGAGGCCAGAAAATCAAAACTTCTAAGCTCTTGTCAAGTACTTCATTCTGTTCTTCTTCCTTCCATAGCGCAGTGCATGGAAGTAATAGGTTTGATGGTCGCGGCAATGGACATAGTTCCTTTTGCGCAAATTCATCTAAGACCATTACAACTGTGCATGCTCAGTCAGTGGAATGGGGATTATACAGACTTGTCTCCGATGATACAAGTAGATCAGAGGACCAGAGATTCACTCCGTTGGTGGCTGTCCCTGGACAACCTGTCACAAGGGATGAGCTTCCGCAGACCAGAGTGGGTCATTGTCACGACCGACGCCAGTCTGGTGGGCTGGGGCGCGGTCTGGGAATCCCTGAAAGCTCAGGGTCTTTGGTCTCGGGAAGAATCTCTTCTCCCGATAAATATTCTGGAACTGAGAGCGATATTCAATGCTCTCAAGGCTTGGCCTCAGCTAGCAAAGGCCAAATTCATACGGTTTCAATCAGACAACATGACGACTGTTGCGTATATCAACCATCAGGGGGGAACAAGGAGTTCCCTGGCGATGGAAGAAGTGACCAAAATAATTCAATGGGCGGAGACTCACTCCTGCCACTTGTCTGCAATCCACATCCCAGGAGTGGAAAATTGGGAAGCGGATTTTCTGAGTCGTCAGACATTTCATCCGGGGGAGTGGGAACTCCATCCGGAAATCTTTGCCCAAATAATTCAATTGTGGGGCATTCCAGACATGGATCTGATGGCGTCTCGTCAGAACTTCAAGGTTCCTTGCTACGGGTCCAGATCCAGGGATCCCAAGGCGACTCTAGTGGATGCACTAGTAGCACCTTGGACCTTCAACCTAGCTTATGTGTTTCCACCGTTTCCTCTCATTCCCAGGCTGGTAGCCAGGATCAAACAGGAGAGGGTATCGGTGATCTTGATAGCTCCTGCGTGGCCACGCAGGACTTGGTATGCAGATCTGGTGAATATGTCATCGGCTCCACCATGGAAGCTACCTTTGAGACAGGACCTTCTTGTTCAAGGTCCGTTCGAACATCCGAATCTGGCCTCACTCCAACTGACTGCTTGGAGATTGAACGCTTGATTTTATCAAAGCGAGGGTTCTCAGATTCTGTCATTGATACTCTTGTTCAGGCTAGAAAGCCTGTAACTAGAAAAATCTACCATAAAATATGGAAAAAATATATCTGTTGGTGTGAATCTAAAGGATTCCCATGGAACAAGATAAAAATTCCTAAGATTCTATCCTTTCTTCAAGAAGGTTTGGAGAAAGGATTATCTGCAAGTTCTTTGAAGGGACAGATTTCTGCTTTATCTGTTTTACTTCACAAAAAGCTGGCGGCTGTGCCAGATGTTCAAGCTTTTGTTCAGGCTCTGGTTAGAATCAAGCCTGTTTACAAACCTTTGACTCCTCCTTGGAGTCTCAATTTAGTTCTTTCAGTTCTTCAGGGGGTTCCGTTTGAACCCCTACATTCCGTTGATATCAAGTTATTATCTTGGAAAGTTTTGTTTTTGGTTGCAATTTCTTCTGCTAGAAGAGTTTCAGAGTTATCTGCTCTGCAGTGTTCTCCTCCTTATCTGGTGTTCCATGCAGATAAGGTGGTTTTGCGTACTAAACCTGGTTTTCTTCCGAAAGTTGTTTCTAACAAAAATATTAACCAGGAGATAGTCGTGCCTTCTTTGTGTCCGAATCCAGTTTCAAAGAAGGAACGTTTGTTACACAATTTGGATGTAGTTCGTGCTCTAAAATTCTATTTAGAGGCTACAAAGGATTTCAGACAAACTTCTTCCTTGTTTGTTGTTTATTCTGGTAAAAGGAGAGGTCAAAAAGCAACTTCTACCTCTCTCTCTTTTTGGCTTAAAAGCATCATCCGATTGGCTTATGAGACTGCCGGACGGCAGCCTCCTGAAAGAATCACAGCTCACTCCACTAGGGCCGTGGCTTCCACATGGGCCTTCAAGAACGAGGCTTCTATTGAGCAGATATGTAAGGCAGCGACTTGGTCTTCACTGCACACTTTTACCAAATTTTACAAATTTGATACTTTTGCTTCTTCTGAGGCTATTTTTGGGAGAAAGGTTTTGCAAGCCGTGGTGCCTTCCATCTAGGTGACCTGATTTGCTCCCTCCCATCATCCGTGTCCTAAAGCTTTGGTATTGGTTCCCACAAGTAAGGATGACGCCGTGGACCGGACACACCTATGTTGGAGAAAACAGAATTTATGCTTACCTGATAAATTACTTTCTCCAACGGTGTGTCCGGTCCACGGCCCGCCCTGGTTTTTAATCAGGTCTGATGAATTATTTTCTCTAACTACAGTCACCACGGTATCATATGATTTCTCCTATGCATATTCCTCCTTTACGTTGGTCGAATGACTGGGGAAGGCGGAGCCTAGGAGGGATCATGTGACCAGCTTTGCTGGGCTCTTTGCCATTTCCTGTTGGGGAGGAGAATATCCCACAAGTAAGGATGACGCCATGGACCGGACACACCGTTGGAGAAAGTAATTTATCAGGTAAGCATAAATTCTGTTTTTTCTTCAGATTAATGGGATATAGATGATCTTGTGAGGGGTAGCTGGGTGAAATCTAGATATTTTAAAGTTACATATACTATTGTCAAAGTGTAAGTGATTTTTTTTTTAACTAGAATCTATAATCCTTGCCTTGCTCATCTTTTAAGAAATTAACGAACACTCCATACTGCTTTTTCTTGAAGGCTCTAGTTAATCTTCTACCCGCTTTATTTTCCAAGTAAAATTTGGAATTGGTATAGATATACCTGCGAGATGTTTCGGTATGCAGATAACTGCTTAGGTTTTCCCTTGCTTTTAATAAGTGTGCTATAATTAGTTTGAGTTTTGTTTATGTTGAATTTCAATATCTGACACCTAATTTGAGCCCTGGTATACCATTAGGTATTGGGCTTTAAAGGGATAGTAAACCCATTTTTTTTTCTTTCATGATTTAGAGTATGCAATTTTAAGCAACTTTCTTATTTACTCCTATTAACAATTTTTCTTTTTTCTCTTGGTATCTTTATTTGAAAAAGTAGGAATGTAAGCTAAGGAGCCGGACTTTTTTTGGTTCAGCGCCCTGGCTAGCGCTAGTGATTGGTGGTTACATTTAGCCACCCAATAAGCAAAAGCAACCCAGGTTCTGAATCAAAAATGGGCCAGCTCTTACGTTTTTTACATTCTTGCTTTTCAAATAACGATACCAAGAGAAGGATGTAAAATTGATAATAGGCGTAAATTAGAAAGTTGCTTAAAATTACACGCTCTATCTGAATAATGAATGTTTCATTTTGACTTTACTGTCCCTTTAAGTCTCGATCTTAAATTATTACATTCTCCATGGATATAGCATTTATGTGCGATCCAGTTAACAAATGGGGAGGTTTCAGTTGCTCTGTTTATCTGAAATAATTCTTTAATTCCATGCTGTATGGAGCATAGAGTCAGAACATCTGTAAAAAGAGAATAATCCAACCTCCAATTAAATTTAGAAATTGGAATGTTTGGCCAGTTTTAACTTGCAAATAACTGTGGCATGATCAGACCAAGTGATTTGGGAAATGTGTGCGGAGGATACATAGTTTGAACCCTTAATGGTTGGTTAAAATTATAGTTCAGTCGAGAATATTTTTAAAAAGTGTGTGAGAAAAAAGTAGTCCCTGATTGCGGGATGTTGAAGTCGCCATATGTCTAACGTGTTGTGAGTGCAGAGATTTGCCCACCAATCGGAGTACAGCTTTTGGTGCATGTGTAGCTGCCCAGGCTAGGTTCCAAAGTTAAAGTGAATGTAAATTTTGATGCTAAAGTGCCTGGTTTTTAAAAATTTGATTAAAAACAGGGGCACTTTAATTCATCAAAATTTACATTTCACTCCTGTTGTGTTAAAAAACGTACAACAGCTCCAGCTTCCTCCACTTGTTGCAAAGCCTCTTCCTGGGTCTAAAATGAGGAATCCGGCTTCCTCCAATCACGGCATTGAATCACACACTGATTCCCCCAGGGGGGAACCTGTGATTGGAGGATGACCTATCCATCATTTCTGACATTGGAAATGGCTTGCGACGACCGGAGGAAGCTGGAGCTGCTGTCAAGTTTAAAATGTGAGTTTTTTTTCACAACAGGAGTGAAATGTAAATTTTGATGAATTAAAGTGCCCCTGTTTTTAATCAAATTTTTAAAAACTGGGCACTTTAGCATCAAAATTTACATTCACTTTAAGTTGAAATCTCCTCCCATCTATACGAGACCATTGGATACCCCTAGTAACTTATTTGTGCAATATTGAAAAAATGTTGAGTTCTTTTTATTCGGAGCGTATATATTGGCGATTGTAATAGGAGGCACTCTGCCTTCCTCGTCCATACTGTATATTATGATATCAGGAAAAATGTAATATTCCTTCTAATTTGTGTTGCCACCCCCGTTATGTTTACTTCATGTTAGAACTAAAATATTGTAGTGGAACTTTGGAATTTTAGATTCTCGTGTTATTTTAAACTGGTTATCTTGTAATAAAACAATGGAGGCTTCTTTTTTTTTTAATAAAAATCCTGCAAGGCCATGGATAACTTATTAGGACGAGAGGAAACCTTTAAAGGGACATAAAACAAGTTGGGATGGAAACAAACTATAATCAAAATATAATATGTACTTAACTTAACCTGCAAATTATTTATACTGCAGTGCTTCACCATTAACCCTTTTGTTTTAAGTTTCTGAATTGTACAGCTCTAACTCCCCCCACACAATTTCTTCGATGGCTCTATCTATATCCATTGGTAGAATGCAAGACTTTAACACTCACCTGCTGGAGCGTACCTAGAAGCAAACCAGCTACTATAAACTCAGTTTAAATACAATGCTTGTGTTTCTGATGCTAAAAACTTATAAGGGGGGTGGATCAGACTATTCCAGACAGCAAGGCTATGTAACTATTTTTGCTTCTTTTTGAATTTTTTTTTTTAAAATACTTCCCAGCAATTTTTAAACTTTTTTTTATGCAAACTATTTTTACTTAATTAGTCCTTTTTAAGGATATGCACAAGACCTCAACATGTTTTATCGCACTTTAACTTTTTGTGTAAGGATTGTTACATGTTGATGCAATGGCCTAGATAATTCAAAACACATGGCTGCAATTAGGTACAAAATGCCCATCTAGGCTGTTGCATTATTATATCATCAGTATGCCAAATAAGTTTGTGACCTTTATATTTTTAAGATGTACAATAATGTGAGATATAACAGTGTCTGAATAATGAAAAGATAAGTGAGCAATCCAGTTGAGTAAATCATTTTAGCATAAGGATCAAAAAATGTGTAGGTAAAATACATAGCATAACATCAAAAATAATTTCTCCAACATAGGTGTGTCCGGTCCACGGCGTCATCCTTACTTGTGGGGATATTCTCCTCCCCAACAGGAAATGGCAAAGAGCCCAGCAAAGCTGGTCACATGATCCCTCCTAGGCTCCGCCTACCCCAGTCATTCTCTTTGCCGTTGTACAGGCAACATCTCCACGGAACTAGAAAAATCTACCATAAAATATGGAAAAAATATATCTGTTGGTGTGAATCTAAAGGATTCCCATGGAACAAGATAAAAATTCCTAAGATTCTATCCTTTCTTCAAGAAGGTTTGGAGAAAGGATTATCTGCAAGTTCTTTGAAGGGACAGATTTCTGCTTTATCTGTTTTACTTCACAAAAAGCTGGCGGCTGTGCCAGATGTTCAAGCTTTTGTTCAGGCTCTGGTTAGAATCAAGCCTGTTTACAAACCTTTGACTCCTCCTTGGAGTCTCAATTTAGTTCTTTCAGTTCTTCAGGGGGTTCCGTTTGAACCCCTACATTCCGTTGATATCAAGTTATTATCTTGGAAAGTTTTGTTTTTGGTTGCAATTTCTTCTGCTAGAAGAGTTTCAGAGTTATCTGCTCTGCAGTGTTCTCCTCCTTATCTGGTGTTCCATGCAGATAAGGTGGTTTTGCGTACTAAACCTGGTTTTCTTCCGAAAGTTGTTTCTAACAAAAATATTAACCAGGAGATAGTCGTGCCTTCTTTGTGTCCGAATCCAGTTTCAAAGAAGGAACGTTTGTTACACAATTTGGATGTAGTTCGTGCTCTAAAATTCTATTTAGAGGCTACAAAGGATTTCAGACAAACTTCTTCCTTGTTTGTTGTTTATTCTGGTAAAAGGAGAGGTCAAAAAGCAACTTCTACCTCTCTCTCTTTTTGGCTTAAAAGCATCATCCGATTGGCTTATGAGACTGCCGGACGGCAGCCTCCTGAAAGAATCACAGCTCACTCCACTAGGGCCGTGGCTTCCACATGGGCCTTCAAGAACGAGGCTTCTATTGAGCAGATATGTAAGGCAGCGACTTGGTCTTCACTGCACACTTTTACCAAATTTTACAAATTTGATACTTTTGCTTCTTCTGAGGCTATTTTTGGGAGAAAGGTTTTGCAAGCCGTGGTGCCTTCCATCTAGGTGACCTGATTTGCTCCCTCCCATCATCCGTGTCCTAAAGCTTTGGTATTGGTTCCCACAAGTAAGGATGACGCCGTGGACCGGACACACCTATGTTGGAGAAAACAGAATTTATGCTTACCTGATAAATTACTTTCTCCAACGGTGTGTCCGGTCCACGGCCCGCCCTGGTTTTTTAATCAGGTCTGATGAATTATTTTCTCTAACTACAGTCACCACGGTATCATATGATTTCTCCTATGCATATTCCTCCTTTACGTTGGTCGAATGACTGGGGAAGGCGGAGCCTAGGAGGGATCATGTGACCAGCTTTGCTGGGCTCTTTGCCATTTCCTGTTGGGGAGGAGAATATCCCACAAGTAAGGATGACGCCGTGGACCGGACACACCGTTGGAGAAAGTAATTTATCAGGTAAGCATAAATTCTGTTTTTTCTTCAGATTAATGGGATATAGATGATCTTGTGAGGGGTAGCTGGGTGAAATCTAGATATTTTAAAGTTACATATACTATTGTCAAAGTGTAAGTGATTTTTTTTTTAACTAGAATCTATAATCCTTGCCTTGCTCATCTTTTAAGAAATTAACGAACACTCCATACTGCTTTTTCTTGAAGGCTCTAGTTAATCTTCTACCCGCTTTATTTCTCCAACATAGGTGTGTCCGGTCCACGGCGTCATCCTTACTTGTGGGATATTCTCTTCCCCAACAGGAAATGGCAAAGAGCCCAGCAAAGCTGGTCACATGATCCCTCCTAGGCTCCGCCTACCCCAGTCATTCTCTTTGCCGTTGTACAGGCAACATCTCCACGGAGATGGCTTAGAGTTTTTTAGTGTTTAACTGTAGTTTTTATTATTCAATCAAGAGTTTGTTATTTTGAAATAGTGCTGGTATGTACTATTTACTCAGAAACAGAAAAGAGATGAAGATTTCTGTTTGTATGAGGAAAATGATTTTAGCAACCGTAACTAAAATCCATGGCTGTTCCACACAGGACTGTTGAGAGCAATTAACTTCAGTTGGGGGAACAGTGTGCAGTCTCTTGCTGCTTGAGGTATGACACATTCTAACAAGACGATGTAATGCTGGAAGCTGTCATTTTCCCTATGGGATCCGGTAAGCCATGTTTATTACGATCATAAATAAGGGCTTCACAAGGGCTTATTAAGACTGTAGACTGTTTCTGGGCTAAATCGATTCATTATTAACACATATTTAGCCTTGAGGAATCATTTTATCTGGGTATTTTGATATAATAATATCGGCAGGCACTGTATTAGACACCTTATTCCTTAGGGGCTTTCCCAAAGCTTAAGCAGAGCCTCATTTCTCCAACATAGGTGTGTCCGGTCCACGGCGTCATCCTTACTTGTGGGATATTCTCTTCCCCAACAGGAAATGGCAAAGAGCCCAGCAAAGCTGGTCACATGATCCCTCCTAGGCTCCGCCTACCCCAGTCATTCTCTTTGCCGTTGTACAGGCAACATCTCCACGGAGATGGCTTAGAGTTTTTTAGTGTTTAACTGTAGTTTTTATTATTCAATCAAGAGTTTGTTATTTTTAAATAGTGCTGGTATGTACTATTTACTCAGAAACAGAAAAGAGATGAAGATTTCTGTTTGTATGAGGAAAATGATTTTAGCACCGTAACTAAAATCCATGGCTGTTCCACACAGGACTGTTGAGAGCTATTAACTTCAGTTGGGGGAACAGTGTGCAGTCTCTTGCTGCTTGAGGTATGACACATTCTAACAAGACGATGTAATGCTGGAAGCTGTCATTTTTCCCTATGGGATCCGGTAAGCCATGTTTATTACGATGGTTAATAAGGGCTTCACAAGGGCTTATTAAGATTGTAGACTTTTCTGGGCTAAATCGATTCAGTTTTAAAACATATTTAGCTTTGAGGAATCATTTTATCTGGGTTTATTGATATTATAATATCGGCAGGCACTGTATTAGACACCTTATTTCTCTGGGGCTTTCCCAAAGCATAAGCAGAGCCTCATTTTCGCGCCGGTGTGGCGCACTTGTTTTTGAGAGGCATGGCATGCAGTCGCATGTGAGAGGAGCTCTGATTCTTAGAAAAGACTTTCTGAAGGCGTCATTTGGTATCGTATTCCCCTTTGGGCTTGGTTGGGTCTCAGCAAAGCAGATACCAGGGACTGTAAAGGGGTTAAAGTGTTAAAACGGCTCCGGTTCCGTTATTTTAAGGGTTAAAGCTTCCAAATTTGGTGTGCAATACTTTTAAGGCTTTAAGACACTGTGGTGAAAATTTGGTGAATTTTGTACAATTCCTTCATGTTTTTTTCGCAATTGCAGTAATAAAGTGTGTTCAGTTTAAAATTTAAAGTGACAGTAACGGTTTTATTTTAAAACGTTTTTGTACTTTGTTATCAAGTTTATGCCTGTTTAACATGTCTGAACTACCAGATAGACTGTGTTCTGAATGTGGGGAAGCCAGAATTCCTATTCATTTAAATAAATGTGATTTATGTGATAATGACAATGATGCCCAAGATGATTCCTCAAGTGAGGGGAGTAAGCATGGTACTGCATCATTCCCTCCTTCGTCTACACGAGTCTTGCCCACTCAGGAGGCCCCTAGTACATCTAGCGCGCCAATACTCCTTACTATGCAACAATTAACGGCTGTAATGGATAATTCTGTCAAAAACATTTTAGCCAAAATGAACCCTTGTCAGCGTAAGCGTGGCTGCTCTGTTTTAGATACTGAAGAGCATGACGACGCTGATATTAATATCTCTGAAGGGCCCCTAACCCAGTCTGATGGGGCCAGGGAGGTTTTGTCTGAGGGAGAAATTACTGATTCAGGGAACATTTCTCAACAGGCTGAACCTGATGTGATTGCATTTAAATTTAAGTTGGAACATCTCCGCATTCTGCTTAAGGAGGTATTATCCACTCTGGATGATTGTGAAAAGTTGGTCATCCCAGAGAAACTATGTAAAATGGACAAGTTCCTAGAGGTGCCGGGGCTCCCAGAAGCTTTTCCTATACCCAAGCGGGGTGGCGGACATTGTTAATAAAGAATGGGAAAGGCCCGGTATTCCTTTCGTCCCTCCCCCCATATTTAAAAAATTGTTTCCTATGGTCGACCCCAGAAAGGACTTATGGCAGACAGTCCCCAAGGTCGAGGGAGCGGTTTCCACTTTAAACAAACGCACCACTATACCCATAGAGGATAGTTGTGCTTTCAAAGATCCTATGGATAAAAAATTAGAAGGTTTGCTTAAAAAGATGTTTGTTCAGCAGGGTTACCTTCTACAACCAATTTCATGCATTGTCCCTGTCGCTACAGCCGCATGTTTCTGGTTCGATGAGCTGATAAAGACGCTCGATAGTGATTCTCCTCCTTATGAGGAGATTATGGACAGAATCAATGCTCTCAAATTGGCTAATTCTTTCACCCTAGACGCCACTTTGCAATTGGCTAGGTTAGCGGCTAAGAATTCTGGGTTTGCTATTGTGGCGCGCAGAGCGCTTTGGTTGAAATCTTGGTCGGCTGATGCGTCTTCCAAGAACAAGCTACTAAACATTCCTTTCAAGGGGAAAACGCTGTTTGGCCCTGACTTGAAAGAGATTATCTCTGATATCACTGGGGGTAAGGGCCACGCCCTTCCTCAGGATCGGCCTTTCAAGGCAAAAAATAGACCTAATTTTCGTCCCTTTCGTAAAAACGGACCAGCCCAAAGTGCTACGTCCTCTAAGCAAGAGGGTAATACTTCTCAAGCCAAGCCAGCTTGGAGACCAATGCAAGGCTGGAACAAGGGAAAACAGGCCAAGAAACCTGCCACTGCTACCAAGACAGCATGAAATGTTGGCCCCCGATCCGGGACCGGATCTGGTGGGGGGCAGACTCTCTCTCTTCGCTCAGGCTTGGGCAAGAGATGTTCTGGATCCTTGGGCGCTAGAAATAGTCTCCCAAGGTTATCTTCTGGAATTCAAGGGACTTCCCCCAAGGGGGAGGTTCCACAGGTCTCAGTTGTCTTCAGACCACATAAAAAGACAGGCGTTCTTACATTGTGTAGAAGACCTGTTAAAAATGGGAGTGATTCATCCAGTTCCATTAAGAGAACAAGGGATGGGGTTCTACTCCAATCTGTTCATAGTTCCCAAAAAAGAGGGAACGTTCAGACCAATCTTAGATCTCAAGATCTTAAACAAGTTTCTCAAGGTTCCATCGTTCAAGATGGAAACCATTCGAACTATTCTTCCTTCCATCCAGGAAGGTCAATTCATGACCACGGTGGATTTAAAGGATGCGTATCTACATATTCCTATCCACAAGGAACATCATCGGTTCCTAAGGTTCGCATTCCTGGACAAACATTACCAGTTCGTGGCGCTTCCTTTCGGATTAGCCACTGCTCCAAGGATTTTCACAAAGGTACTAGGGTCCCTTCTAGCTGTGCTACGACCAAGGGGCGTTGCGGTAGTACCTTACTTGGACGACATTCTGAGTCAAGCGTCGTCCCTTCCTCAAGCAAAGGCTCACACGGACATCGTCCTGGCCTTTCTCAGATCTCACGGATGGAAAGTGAACGTGGAAAAGAGTTCTCTATCCCCGTCAACAAGGGTTCCCTTCTTGGGAACAATTATAGACTCCTTAGAAATGAGGATTTTTCTGACAGAGGTCAGAAAAACAAAACTTCTAGACTCTTGTCGGATACTTCATTCCGTTCCTCTTCCTTCCATAGCTCAGTGCATGGAAGTGATCGGGTTGATGGTAGCGGCAATGGACATAGTTGCTTTTGCGCGCATTCATCTAAGACCATTACAACTGTGCATGCTCAGTCAGTGGAATGGGGACTATACAGACTTGTCTCCGAAGATACAAGTAAATCAGAGGACCAGAGACTCACTCCGTTGGTGGCTGTCCCTGGACAACCTGTCACAAGGGATGACATTCCGCAGACCAGAGTGGGTCATTGTCACGACCGACGCCAGTCTGATGGGCTGGGGCGCGGTCTGGGGATCCCTGAAAGCTCAGGGTCTTTGGTCTCGGGAAGAATCTCTTCTACCGATAAATATTCTGGAACTGAGAGCGATATTCAATGCTCTCAAGGCTTGGCCTCAGCTAGCGAGGACCAAGTTCATACGTTTTCAATCAGACAACATGACAACTGTTGCGTACATCAACCATCAGGGGGGAACAAGGAGTTCCCTAGCGATGGAAGAAGTGACCAAAATCATTCTATGGGCGGAGTCTCACTCCTGCCACCTGTCTGCTATCCACATCCCAGGAGTGGAAAATTGGGAAGCGGATTTTCTGAGTCGTCAGACATTGCATCCGGGGGAGTGGGAACTCCATCCGGAAATCTTTGCCCAAGTCACTCACCTGTGGGGCATTCCAGACATGGATCTGATGGCCTCTCGTCAGAACTTCAAAGTTCCTTGCTACGGGGCCAGATCCAGGGATCCCAAGGCGGCTCTAGTGGATGCACTAGTAGCACCTTGGACCTTCAAACTAGCTTATGTGTTCCCGCCATTTCCTCTCATCCCCAGGCTGGTAGCCAGGATCAATCAGGAGAGGGCGTCGGTGATCTTGATAGCTCCTGCGTGGCCACGCAGGACTTGGTATGCAGATCTGGTGAATATGTCATCGGCTCCACCTTGGAAGCTACCTTTGAGACGAGACCTTCTTGTTCAGGGTCCGTTCGAACATCCGAAGCTGGTTTCACTCCAGCTGACTGCTTGGAGATTGAACGCTTGATTTTATCGAAGCGAGGATTCTCAGATTCTGTTATCGATACTCTTGTTCAGGCCAGAAAGCCTGTCACTAGAAAGATTTACCACAAAATTTGGAAAAAATATATCTGTTGGTGTGAATCTAAAGGATTCCCTTGGGACAAGGTTAAGATTCCTAGGATTCTATCCTTCCTTCAAGAAGGATTGGAAAAAGGATTATCTGCAAGTTCCCTGAAGGGACAGATTTCTGCCTTGTCGGTGTTACTTCACAAAAAGCTGGCAGCTGTGCCAGATGTTCAAGCCTTTGTTCAGGCTCTGGTTAGAATCAAGCCTGTTTACAAACCTTTGACTCCTCCTTGGAGTCTCAATTTAGTTCTTTCAGTTCTTCAGGGGGTTCCGTTTGAACCCTTACATTCCGTTGATATTAAGTTATTATCTTGGAAAGTTTTGTTTTTAGTTGCAATTTCTTCTGCTAGAAGAGTTTCAGAATTATCTGCTCTGCAGTGTTCTCCTCCTTATCTGGTGTTCCATGCAGATAAGGTGGTTTTACGTACTAAACCTGGTTTTCTTCCAAAAGTTGTTTCTAACAAAAACATTAACCAGGAGATTATCGTACCTTCTCTGTGTCCGAAACCAGTTTCAAAGAAGGAACGTTTGTTGCACAATTTGGATGTTGTTCGCGCTCTAAAATTCTATTTAGATGCTACAAAGGATTTTAGACAAACATCTTCCTTGTTTGTTGTTTATTCAGGTAAAAGGAGAGGTCAAAAAGCAACTTCTACCTCTCTCTCTTTTTGGATTAAAAGCATCATCAGATTGGCTTACGAGACTGCCGGACGGCAGCCTCCCGAAAGAATCACAGCTCATTCCACTAGGGCTGTGGCTTCCACATGGGCCTTCAAGAACGAGGCTTCTGTTGATCAGATATGTAGGGCAGCGACTTGGTCTTCACTGCACACTTTTACCAAATTTTACAAGTTTGATACTTTTGCTTCTTCTGAGGCTATTTTTGGGAGAAAGGTTTTGCAAGCCGTGGTGCCTTCCATTTAGGTGACCTGATTTGCTCCCTCCCTTCATCCGTGTCCTAAAGCTTTGGTATTGGTTCCCACAAGTAAGGATGACGCCGTGGACCGGACACACCTATGTTGGAGAAAACAGAATTTATGTTTACCTGATAAATTTCTTTCTCCAACGGTGTGTCCGGTCCACGGCCCGCCCTGGTTTTTTAATCAGGTCTGATAATTTATTTTCTTTAACTACAGTCACCAAGGTACCATATGGTTTCTCCTATGCAAATATTCCTCCTTAACGTCGGTCGAATGACTGGGGTAGGCGGAGCCTAGGAGGGATCATGTGACCAGCTTTGCTGGGCTCTTTGCCATTTCCTGTTGGGGAAGAGAATATCCCACAAGTAAGGATGACGCCGTGGACCGGACACACCGTTGGAGAAAGAAATTTATCAGGTAAACATAAATTCTGTTTTTCCAAGTAAAATTTGGAATTGGTATAGATATACCTGCGAGATGTTTCGGTATGCAGATAACTGCTTAGGTTTTCCCTTGCTTTTAATAAGTGTGCTATAATTAGTTTGAGTTTTGTTTATGTTGAATTTCAATATCTGACACCTAATTTGAGCCCTGGTATACCATTAGGTATTGGGCTTTAAAGGGATAGTAAACCCATTTTTTTTTCTTTCATGATTTAGAGTATGCAATTTTAAGCAACTTTCTTATTTACTCCTATTAACAATTTTTCTTTTTTCTCTTGGTATCTTTATTTGAAAAAGTAGGAATGTAAGCTAAGGAGCCGGACTTTTTTTGGTTCAGCGCCCTGGCTAGCGCTAGTGATTGGTGGTTACATTTAGCCACCCAATAAGCAAAAGCAACCCAGGTTCTGAATCAAAAATGGGCCAGCTCTTACGTTTTTTACATTCTTGCTTTTCAAATAACGATACCAAGAGAAGGATGTAAAATTGATAATAGGCGTAAATTAGAAAGTTGCTTAAAATTACACGCTCTATCTGAATAATGAATGTTTCATTTTGACTTTACTGTCCCTTTAAGTCTCGATCTTAAATTATTACATTCTCCATGGATATAGCATTTATGTGCGATCCAGTTAACAAATGGGGAGGTTTCAGTTGCTCTGTTTATCTGAAATAATTCTTTAATTCCATGCTGTATGGAGCATAGAGTCAGAACATCTGTAAAAAGAGAATAATCCAACCTCCAATTAAATTTAGAAATTGGAATGTTTGGCCAGTTTTAACTTGCAAATAACTGTGGCATGATCAGACCAAGTGATTTGGGAAATGTGTGCGGAGGATACATAGTTTGAACCCTTAATGGTTGGTTAAAATTATAGTTCAGTCGAGAATATTTTTAAAAAGTGTGTGAGAAAAAAGTAGTCCCTGATTGCGGGATGTTGAAGTCGCCATATGTCTAACGTGTTGTGAGTGCAGAGATTTGCCCACCAATCGGAGTACAGCTTTTGGTGCATGTGTAGCTGCCCAGGCTAGGTTCCAAAGTTAAAGTGAATGTAAATTTTGATGCTAAAGTGCCTGGTTTTTAAAAATTTGATTAAAAACAGGGGCACTTTAATTCATCAAAATTTACATTTCACTCCTGTTGTGTTAAAAAACGTACAACAGCTCCAGCTTCCTCCACTTGTTGCAAAGCCTCTTCCTGGGTCTAAAATGAGGAATCCGGCTTCCTCCAATCACGGCATTGAATCACACACTGATTCCCCCAGGGGGGAACCTGTGATTGGAGGATGACCTATCCATCATTTCTGACATTGGAAATGGCTTGCGACGACCGGAGGAAGCTGGAGCTGCTGTCAAGTTTAAAATGTGAGTTTTTTTTCACAACAGGAGTGAAATGTAAATTTTGATGAATTAAAGTGCCCCTGTTTTTAATCAAATTTTTAAAAACTGGGCACTTTAGCATCAAAATTTACATTCACTTTAAGTTGAAATCTCCTCCCATCTATACGAGACCATTGGATACCCCTAGTAACTTATTTGTGCAATATTGAAAAAATGTTGAGTTCTTTTTATTCGGAGCGTATATATTGGCGATTGTAATAGGAGGCACTCTGCCTTCCTCGTCCATACTGTATATTATGATATCAGGAAAAATGTAATATTCCTTCTAATTTGTGTTGCCACCCCGTTATGTTTACTTCATGTTAGAACTAAAATATTGTAGTGGAACTTTGGAATTTTAGATTCTCGTGTTATTTTAAACTGGTTATCTTGTAATAAAACAATGGAGGCTTCTTTTTTTTTTAATAAAAATCCTGCAAGGCCATGGATAACTTATTAGGACGAGAGGAAACCTTTAAAGGGACATAAAACAAGTTGGGATGGAAACAAACTATAATCAAAATATAATATGTACTTAACTTAACCTGCAAATTATTTATACTGCAGTGCTTCACCATTAACCCTTTTGTTTTAAGTTTCTGAATTGTACAGCTCTAACTCCCCCCACACAATTTCTTCGATGGCTCTATCTATATCCATTGGTAGAATGCAAGACTTTAACACTCACCTGCTGGAGCGTACCTAGAAGCAAACCAGCTACTATAAACTCAGTTTAAATACAATGCTTGTGTTTCTGATGCTAAAAACTTATAAGGGGGGTGGATCAGACTATTCCAGACAGCAAGGCTATGTAACTATTTTTGCTTCTTTTTGAATTTTTTTTTTTAAAATACTTCCCAGCAATTTTTAAACTTTTTTTTATGCAAACTATTTTTACTTAATTAGTCCTTTTTAAGGATATGCACAAGACCTCAACATGTTTTATCGCACTTTAACTTTTTGTGTAAGGATTGTTACATGTTGATGCAATGGCCTAGATAATTCAAAACACATGGCTGCAATTAGGTACAAAATGCCCATCTAGGCTGTTGCATTATTATATCATCAGTATGCCAAATAAGTTTGTGACCTTTATATTTTTAAGATGTACAATAATGTGAGATATAACAGTGTCTGAATAATGAAAAGATAAGTGAGCAATCCAGTTGAGTAAATCATTTTAGCATAAGGATCAAAAAATGTGTAGGTAAAATACATAGCATAACATCAAAAATAATTTCTCCAACATAGGTGTGTCCGGTCCACGGCGTCATCCTTACTTGTGGGGATATTCTCCTCCCCAACAGGAAATGGCAAAGAGCCCAGCAAAGCTGGTCACATGATCCCTCCTAGGCTCCGCCTACCCCAGTCATTCTCTTTGCCGTTGTACAGGCAACATCTCCACGGAGATGGCTTAGAGTTTTTTAGTGTTTAACTGTAGTTTTTATTATTCAATCAAGAGTTTGTTATTTTAAAATAGTGCTGGTATGTACTATTTACTCTGAAACAGAAAAGAGATGAAGATTTCTGTTTGTAAGAGGAAAATGATTTTAGCAACCGTTACTAAAATCGATGGCTGTTTCCACACAGGACTGTTGAGAGGAATTAACTTCAGTTGGGGGAAACAGGGAGCAGACTTTTGCTGCTTGAGGTATGACACATTTCTAACAAGACGATGTAATGCTGGAAGCTGTCATTTTCCCTATGGGATCCGGTAAGCCATTTTTATTACATGAAGAGAAAAAAAGGGCTTCACAAGGGCTTTTAAGACTGTAGACATTTTCTGGGCTAAAACGATTTATATATAAGCATATTTTATACTCCATAGCCTTGAGGAATTATTTTAATCTTGGGAACTATGTAAAATAACCGGCAGGCACTGTATTGGACACCTTATTCTCTAGGGGCTTTCCCTAATCATAGGCAGAGTCTCATTTTCGCGCCTCTATTGCGCACTTGTTTTTGGGAAGCATGACATGCAGATGCATGTGTGAGGAGCTCTGATACATAGAAAAGACTTTCTGAAGGCGTCATTTGGTATCGTATTCCCCTTTGGGCTTGGTTGGGTCTCAGCAAAGCAGATACCAGGGACTGTAAAGGGGTTAAATATAAAAACGGCTCCGGTTCCGTTATTTTAAGGGTTAAAGCTTCCAAATTTGGTGTGCAATACTTTTAAGGCTTTAAGACACTGTGGTGAAATTTTGGTGAATTTTGAACAATTCCTTCATACTTTTTCACATATGCAGTAATAAAGTGTGTTCAGTTTAAAATTTAAAGTGACAGTAACGGTTTTATTTTAAAACGTTTTTTGTACTTTGTTATCAAGTTTATGCCTGTTTAACAAGTCTGAACTACCAGATAGACTGTGTTCTGTATGTGGGGAAGCCAAGGTTCCTTCTCATTTAAATAGATGTGATTTATGTGACACAAAATTTAGAGAAAATGATGCCCAAGATGATTCCTCAAGTGAGGGGAGTAAGCATGGTACTGCATCATCCCCTCCTTCGTCTACACCAGTCTTGCCCACACAGGAGGCCCCTAGTACATCTAGTGCGCCAATACTCCTTACTATGCAACAATTAACGGCTGTAATGGATAATTCTATCAAAAACATTTTAGCCAAAATGCCCACTTATCAGCGAAAGCGCGACTGCTCTGTTTTAGAAAATACTGAAGAGCATGAGGACGCTGATGATATTGGTTCTGAAGTGCCCCTACACCAGTCTGAGGGGGCCAGGGAGGTTTTGTCTGAGGGAGAAATTTCAGATTCAGGGAAAATTTCTCAACAAGCTGAACCTGATGTGATTACATTTAAATTTAAATTGGAACATCTCCGCGCTCTGCTTAAGGAGGTGTTATCTACTCTGGATGATTGTGAGAATTTGGTCATTCCAGAGAAATTATGTAAAATGGACAAGTTCCTAGAGGTCCCGGGGCCCCCCGAAGCTTTTCCTATACCCAAGCGGGTGGCGGACATTGTAAATAAAGAATGGGATAGGCCCGGTATACCTTTCGTCCCTCCCCCCATATTTAAGAAATTGTTTCCTATGGTCGACCCCAGAAAGGACTTATGGCAGACAGTCCCCAAGGTCGAGGGGGCGGTTTCTACTCTAAACAAACGCTCCACTATACCCATAGAAGATAGTTGTGCTTTCAAAGATCCTATGGATAAAAAATTAGAGGGTTTGCTTAAAAAGATGTTTGTTCAGCAAGGTTACCTTCTACAACCAATTTCATGCATTGTTCCTGTCACTACAGCAGCGTGTTTCTGGTTCGATGAACTAGAAAAGGCGCTCAATAATAATTCTTCTTCTTATGAGGAGATTATGGACAGAATTCATGCTCTCAAAGTGGCTAATTCTTTCACCCTAGACACCACTTTGCAATTGGCTAGGTTAGCGGCGAAAAATTCTGGTTTTGCTATTGTGGCGCGCAGAGCGCTTTGGCTAAAATCTTGGTCAGCGGATGCGTCTTCCAAGAACAAATTGCTTAACATTCCTTTCAAGGGGAAAACGCTGTTTGGCCCTGACTTGAAAGAGATTATCTCTGATATCACTGGGGGCAAGGGCCACGCCCTTCCTCAGGATAGGTCTTTCAAAGCCAAAAATAAACCTAATTTCTCCAACATAGGTGTGTCCGGTCCACGGCGTCATCCTTACTTGTGGGATATTCTCTTCCCCAACAGGAAATGGCAAAGAGCCCAGCAAAGCTGGTCACATGATCCCTCCTAGGCTCCGCCTACCCCAGTCATTCTCTTTGCCGTTGTACAGGCAACATCTCCACGGAGATGGCTTAGAGTTTTTTAGTGTTTAACTGTAGTTTTTCATTATTCAATCAAGAGTTTGTTATTTTCAAATAGTGCTGGTATGTACTATTTACTCAGAAACAGAAAAGAGATGAAGAATTCTGTTTGTATGAGGAAAATGATTTTAGCAACCGTAACTAAAATCCATGGCTGTTCCACACAGGACTGTTGAGAGCAATTAACTTCAGTTGGGGGAACAGTTTGCAGTCCCTTGCTGCTTGAGGTATGACACATTCTAACAAGACGATGTAATGCTGGAAGCTGTCATTTTCCCTATGGGATCCGGTAAGCCATGTTTATTACGATTGTAAATAAGGGCTTCACAAGGGCTTATTTAAACTGTAGACTTTTTCTGGGCTAAATCGATTGATTATTAACACATATTTAGCCTTGAGGAATCATTTTATCTGGGTATTTTGATATAATAATATCGGCAGGCACTGTTTTAGACACCTTATTCTTTAGGGGCTTTCCCCAAGCATAGGCAGAGTCTCATTTTCGCGCCGGTGTTGCGCACTTGTTTTTGAGAGGCATGGCATGCAGTCGCATGTGAGAGGAGCTCTGATACTTATAAAAGACTTCTGAAGGCGTCATTTGGTATCGTATTCCCCTTTGGGTTTGGTTGGGTCTCAGCAAAGCAGATACCAGGGACTGTAAAGGGGTTTAAAGCTTAAAACGGCTCCGGTTCCGTTATTTTAAGGGTTAAAGCTTCCAAAATTGGTGTGCAATATTTTCAAGGCTTTAAGACGCTGTGGTGAAAATTTGGTGAATTTTGAACAATTCCTTCATGTTTTTTCGCAATTGCAGTAATAAAGTGTGTTCAGTTTAAAATTTAAAGTGACAGTAACGGTTTTATTTTAAAACGTTTTTTGTACTTTCTGATCAAGTTTATGCCTGTTTAACATGTCTGAACTACCAGATAGACTGTGTTCTGAATGTGGGGAAGCCAGAATTCCTATTCATTTAAATAAATGTGATTTATGTGATAATGACAATGATGCCCAAGATGATTCCTCAAGTGAGGGGAGTAAGCATGGTACTGCATCATTCCCTCCTTCGTCTACACGAGTCTTGCCCACTCAGGAGGCCCCTAGTACATCTAGCGCGCCAATACTCCTTACTATGCAACAATTAACGGCTGTAATGGATAATTCTGTCAAAAACATTTTAGCCAAAATGAACCCTTGTCAGCGTAAGCGTGGCTGCTCTGTTTTAGTTACTGAAGAGCATGACGACGCTGATATTAATATCTCTGAAGGGCCCCTAACCCAATCTGAGGGGGCCAGGGAGGTTTTGTCTGAGGGAGAAATTACTGATTTAGGGAACATTTCTCAGCAGGCTGAATCTGATGTGATTACATTTAAATTTAAATTGGAACATCTCCGCATTTTGCTTAAGGAGGTATTATCCACTCTGGATGATTGTGAAAATTTAGTCATCCCAGAGAAACTATGTAAAATGGACAAGTTCCTAGAGGTGCCGGGGCTCCCAGAAGCTTTTCCTATACCCAAGCGGGTGGCGGACATTGTTAATAAAGAATGGGAAAGGCCCGGTATTCCTTTCGTCCCTCCCCCCATATTTAAAAAATTGTTTCCTATGGTCGACCCCAGAAAGGACTTATGGCAGTCAGTCCCCAAGGTCGAGGGAGCGGTTTCTACTTTAAACAAACGCACCACTATTCCCATAGAGGATAGTTGTGCTTTCAAAGATCCTATGGATAAAAAATTAGAAGGTTTGCTTAAAAAGATGTTTGTTCAGCAGGGTTACCTTCTACAACCCATTTCATGCATTGTCCCTGTCACTACTGCCGCATATTTCTGGTTTGATGAACTGCTTAAGGTGCTCGATAGTGACTCTCCTCCTTATGAGGAGATTATGGACAGAATCAATGCTCTCAAATTGGCTAATTCTTTCACTCTAGACGCCTCTTTGCAATTGGCTAAGTTAGCGGCTAAGAACTCTGGGTTTGCTATTGTGGCGCGCAGAGCGCTTTGGTTGAAATCTTGGTCGGCTGATGCGTCTTCCAAGAACAAGCTACTAAACATTCCTTTCAAGGGGAAAACGTTGTTTGGTCCTGACTTGAAAGAGATTATCTCTGATATCACTGGGGGTAAGGGCCACGCCCTTCCTCAGGATCGGCCTTTCAAGGCAAAAAATAGACCTAATTTTCGTCCCTTTCGTAAAAACGGACCAGCCCAAGGTGCTACGTCCTCTAAGCAAGAGGGTAATACTTCTCAGGCCAAGCCAGCTTGGAGACCAATGCAAGGCTGGAACAAGGGAAAGCAGGCCAAGAAACCTGCCACTGCTACCAAGACAGCATGAAATATTGGCCCCCGATCCGGGACCGGATCTGGTGGGGGGCAGACTCTCTCTCTTCGCTCAGGCTTGGGCAAGAGATGTTCTGGATCCTTGGGCGCTAGAAATAGTCTCCCAGGGTTATCTTCTGGAATTCAAGGGACTTCCCCCAAGGGGGAGGTTCCACAGGTCGCAGTTGTCTTCAGACCACATAAAAAGACAGGCGTTCTTACATTGTGTAGAAGACCTGTTAAAAATGGGAGTGATTCATCCTGTTCCATTAAGAGAACAAGGGATGGGGTTCTACTCCAATCTGTTCATAGTTCCCAAAAAAGAGGGAACGTTCAGACCAATCCTAGATCTCAAGATCTTAAACAAATTTCTCAAGGTCCCATCGTTCAAGATGGAAACCATTCGAACTATCCTTCCTTCCATCCAGGAAGGTCAATTCATGACCACGGTGGATTTAAAGGATGCGTATCTACATATTCCTATCCACAAGGAACATCATCGGTTCCTAAGGTTTGCATTCCTGGACAAACATTACCAGTTCGTGGCGCTTCCTTTCGGATTAGCCACTGCTCCAAGGATTTTCACAAAGGTAC
Source organism: Bombina bombina (assembly GCF_027579735.1). NCBI lineage: Eukaryota > Metazoa > Chordata > Amphibia > Anura > Bombinatoridae > Bombina > Bombina bombina. The sequence continues at coordinate 484,246,229 of NC_069500.1, forward strand.
TAGGGTCCCTTCTAGCGGTGCTAAGACCAAGGGGCATTGCAGTAGTACCTTACCTGGACGACATTCTGATTCAAGCGTCGTCCCTTCCTCAAGCAAAGGCTCACACGGACATTGTCCTGGCCTTTCTCAGATCTCACGGCTGGAAAGTGAACGTGGAAAAGAGTTCTCTATCCCCGTCAACAAGGGTTCCCTTCTTGGGAACAATTATAGACTCCTTAGAAATGAGGATCTTTCTAACAGAGGCCAGAAAAACAAAGCTTCTGGACTCTTGTCGGATACTTCATTCCGTTCCTCTTCCTTCCATAGCTCAGTGCATGGAAGTGATCGGTTTGATGGTGGCGGCGATGGACATAGTTCCTTTTGCGCGCATTCATCTAAGACCATTACAACTGTGCATGCTCAGTCAGTGGAATGGGGACTATACAGACTTGTCTCCGAAGATACAAGTAAATCAGAGGACCAGAGACTCACTCCGTTGGTGGCTGTCCCTGGACAATCTGTCTCAAGGGATGATGTTCCACAGACCAGAGTGGGTCATTGTCACGACCGACGCCAGTCTGATAGGCTGGGGCGCGGTCTGGGGATCCCTGAAAGCTCAGGGTCTTTGGTCTCGGGAAGAATCTCTTCTACCGATAAATATTCTGGAACTAAGAGCGATATTCAATGCTCTCCAGGCCTGGCCCCAGCTTGCGAGGACCAGGTTCATACGGTTTCAATCAGACAACATGACGACTGTTGCGTACATCAACCATCAGGGGGGAACAAGAAGTTCCCTAGCGATGGAAGAAGTAACCAAAATTATTCTTTGGGCGGAGTCTCACTCCTGCCACCTGTCTGCTATCCACATCCCAGGAGTGGAAAATTGGGAAGCGGATTTTCTGAGTCGGCAGACATTGCATCCGGGGGAGTGGGAACTCCATCCGGAAATCTTTGCCCAAGTCACTCACCTGTGGGGCATTCCAGACATGGATCTGATGGCCTCTCGTCAGAACTTCAAAGTTCCTTGCTACGGGGCCAGATCCAGGTATCCCAAGGCGGCTCTAGTGGATGCACTAGTAGCACCTTGGACCTTCAAACTAGCTTATGTGTTCCCGCCATTTCCTCTCATCCCCAGGCTGATAGCCAGGATCAAGCAGGAGAGGGCGTCGGTGATCTTGATAGCTCCTGCGTGGCCACGCAGGACTTGGTATGCAGATCTGGTGAATATGTCATCGGCTCCACCTTGGAAGCTACCTTTGAGACGAGACCTTCTTGTTCAGGGTCCGTTCGAACATCCGAATCTGGTTTCACTCCAGCTGACTGCTTGGAGATTGAACGCTTGATTTTATCGAAGCGAGGATTCTCAGATTCTGTTATCGATACTCTTGTTCAGGCCAGAAAGCCTGTGACTAGAAAGATTTACCACAAAATTTGGAAAAAATATATCTGTTGGTGTGAATCTAAAGGATTCCCTTGGGACAAGGTTAAGATTCCTAGGATTCTAGCCTTCCTTCAAGAAGGATTGGACAAAGGATTATCTGCAAGTTCCCTGAAGGGACAGATTTCTGCCTTGTCGGTATTACTTCACAAAAAGCTGGCAGCTGTGCCAGATGTTCAAGCCTTTGTTCAGGCTCTGGTTAGAATCAAGCCTGTTTACAAACCTTTGACTCCTCCTTGGAGTCTCAATTTAGTTCTTTCAGTTCTTCAGGGGGTTCCGTTTGAACCCTTACATTCCGTTGATATTAAGTTATTATCTTGGAAAGTTTTGTTTTTAGTTGCGATTTCTTCTGCTAGAAGAGTCTCAGAATTATCTGCTCTGCAGTGTTCTCCTCCTTATCTGGTGTTCCATGCAGATAAGGTGGTTTTACGTACTAAACCTGGTTTTCTTCCAAAAGTTGTTTCTAACAAAAACATTAACCAGGAGATTATCGTACCTTCTCTGTGTCCAAAACCAGTTTCAAAGAAGGAACGTTTGTTGCACAATTTGGATGTTGTTCGCGCTCTAAAATTCTATTTAGATGCTACAAAGGATTTTAGACAAACATCTTCCTTGTTTGTTGTTTATTCAGGTAAAAGGAGAGGTCAAAAAGCAACTTCTACCTCTCTCTCTTTTTGGATTAAAAGCATCATCAGATTGGCTTACGAGACTGCCGGACGGCAGCCTCCCGAAAGAATCACAGCTCATTCCACTAGGGCTGTGGCTTCCACATGGGCCTTCAAGAACGAGGCTTCTGTTGATCAGATATGTAGGGCAGCGACTTGGTCTTCACTGCACACTTTTACCAAATTTTACAAGTTTGATACTTTTGCTTCTTCTGAGGCTATTTTTGGGAGAAAGGTTTTGCAAGCCGTGGTGCCTTCCATTTAGGTGACCTGATTTGCTCCCTCCCTTCATCCGTGTCCTAAAGCTTTGGTATTGGTTCCCACAAGTAAGGATGACGCCGTGGACCGGACACACCTATGTTGGAGAAAACAGAATTTATGTTTACCTGATAAATTTCTTTCTCCAACGGTGTGTCCGGTCCACGGCCCGCCCTGGTTTTTTTTAATCAGGTCTGATATTTTATTTTCTTTAACTACAGTCACCACGGTACCATATGGTTTCTCCTATGCAAATATTCCTCCTTAACGTCGGTCGAATGACTGGGGTAGGCGGAGCCTAGGAGGGATCATGTGACCAGCTTTGCTGGGCTCTTTGCCATTTCCTGTTGGGGAAGAGAATATCCCACAAGTAAGGATGACGCCGTGGACCGGACACACCGTTGGAGAAAGAAATTTATCAGGTAAACATAAATTCTGTTTTTCATCCCTTTCGCAGAAACGGACCAGCCCCAAGTGCTACGTCCTCTAAGCAAGAGGGTAATACTTCTCAAGCCAAGCCAGCCTGGAGGCCAATGCAAGGCTGGAACAAAGGAAAGCAGGCCAAGAAACCTGCCACTGCTACCAAGACAGCATGAGATGTTGGCCCCCGATCCGGGACCGGATCTGGTGGGGGGCAGACTCTCTCTCTTCGCTCAGGCTTGGGCAAGAGATGTTCTGGATCCTTGGGCACTAGAAATAGTCTCCCAAGGTTATCTTCTGGAATTCAAGGGGCTTCCCCCAAGGGGGAGGTTCCACAGGTCTCAATTGTCTTCAGACCTCATAAAAAAACAGGCATTCTTACATTGTGTAGAAGACCTGTTAAAAATGGGAGTGATTCATCCTGTTCCATTAGGAGAACAAGGGATGGGGTTCTACTCCAATCTGTTCGTAGTTCCCAAAAAAGAGGGAACATTCAGACCAATCTTAGATCTCAAGATCCTAAACAAGTTTCTCAAGGTTCCATCGTTCAAAATGGAAACCATTCGAACAATTCTTCCTTCCATCCAGGAAGGTCAATTCATGACCACGGTGGATTTAAAGGATGCGTATCTACATATTCCTATCCACAAGGAACATCATCGGTTCCTAAGGTTCGCATTCCTGGACAAGCATTACCAGTTTGTGGCACTTCCGTTCGGATTAGCCACTGCTCCAAGAATTTTCACAAAGGTACTAGGGTCCCTTTTAGCGGTGCTAAGACCAAGGGGCATTGCAGAAGTACCTTACTTGGACGACATTCTGATTCAAGCGTCGTCCCTTCCACAAGCAAAGGCTCACACGGACATTGTCCTGGCCTTTCTTAGATCTCACGGGTGGAAAGTGAACGTAGAAAAAAGTTCGCTATCTCCGTCAACAAGGGTTCCCTTCTTGGGAACAATAATAGACTCCTTAGAAATGAGGATTTTTCTGACAGAGGCCAGAAAATCAAAACTTCTAAACTCTTGTCAAATACTTCATTCTGTTCCTCTTCCTTCCATAGCGCAGTGCATGGAAGTAATAGGTTTGATGGTAGCGGCAATGGACATAGTTCCTTTTGCGCAAATTCATCTAAGACCATTACAACTGTGCATGCTCAGTCAGTGGAATGGGGATTATACAGACTTGTCTCCGACGATACAAGTAGATCAGAGGACCAGAGATTCACTCCGTTGGTGGCTGTCCCTGGACAACCTGTCACAGGGGATGAGCTTCCGCAGACCAGAGTGGGTCATTGTCACGACCGACGCCAGTCTGGTGGGCTGGGGCGCGGTCTGGGGACCCCTGAAAGCTCAGGGTCTTTGGTCTCGGGAAGAATCTCTTCTCCCGATAAATATTCTGGAACTGAGAGCGATATTCAATGCTCTCAAGGCTTGGCCTCAGCTAGCAAAGGCCAAGTTCATACGGTTTCAATCAGACAACATGACGACTGTTGCGTACATCAACCATCAGGGGGGAACAAGGAGTTCCCTGGCGATGGAAGAAGTGACCAAAATCATTCAATGGGCGGAGACTCACTCCTGCCACTTGTCTGCAATCCACATCCCAGGAGTGGAAAATTGGGAAGCGGATTTTCTGAGTCGTCAGACATTTCATCCGGGGGAGTGGGAACTCCATCCGGAAATCTTTGCCCAAATTACTCAATTGTGGGGCATTCCAGACATGGATCTGATGGCCTCTCGTCAGAACTTCAAGGTTCCTTGCTACGGGTCCAGATCCAGGGATCCCAAGGCGACTCTAGTAGATGCACTAGTAGCACCTTGGACCTTCAAACTAGCTTATGTATTCCCGCCGTTTCCCCTCATCCCCAGGCTGGTAGCCAGGATCAATCAGGAGAGGGCATCGGTGATCTTGATAGCTCCTGCGTGGCCACGCAGGACTTGGTATGCAGACCTGGTGAATATGTCATCGGCTCCACCATGGAAGCTACCTTTGAGACGAGACCTTCTTGTTCAAGGTCCGTTCGAACATCCGAATCTGGTCTCACTCCAACTGACTGCTTGGAGATTGAACGCTTGATCTTATCAAAGCGAGGGTTCTCAGATTCTGTCATTGATACTCTTGTTCAGGCCAGAAAGCCTGTAACTAGAAAAATCTACCACAAAATATGGAAAAAATATATCTGTTGGTGTGAATCTAAAGGATTCCCTTGGGACAAGGTAAAAATTCCTAAGATTCTATCCTTTCTTCAAGAAGGTTTGGAGAAAGGATTATCTGCAAGTTCTTTGAAGGGACAGATTTCTGCCTTGTCTGTGTTACTTCACAAAAAGCTGGCAGCTGTGCCAGATGTTCAAGCCTTTGTTCAGGCTCTGGTTAGAATCAAGCCTGTTTACAAACCTTTGACTCCTCCTTAGAGTCTCAATTTAGTTCTTTCAGTTCTTCAGGGGGTTCCGTTTGAACCCTTACATTCCGTTGATATTAAGTTATTATCTTGGAAAGTTTTGTTTTTGGTTGCAATTTCTTCTGCTAGAAGAGTTTCAGAATTATCTGCTCTGCAGTGTTCTCCTCCTTATCTGGTGTTCCATGCAGATAAGGTGGTTTTACGTACTAAACCTGGTTTTCTTCCGAAAGTTGTTTCTAACAAAAACATTAACCAGGAGATAGTCGTGCCTTCTTTGTGTCCGAATCCAGTTTCAAAGAAGGAACGTTTGTTGCACAATTTGGATGTAGTTCGTGCTCTAAAATTCTATTTAGATGCTACAAAGGATTTTAGACAAACATCTTCCTTGTTTGTTGTTTATTCCGGTAAAAGGAGAGGTCAAAAAGCAACTTCTACCTCTCTCTCTTTTTGGATTAAAAGCATCATCAGATTGGCTTACGAGACTGCCGGACGGCAGCCTCCTGAAAGAATCACAGCTCATTCCACTAGGGCTGTGGCTTCCACATGGGCCTTCAAGAACGAGGCTTCTGTTGATCAGATATGTAAGGCAGCGACTTGGTCTTCACTGCACACTTTTACGAAATTTTACAAATTTGATACTTTTGCTTCTTCTGAGGCTATTTTTGGGAGAACGGTTTTGCAAGCCGTGGTGCCTTCCATTTAGGTGACCTGATTTGCTCCCTCCCTTCATCCGTGTCCTAAAGCTTTGGTATTGGTTCCCACAAGTAAGGATGACGCCGTGGACCGGACACAGGGCCGCCACTAGAAATTTTGGGGCCCCTGACTTAACCATTGATCAGGCCCCCCCCCCCCCTCCTTTGACATGTGCAATTTTTGACCAAGTGACTAAAACGTATATGCACTTTATTCTTAAGTGTCTATTTAAATTGGAATTGTTGTAAAGGTAGTAACATACACAGACACACTCATACACTGAAACACACACTCACACATAAGGATTCACATATAGACACTCTAGCAGACACACAAAGAAACACACTCAGACACAGACACCCAAACAGACACTCAGCACTTGTTTACATTGACCTGACAAGTAATGAGGTAAACTACAGTTTTGTGAAAAAATGAGATATAGAAAACAAAATATGGAGTTCTGATTATATTTTTGCAAAGGAAGATGCCAACTAAATGATGACAACAGCATGCAGTGGCTGAAAGTAAGGGCCCTGAACTGCCTAAACAATAATTTAAAGGTTAAATGGTGGATTGGTGACTTCCAGAAAGGTCTTGTTAGTCTCAAAGTCTGTAGAAAGATGTGAATAATCAGTAGTAAGGTCAAAATGTCCTAAAAAGGAACAGACAATGTGTATGTGCATTGTGGTTTAGTACACACTCAGAAATCCTCTCAAATGCTAATACTTTACTCCTTGTAATAACAATTCCCATGCTCAATTAGCACTCTGCTGTAGTACCCACTGGTGGTGGCTGCCAAAATGTAAAAAAAAAAAAAAAAAAAAAAAAATTTTTTTTTTTTTTTTTTTTTTTTTTTTAGTTCTTGCCTCATGGGGCCCCCCTGGCCCATTGGGCCCCTGACAGGAGTCACCCCTGTCACCCCCTGATGGCGGCCCTGACCGGACACACCTATGTTGGAGAAAACAGAATTTATGTTTACCTGATAAATTACTTTCTCCAACGGTGTGTCCGGTCCACGGCCCGCCCTGGTTTTTTAATCAGGTCTGATGATTTATTTTCTTTAACTACAGTCACCACGGTATCATATGATTTCTCCTATGCAAATATTCCTCCTTTACGTCGGTCGAATGACTGGGGTAGGCGGAGCCTAGGAGGGATCATGTGACCAGCTTTGCTGGGCTCTTTGCCATTTCCTGTTGGGGAGGAGAATATCCCCACAAGTAAGGATGACGCCGTGGACCGGACACACCGTTGGAGAAAGTAATTTATCAGGTAAACATAAATTCTGTTTTTTAAACAAGTATGGTAGTTCTTTTTAGGCATATCTTTTAAAGCATCTTATGAAACTTAGGATCATAATATGACTATAGTTTATATACATTAAGTTACCATAAACAATATCTAATATGTAAAAATCTAAATGATTGCTTGTAAGAATAGTCATTTGAACTATGCATAAGAACATTAAACAACTGTAAATGGAAAGATACAAAAAGGTACAAATGAGAGAGTTCTCTAGTCACAACATAGCAAGGTAGGGGATAATTAATGTTGGAGGCTTTTACTAGAGGCCCTGCAAACCTTGCATCTAGTGTATACAGAAAGAAAATCTCTTTTTAATGACACGATAAGTCCACGGATCATCATTAATTACTGTTGGGAATATCACTTCTGCCCAGCAGGAGGCGGCAAAGAGCACCACAGCAAAGCTGTTAAATATCACCTCCCTTCCCTCCCACCCCAGTCATTCTCTTTCTCTACGTTAGAGCAAGGAAGTGGTAAAGTTAGGTGTTAGTAAAAGATTCTTCAATCAAGAGTTTATTTTTTTCAGTAGTACAAGATTGTGCTGCTTTGTTCTGGGGTGTAGCCATAGTCCATATCAGTCTCTTTAGTAGAGCAGTGGTGGCTTTAGAGCAATGGGAACTTGTGAGACATAATCTCACTGCGCCTCCCATATATTTATGCTGCCCTAATCCTGATAGCCTAAGTAAGATTACTCAGGCTTTATCTTTTCTCCCCAGGGCTATGTGAGGGAGAGGACCTCTCAAACCTGGTGAGCTGCCTTGCTGCCTGGCAGATTTAAAAGGTAAGTGCTGACTTTTTATTCTGAGTCTGGGAAATAAAAGGATCTCAGAGGAAGTTGAGCACTTTATTTACCTGGGACATAGAACTTCCTATAGATTAAAGGAGGGGATTTATACAACAGCACTTTTTAGGCAGGCACTGGGGCTGAGGAGAGACTTAAGATGAGGTGTTTTATTCACTGCTCCCGGAGGCTCAGTGTGAGGTGGTTTTTCACTGATCACATATAGCACACTGGCTAAGCAGCTCCCTAGCAAGCTGAAGACCGCAGTTTGCCTCCAGGCTTGGCAGAATGTTAATTTGTCTCCCGGTGGCTTAACTTCAACAGTAAAAATGGCGACCTAGGAGATTGCTTTTTGAAGCGCCCACGATAGGCGGAGCTATGTGTGGCGCCAATTTGGGTTGCGCACAACTTTCCCAGCACTTCCTGTTATCTGAAGTAATGGAAGGGTTATAAACAGAGTCCTCAGAGTGTTTACACATGCGTTAGGACCGGACAGTGCTACAGCTGAGTTCCGGATCTTTTACTGAGGGGATTGTAACCGGTGTCAGAAGGGCAGATAGGCACCTCAGCGAAGTTAAGCTGCGGTGTAGAGGGGTTCTGCAGTATTTGTGTACCTATTTAGCCTTTTCTGCACACAAAAATAAAAGTTACGGTTTAAAATTTAAAGAGACCGTAGCGTTTTTTTCTGTTTTAATTTTTATTAAAAAATGTAAGACTTTTATTTGATTAATTCATCCATTGTGAGTCAGAATGGACCAAGAGGCCCTGTAAAGTGTCACTTGTTCTTTTTTTTTTTTTTTTTAAGCCAATGTGGAACCACCAATCCCTTTCTGTTCCTCATGTGTTGAGAGAATTTTAAATTATAGGGATAGACGTTTTTATGAACCATCTTCTTGTAAGACGGATGCTGTTCAGGAGTCTAATGACAATGTTCAATTTATGCCGCAACTTTCTCCTCAAGTGTCCCAAATTTTATCACCCACCATTGCAGTGCCCTGCGCTTCCTCTCAAACTCTACCTGCAGTTACCTTGCAAGACATTGCTTCTCTAATGTCATCAGCGGTATCTGATGCATTGCCTGCTTTTCCCATGCTGCAGGGAAAGCACAACAGGAAATGTATTCAATCAGGGAATAAAAGTTTCTGATACAGTAGTGGCTATTCTGAATGTTTCTTTCCAGAAGCCTGAAGAGGAAGATACTTCGGTAGTATCTGAGGGGGAAATCTCAGACACTGTAATACCTTTATCTGATACTGAAGTTGTTTCCTTCAGGTTTAAGCTTGAACACCTCTGTTTGTTACTTAAGGAGGTTTTAGCTACCCTGAACAACTCCAACACTACCGGTGTAGTCAATCCTAAAAAGTCCAGTAAACTGAAAGTATTACTGGAAGTAAGTCCATGGTGAAAGTATTTCCTGTACCAGAAAGGGCTACAGAGATTATTGCTAAGGAATGGGAGAAACAGGGTATCCCTTTTTTTTCTCCATCTCCTATTTTTAAAAGGATTTTTCCTATAGCAGACTCTATCAAGGAGTCTTGGCAGAAGGTACCCTAGGTGGAAGGGGGAATTTTCACGCTAGCCAGAGAACTACTATTCCCATAGAGGATATTTGTTCCTTTAAAGATCCTATGGATAAGAAGTTAGCGGGGTTGCTCAAAGAATGTATGTACACCAGGGTTTACAATGGCAACCTGCGGTGCTAACGTCACTAGTGCGGCAGTATACTGGATTGATGCGTTGTCTGATTCTATTCGGACAGCACTCCTCTAGAAGAAATCCAGGATAGGATAAAGGCCTTTACGTTAGCCCACTCCTTTATACAGATGCTTCCCTTCAGGTTATTAAGCTGGGAGCTAAGATTTCAGGCTTTGCTATATTGGCCCGTAGAGCGTTATGGTTAAAATCTTGGTCTGCGGATGTGTCATCTAAGTCTAAACTTTTGGCGATTCCTTACAAGGGAAAGACCTCGTTTGGACCTGGTTTGACGGAGATAATTCTGATATTACGGGAGATAAGGGACATTCCCTCCCTCAGGATAAGAGAAATAAACAAAAAGGACGTCAGAGTAATTTTCGTTCCTTTCGAAATTTCAAGGGAAATCCTTCCACTCCCTCTTCCAAGCGTGAGCAGTCCAAGCCTTCCTGGAGACCCAATCAGTCTTGGAATAGGGGAAAGCAATCCAAGAAGCCTGCTGTTGAATCAAAGACGGCATGAAGGGCCTGCCTCCGATCCGGGACCGGATCTTGTGGGGGGCGGGTTTTCCTTCTACTTTCAGGCTTGGGTTCGAGATGTTCAATATCCCTGGGTGGTGGACTTTGTGTCCCAAGGATACAAACTGGAGTTAGACTTTTCCTCCCAGGGACAGGTTTCTGCTTTCAAGATTATCTGCAGACCAGACAAAAAGAGAGGCGTTCTTACACTTGTATGGAACCTCTCCGAACTGGGAGTGATAGTTCCTGTTCCAATGCAGGAACGAGGTCTGGGATTCTATTCCAATCTGTTTGTGGTTCCCAAGAAGGAGGGTACCTTCAGACCAATTTTAGATCTCATGAGTCTTTATTTAAGTTTCTCAGAGTGCTGTCCTTCAAGATGGAAACTATTCCTTCCATTTTTCCTTGGGTCCAAGAGGGTCAGTTAATACGACCACGGTGGATTTAAAGGACGCTTACTTGCATGTTCCCATCCACAAGGACCATCACAAGTTTCTAAGGTTTGCCTTTCTAGACAAACACTTTCCAGTTCGTGGCTCTTTGGCCTTGCCACAGCTCCATGTTTCTCCAACATAGGTGTGTCCGGTCCACGGCGTCATCCTTACTTGTGGGATATTCTCTTCCCCAACAGGAAATGGCAAAGAGCCCAGCAAAGCCGGTCACATGATCCCTCCTAGGCTCCGCCTACCCCAGTCATTCTCTTTGCCGTTGTACAGGCAACATCTCCACGGAGATGGCTTAGAGTTTTTTATTATTCAATCAAGAGTTTGTTATTTTAAAATAGTGCTGGTATGTACTATTTACTCAGAAACAGAAAAGAGATGAAGATTTCTGTTTGTATGAGGAAAATGATTTTAGCAACCGTCACTAAAATCCATGGCTGTTCCACACAGGACTGTTGAGAGGAAATTAACTTCAGTTGGGGGAACAGTGAGCAGTCTCTTGCTGCTTGAGGTATGACACATTCTAACAAGACGATGTAATGCTGGAAGCTGTCATTTTCCCTATGGGATCCGGTAAGCCATGTTTATTAAGATAGTAAATAAGGGCTTCACAAGGGCTTATTAAGACTGTAGACTTTTTCTGGGCTAAATCGATTCATTATTAACACATATTTAGCCTTGAGGAATCGTTTAATCTGGGTATTTTGATAAGATTATATCGGCAGGCACTGTTTTAGACACCTTATTCTTAGGGGCTTTCCCAAAGCATAGGCAGAGCCTCATTTTCGCGCCGGTGTTGCGCACTTGTTTTTGAGAGGCATGACATGCAGTCGCATGTGTGAGGAGCTCTGATACATAGAAAAGACTTTCTGAAGGCGTCATTTGGTATCGTATTCCCCTTTGGGCTTGGTTGGGTCTCAGCAAAGCAGATACCAGGGACTGTAAAGGGGTTAAAGTTATAAACGGCTCCGGTTCCGTTATTTTAAGGGTTAAAGCTTCCAAATTTGGTGTGCAATACTTTTAAGGCTTTAAGACACTGTGGTGAAATTTTGGTGAATTTTGAACAATTCCTTCATATTTTTTCGCAATTGCAGTAATAAAGTGTGTTCAGTTTAAAATTTAAAGTGACAGTAACGGTTTTATTTTAAAACGTTTTTTGTACTTTATCAAGTTTATGCCTGTTTAACATCCAGATAGACTGTGTTCTGAATGTGGGGAAGCCAGGGTTCCTTCTCATTTAAATAAATGTGATTTATGTGACAATGACAATGATGCCCAAGATGATTCCTCAAGTGACGGGAGTAAGCATGGTACTGCATCATTCCCTCCTTCGTCTACACGAGTCTTGCCCACTCAGGAGGCCCCTAGTACATCTAGCGCGCCAATACTCCTTACTATGCAACAATTAACGGCTGTAATGGATAATTCTGTCAAAAACATTTTAGCCAAAATGCACACTTATCAGCGTAAGCGCGACTGCTCTGTTTTAGATACTGAAGAGCATGACGACGCTGATAATAATGGTTCTGAAGGGCCCCTAAACCAGTCTGATGGGGCCAGGGAGGTTTTGTCTGAGGGAGAAATTACTGATTCAGGGAACATTTCTCAACAAGCTGAACCTGATGTGATTACGTTTAAATTTAAGTTGGAACATCTCCGCATTCTGCTTAAGGAGGTATTATCCACTCTGGATGATTGTGACAAGTTGGTCATCCCAGAGAAACTATGTAAAATGGACAAGTTCCTAGAGGTCCCGGGGCTCCCAGAAGCTTTTCCTATACCCAAGCGGGTGGCGGACATTGTAAATAAAGAATGGGAAAGGCCCGGTATTCCTTTCGTCCCTCCCCCCATATTTAAAAAATTGTTTCCTATGGTCGACCCCAGAAAGGACTTATGGCAGACAGTCCCCAAGGTCGAGGGAGCGGTTTCCACTTTAAACAAACGCACCACTATACCCATAGAAGATAGTTGTGCTTTCAAAGATCCTATGGATAAAAAATTAGAAGGTTTACTTAAAAAGATGTTTGTTCAGCAGGGTTACCTTTTACAACCAATTTCATGCATTGTCCCTGTCGCTACAGCCGCGTGTTTCTGGTTCGATGAGCTGGTAAAGGCGGTCGATAGTGATTCTCCTCCTTATGAGGAGATTATGGACAGAATCAATGCTCTCAAATTGGCTAATTCTTTCACCCTAGACGCCACTTTGCAATTGGCTAGGTTAGCGGCTAAGAATTCTGGGTTTGCTATTGTGGCGCGCAGAGCGCTTTGGTTGAAATCTTGGTCAGCTGATGCGTCTTCCAAGAACAAGCTACTTAACACTCCTTTCAAGGGGAAAACGCTGTTTGGCCCTGACTTGAAAGAGATTATCTCTGATATCACTGGGGGTAAGGGCCACGCCCTTCCTCAGGATCGGCCTTTCAAGGCCAAAAATAAACCTAATTTTCGTCCCTTTCGTAGAAACGGACCAGCCCAAAGTGCTACGTCCTCTAAGCAAGAGGGTAATACTTCTCAAGCCAAGCCAGCTTGGAGACCAATGCAAGGCTGGAACAAGGGAAAGCAGGCCAAGAAACCCGCCACTGCTACCAAGACAGCATGAAATGTTGGCCCCCGATCCGGGACCGGATCTGGTGGGGGGCAGACTCTCTCTCTTCGTTCAGGCTTGGGCAAGAGATGTTCTAGATCCTTGGGCGCTAGAAATAGTCTCCCAAGGTTATCTTCTGGAATTCAAGGGGCTTCCCCCAAGGGGGAGGTTCCACAAGTCTCAGTTGTCTTCAGACCACATAAAAAGACAGGCATTCTTACGTTGTGTAGAAGACCTGTTAAAAATGGGAGTGATTCATCCTGTTCCATTAGGAGAACAGGGGATGGGGTTCTACTCCAATCTGTTCATAGTTCCCAAAAAAGAGGGAACGTTCAGACCAATCTTAGATCTCAAGATCTTAAACAAGTTTCTCAAGGTTCCATCGTTCAAAATGGAAACCATTCGAACAATTCTTCCTTCCATCCAGGAAGGTCAATTCATGACCACGGTGGATTTAAAGGATGCGTATCTACATATTCCTATCCACAAGGAACATCATCGGTTCCTAAGGTTCGCATTCCTGGACAAGCATTACCAGTTCGTGGCGCTTCCTTTCGGATTAGCCACTGCTCCAAGGATTTTCACAAAGGTACTAGGGTCCCTTCTAGCAGTGCTAAGACCAAGGGGCATTGCTGTAGTACCTTACTTGGACGACATTCTGATTCAAGCGTCGTCCCTTCCTCAAGCAAAGGCTCACACGGACATCGTCCTGGCCTTTCTCAGATCTCACGGATGGAAAGTGAACGTGGAAAAGAGTTCTCTATCTCCGTCAACAAGGGTTCCCTTCTTGGGAACAATAATAGACTCCTTAGAAATGAGGATTTTTCTGACAGAGGCCAGAAAAACAAAACTTCTAGACTCTTGTCGGATACTTCATTCCGTTCCTCTTCCTTCCATAGCGCAGTGCATGGACGTGATAGGTTTGATGGTAGCGGCAATGGACATAGTTCCTTTTGCGCGCATTCATCTAAGACCATTACAACTGTGCATGCTCAGTCAGTGGAATGGGGACTATACAAACTTGTCTCCGAGGATACAAGTAAATCAGAGGACCAGAGACTCACTCCGTTGGTGGCTGTCCCTGGACAACCTGTCACAAGGGATGACCTTCCGCAGACCAGAGTGGGTCATTGTCACGACCGACGCCAGTCTGATGGGCTGGGGCGCGGTCTGGGGATCCCTGAAAGCTCAGGGTCTTTGGTCTCGGGAAGAATCTCTTCTACCGATAAATATTCTGGAACTGAGAGCGATATTCAATGCTCTCAAGGCTTGGCCTCAGCTAGCGAGGGCCAAGTTCATACGGTTTCAATCAGACAACATGACAACTGTTGCGTACGTCAACCATCAGGGGGGAACAAGGAGTTCCCTGGCGATGGAAGAAGTGACCAAAATCATTCTATGGGCGGAGTCTCACTCCTGCCACCTGTCTGCTATCCACATCCCAGGAGTGGAAAATTGGGAAGCGGATTTTCTGAGTCGTCAGACATTGCATCCGGGGGAGTGGGAACTCCATCCGGAAATCTTTGCCCAAGTCACTCAACTGTGGGGCATTCCAGACATGGATCTGATGGCCTCTCGTCAGAACTTCAAAGTTCCTTGCTACGGGTCCAGATCCAGGGATCCCAAGGCGGCTCTAGTGGATGCACTAGTAGCACCTTGGACCTTCAAACTAGCTTATGTATTCCCGCCGTTTCCTCTCATCCCCAGGCTGGTAGCCAGGATCAATCAGGAAAGGGCGTCGGTGATCTTGATAGCTCCTGCGTGGCCACGCAGGACTTGGTATGCAGATCTGGTGAATATGTCATCGGCTCCACCATGGAAGCTACCTTTGAGACGAGACCTTCTTGTTCAAGGTCCGTTCGAACATCCGAATCTGGTCTCACTCCAGCTGACTGCTTGGAGATTGAACGCTTGATCTTATCGAAGCGAGGGTTCTCAGATTCTGTTATCGATACTCTTGTTCAGGCCAGAAAGCCTGTAACTAGAAAGATTTACCACAAAATTTGGAAAAAATATATCTGTTGGTGTGAATCTAAAGGATTCCCTTGGGACAAGGTTAAGATTCCTAAGATTCTATCGTTCCTTCAAGAAGGATTGGAAAAAGGATTATCTGCAAGTTCCCTGAAGGGACAGATTTCTGCCTTGTCTGTGTTACTTCACAAAAAGCTGGCAGCTGTGCCAGATGTTCAAGCCTTTGTTCAGGCTCTGGTTAGAATCAAGCCTGTTTACAAACCTTTGACTCCTCCTTGGAGTCTCAACTTAGTTCTTTCAGTTCTTCAGGGGGTTCCGTTTGAACCCTTACATTCCGTTGATATTAAGTTATTATCTTGGAAAGTTTTGTTTTTGGTTGCAATTTCTTCTGCTAGAAGAGTTTCAGAGTTATCTGCTCTGCAGTGTTCTCCTCCTTATCTGGTGTTCCATGCAGATAAGGTGGTTTTACGTACTAAACCTGGTTTTCTTCCAAAAGTTGTTTCTAACAAAAACATTAACCAGGAGATTATCGTACCTTCTCTGTGTCCGAAACCAGTTTCGAAGAAGGAACGTTTGTTGCACAATTTGGATGTTGTTCGCGCTCTAAAATTCTATTTAGATGCTACAAAGGATTTTAGACAAACATCTTCCTTGTTTGTTGTTTATTCCGGTAAAAGGAGAGGTCAAAAAGCAACTTCTACCTCTCTCTCTTTTTGGATTAAAAGCATCATCAGATTGGCTTACGAGACTGCCGGACGGCAGCCTCCCGAAAGAATCACAGCTCATTCCACTAGGGCTGTGGCTTCCACATGGGCCTTCAAGAACGAGGCTTCTGTTGATCAGATATGTAGGGCAGCGACTTGGTCTTCACTGCACACTTTTACCAAATTTTACAAGTTTGATACTTTTGCTTCTTCTGAGGCTATTTTTGGGAGAAAGGTTTTGCAAGCCGTGGTGCCTTCCATCTAGGTGACCTGATTTGCTCCCTCCCATCATCCGTGTCCTAAAGCTTTGGTATTGGTTCCCACAAGTAAGGATGACGCCGTGGACCGGACACACCTATGTTGGAGAAAACAGAATTTATGTTTACCTGATAAATTACTTTCTACAACGGTGTGTCCGGTCCACGGCCCGCCCTGGTTTTTTTAATCAGGTCTGATAATTTATTTTCTTTAACTACAGTCACCACGGTATCATATGGTTTCTCCTATGCAAATATTCCTCCTTAACGTCGGTCGAATGACTGGGGTAGGCGGAGCCTAGGAGGGATCATGTGACCAGCTTTGCTGGGCTCTTTGCCATTTCCTGTTGGGGAAGAGAATATCCCACAAGTAAGGATGACGCCGTGGACCGGACACACCGTTGGAGAAAGTAATTTATCAGGTAAACATAAATTCTGTTTTTCCATGCCTTAATTGTCAAAACTGCAATAGTATCATTAAAGGCCCCATTTTTACCCATCCCTCGTCGGGTAAGAAATATAAATTTAAGGATTACTATACCTGTAACTCTAAGTTCGTGGTGTATCTAAGTGCCCATGTGGTTTAGGGTATGTGGGCGAGACCACCAAGAGGGTACGGGAGCGTATTAACCAACACAAAAGTAAGTAAAAGTTGGGCTGATGGTAGTGGCGATGGACATCATCCCGTTTGCCTGTTTCCACCTCAAACCTCAGCAGTTAAGCATGCCCAGGCAATGGAATGGCTATTATGCGGATCTGTCTCTGCGATTACAGCTGCAGCAGGAGACAAGGGCTTCTCTACTTTGGTGGTTGTCTCGGGATCATCTCTCCCAGGGAACCTGCTTTAGCAGACCCTCCTGGGTGATTGTGACAAGACGCCAGCCTTCTCGGATGGGGAGCAGTCTGGGGCTCCCTAAAGACTCTGGGAACATGGACTCGGTCGGAGACTGTTCTATAAACATTCTAGAGCGGAGAGCAACCTTCAATGCTCCTCTGGCCTTGTCTCAGCTAGACTCAGCACGGTTAGTCAGTTTCCAGTCAGAGCAATATATCATCAGTGGCTTACATTAATCAGCATAGCCAAGATCATTCAGTGGGTGGAGACCCACAATCGTTGTCTGTCGGAGATCCACATTCTAGGAGTGGACAACTGGGAGACGGACTTTCTAAGCAGAAAGATTTTTCACCCGGGGGAGTGGGAACTCTATACGGAAGTGTTTTCCAGCTTGATTCTCAGATGGGGTCAGTCAGAATTGGACCTCATGGCATCTCGACTGCATGCCAAGCTTCCGAGGTACGGGTCAAGGGACCCTCAGGCTGTACTGATAGACGCTCTGGCGGTACCTTTTGAATTTCAGTCTCTCATTCATTTTTCCTCCTTTTGCTGCTCGAATCAAGCTGGAGAGGGCATCGGTGATCCTGAATTCACCGGCGTGGCCCTGCAGGATTTGGTATGCAGACCTGGTGGACATGTCATCTCTTCCACCTTGGAGATTTCCATTGAGGAAGGACCTTCTACTTCAAGGGTCCTTCCTTCATCCAAATCTAGTTTCTCTGAAGCTGACTGCTTGGAGTTTGAGCACTTAATTTTATTCAAGCGTGGATTTTCGGAATCTTTCATTGAGCTCATGATTCAGGCTAGTAAACCTGTAACTAGAAGGATTTACTTTAAGATATTGGTGTGTATCCAAAGGCTACTCTTGGAGTAGAGTTAGGATTCCTAGAATTCTGTCCTTTCTCCAAGAAGGTTTGAAGAAGGGTTTATCGGCAAGTTCCCTAAAGGGTTTAAATTTCTGCTTTGACTATTTTGTTACATAAATGTCTGGCGGATGTCCCAGACGTACATTAGCTTTTTCAGGCCTTTATTCTAACCAGTTACTCCTTCTGGAGTCTTAATTTAGTTCTTATGATTCTTCAAGGGGCTCTGTTTGAGCCAATGCATTCCTTAGATATTAAGTTGTTATCTTGGAAAGTTTTTTTTCTTATTACTATTATTACTATTTCCTCTGCTCGTTAAGTGTCAGAGCTCTCTGCATTACAGTGTGAGTCTCCTTACCTTATTTTTCATCGGATAAGGTGGTTTTACGTACCATGTTAGAATTTTTTCCATAATGTAATTTCTGTCTTGAACATTAATCAGGAGATTGTTGTACATTCCTTGTGCCCTAATTCTTCTTGGAAAGAACGTTTTTTTTTTTTTAACTATTTGGACATGGTTTGTGTCTAAAATTTTACTTACAGGCGACTAAGCATTTTTGTAAGTCTTCTTCCTTATTTGTGGTTTTCTCCGGAAAACGTAAGGGACAGAAAGCTATGGCTGCTTTTCTTTCCTTATGGCTGAATATGTTTTGCCTATGAAATGGCTGGACAGTAACCTCCAGAGAGAGTTACGGCTCATTCCACAAGGGCTGTTGATTTCTCATGGGCATTCAGAAGTGAAGCTTCTATGAAACAGATTTGCAAAGCTGCATCTTGGTCCTCTCTTCACTCTTCTTCAAAATTCTATAAATTTGACATTTTGGCCTGAGCTGAGGTTGTTTTTGGGAGAAAGGTTCTTCAAGCAATGGTGCCTTGAGTTTAGTTTTCCTGTCTTGTCCCTCCCTTATCTGTGTACTCTAGCTTGGGTATTGATTCCCAACAGTAATTAATGATGATCTGTGGACTTATCGTGTCATTAGAAAGAAAACAAAATTTATGCTTACCTGATATATTTCTTTCTTTCTTGACACAATGAGTCCATGCCCCGCCCTGTTTTTAAGACGGGTTGTTGATATGTGATCAACTTTAGACACCTCTGCACCTTATTGCTTCCTTTCTCTCCTTTACTTCGGTCGAATGACTGGGGTGGGAGGGAAGGGAGGTGATATTTAACAGCTTTGCTGTGGTGCTCTTTGCCGCCTCCAGCTGGGCAGGTGTGATATTCCCAACAGTAATTAATGATGATCCGTGAACTCATCATGTCAAGAAAGAAAGAAATTTATCAGGTAAGCATAAATTTTGTTTTTATGACTAAAATTTGAATTGAACTTAAACAACTTTTTAAAAACTGTAACATCAAGTATCGTAAAATTACACTCAATACAACCAAGAGGAAATATTTGGTGTACATAAGAGCTTCTTTCCACTTTGAACACCGGAAAACACTTCCAAATCTATAGGATTTAACTAATCATTGATCATTGGTGTTGTCACAAAAGTGCCATGAGACAATTTTTTTCCCCCCGGTATTTCTTATTTTGAATTTCGTTGGGATGCTTACAAATATATTTGGTGCCAGCTCTGAGGACAGAAACACTTGTTTGAAAGCCCCATCAATATGTAATGTTGTCTCTTAGCTTCGTTAGAGGGTGGAATTCTTTACTCTTCTGCAAAGTGCGGGTTGAGAGGCCCGCAAATATTTGAATACATTTTCATTGAAATTGTGGCTTTTTCCTAGCATGTTGTAATAGCTGTTCTTTGATCTGATATTTTAGAATCCTGATAATGAAGTCTCTTGGTGGTTGGGAATTAGTTGGCTTTGTCCGCAATGCCCTGTGTACTTTTTTAATATACATATTATCCAGCAATGTGGAGTAGTCTTCAGTCAGGGCCTTGAACAGATCCACAATGTAAATCTCAATTATATCAGGAACACCTCTGATGCATAGGTTATTTCTGCGGCTTCTATTCTCCACATTGTTTATTTTTATCATGTAAAATCATGTAATTTTATACGTTTGGTTTGTTCAATATCCGCAGCAAATAACTCTCTTCCTCTAATGCCTTCACTCAGAAGCCTAATTTTTGTAGATCAGACCGTTTAGTGACCGCTTCCTCTGATACATTGGGTGATCTTCTGCATCATCTCGTCCATATAGATGCGTGTGGGAAGCCTTATTAGGACTGCTTTAGTAAGGGGTATTGAATGTTCTGAGGAGACCTCCACCATTTTATGTGTGGGTGGTACCTCAGGAACATGTGAATCAGGAATATCTTGGCTCAATTGTTCAGTAAATAATTACTTTAAAACACTTGAAGTTGACATACTTGCTAGATTTTTCAGGCTTTTGTCTTTCTTAGCTGCCTTGCGCATAGACATGGGAGCTGGATTTTAATAATGTAATAGTGTAAAAAAAGTTGCCATTGTTAATATTATTGCAGACTGCAATTTAGCACACACTGATTTCATTCCCTTATATTGAAAGGTCACTAAGATTTTTATAAAATATTAGAGATCTGGGAGAGCTGGGTACATAAAAAAACACTGAATATGTTAAGAGAAGGACAATCTTTTACAGATGTAGTTTGACCAACATAAGATGTTTTATTTTGCAGGGATCTTGAGAGACTGTCTTTAGTGTTTATACACATTAGAGATCTTACATTTTGATATAAGAATGGTAAAACTGATGTATAGGGTTAAATATTAAAACTGTATAGCAGCCATTAATAGTTTTCAGATTTAAAGGGCCAGTAAATGTAATTTTTTTATATAATTCTGCACATAGTGCAGAATTATGTAACATTATCTTAGCGACAGACTGGGGGATAAAATCTCTCAATTTTATTTTTCAAAGTTACTTGCCTTGTTTCTTTTCTAGTCGGGTAGCTGGAGCAAGCTACATTTAGTTCATTAGCACGATTGGGCACGCTGTGATTAGACAGCATGCCTTCGAATTGATTTTTAAAAACGACGCCCTGATTAGAGCAGCCTGGAGAAGAAACAAAGTGTAACTTTGGGGGATAAAATCTCTCAAATCTTTTGATTTTTCAGTCTGTCACTAAGATAATGTTAGATAATTCTGCACTATGTGCAGATTTATATAACATTATTTTTTACGTTTACTGTTCCTTTAATTTTCCATTTGCAGGGATGCCTGTGTCTCCTGTTATCAGTAGTTGAGATTGCTTGAGGTGGTATATAGTACGAAAGGCTACTAGCCTGTCACTATTAGTGGCTCCGGTGTTTCTCCAAGATGGCGAGTGCATTTGTTTACAGGCAACGGCCTATCTAGAGATCATCCGAAGGTGCAGGGTAATGATCTGGCTCACAAATGCAGCAATCATTTCGCAAGATGCTTCCTAGTTATAGCAGCCTGTTTTCAGTTTCAGATTCCCTTTGCCTCAGTCGCTCTGTTTGCAGGGCCTGAAGCTACGGATACATTTTCCTACTTGTTATTGACCAATCCATTACTGCTGAATCTACTAATATACATTGTTAACATAATTTAACCAAGTTCGAAGAGAACTAATTGAACAAGATAAAACAAAAAAAACACAATTAACCTTGACTACCTACCGTGACTTTGCTCAGTATGCCCATATCTAGCCTTCCAGACTCCTGGAGGGGAGTGAGCAGGGAAGGAGAAAGGGCCCCAGCAATTCTCTATACCTCTCTAATTGACCTTATTATGTTTATTTGCCTATCAGCAATTTTATTTTGTTATGGTATTTTAGGAAAAGGAAATATCTTATCCATTTGTCTCTGTTCCCAGTACAGTTTAACATTCAGAAAAAAATCCATTTGATTTAGTCTCCTATATCCATATTCCTCTAGCATAAGTAACTCGTCAGTTCTTTTCTCCCAAGCTACCCTGTCTGGCATATTTATAGTTCCAGTTTTTCGCTATAAGCGACTTAGCACTATTAACACCAATTTCTCCAACATAGGTGTGTCCGGTCCACGGCGTCATCCTTACTTGTGGGATATTCTCTTCCCCAACAGGAAATGGCAAAGAGCCCAGCAAAGCTGGTCACATGATCCCTCCTAGGCTCCGCCTACCCCAGTCATTCTCTTTGCCGTTGTACAGGCAACATCTCCACGGAGATGGCTTAGAGTTTTTTAGTGTTTAACTGTAGTTTTTATTATTCAATCAAGAGTTTGTTATTTTAAAATAGTGCTGGTATGTACTATTTACTCTGAAACAGAAAAGAGATGAAGATTTCTGTTTGTATGAGGAAAATGATTTTAGCAACCGTTACTAAAATCCATGGCTGTTCCACACAGGACTGTTGAGAGGAATTAACTTCAGTTGGGGGAACAGTGAGCAGTCTTTTGCTGCTTGAGGTATGACACATTCTAACAAGACGATGTAATGCTGGAAGCTGTCATTTTCCCTATGGGATCCGGTAAGCCATTTTTATTCAGACAGTAAATAAGGGCTTCACAAGGGTTTATTAAGACTGTAGACATTTTCTGGGCTAAATCGATCATATTTACACATATTTAGCCTTGAGGAATCATTTAATCTGGGTATTTTTTGTAAAATAATATCGGCAGGCACCGTTTTAGACACTTTATTCTATAGGGGCTTTCCCTAATCATAGTCAGAGCCTCATTTTCGCGCCGGTATGGCGCACTTGTTTTTGAGAACAGCATGGCATGCAGCTGCATGTGTGTGGAGCTCTGATACATAGAAAAGTCTTTCTGAAGGCATCATTTGGTATCGTATTCCCCTTTGGGCTTGGTTGGGTCTCAGCAAAGCAGATTCCAGGGACTGTAAAGGGGTTAAATATAAAAACGGCTCCGGTTCTGTTATTTTAAGGGTTAAAGCTTCCAAATTTGGTGTGCAATACTTTTAAGGCTTTAAGACACTGTGGTGAAATTTTGGTGAATTTTGAACAATTCCTTCATACTTTTTCGCAATTGCAGTAATAAAGTGTGTTCAGTTTAAAATTTAAAGTGACAGTAACGGTTTTATTTTAAAACGTTTTTTGTGCTTTGTTATCAAGTTTATGCCTGTTTAACATGTCTGAACTACCAGATAGATTGTGTTCTGACTGTGGGGAAGCCAAGGTTCCTTCTCATTTAAATATATGTAATTTATGTCATAAAAAATTTAGTAAAAATGATGCCCAAGATGATTCCTCAAGTGAGGGGAGTAAGCATGGTACTGCATCATCCCCTCCTTCGTCTACACCAGTCTTGCCCATACAGGAGGCCCCTAGTACATCTAGCGCGCCAATACTCCTTACTATGCAACAATTAACGGCTGTAATGGATAATTCTATCAAAAACATTTTAGCCAATATGCCCACTTATCAGCGAAAGCGCGACTGCTCTGTTTTAGAAAATACTGAAGAGCATGAGGACGCTGATGATATTGTTTCTGAAGGGCCCCTACACCAAAGATACAAGTAAATCAGAGGACCAGAGACTCACTCCGTTGGTTGCTGTCCCTGGACAACCTGTCACAGGGGGTGACCTCCCGCAGACCGGAGTGGGTCATTGTCACGACCGACGCCAGTCTGATGGGCTGGGGCGCGGTCTGGGGATCCCTGAAAGCTCAGGGTCTTTGGTCTCGGGAAGAATCTCTTCTACCGATAAATATTCTGGAACTGAGAGCGATATTCAATGCTCTCAAGGCTTGGCCTCAGCTAGCGAGGGCCAAGTTCATACGGTTTCAATCAGACAACATGACGACTGTTGCGTACATCAACCATCAGGGGGGAACAAGGAGTTCCCTGGCGATGGAAGAAGTGACCAAAATCATTCTATGGGCGGAGTCTCACTCCTGCCACCTGTCTGCTATCCACATCCCAGGAGTGGAAAATTGGGAAGCGGATTTTCTGAGTCGTCAGACATTGCATCCGGGGGAGTGGGAACTCCATCCGGAAATCTTTGCCCAAGTCACTCAGCTGTGGGGCATTCCAGACATGGATCTGATGGCCTCTCGTCAGAACTGCAAAGTTCCTTGCTACGGGTCCAGATCCAGGGATCCCAAGGCGGCTCTAGTGGATGCACTAGTAGCACCTTGGACCTTCAAACTAGCTTATGTGTTCCCGCCGTTTCCTCTCATCCCCAGGCTGGTAGCCAGGATCAATCAGGAGAGGGCGTCGGTGATCTTGATAGCTCCTGCGTGGCCACGCAGGACTTGGTATGCAGATCTGGTGAATATGTCATCGGCTCCACCTTGGAAGCTACCTTTGAGACGAGACCTTCTTGTTCAGGGTCCGTTCGAACATCCGAATCTGGTTTCACTCCAGCTGACTGCTTGGAGATTGAACGCTTGATCTTATCGAAGCGAGGGTTCTCAGATTCTGTTATCGATACTCTTGTTCAGGCCAGAAAGCCTGTAACTAGAAAGATTTACCACAAAATTTGGAAAAAATATATCTGTTGGTGTGAATCTAAAGGATTCCCTTGGGACAAGGTTAAGATTCCTAGGATTCTATCCTTCCTTCAAGAAGGATTGGAAAAAGGATTATCTGCAAGTTCCCTGAAGGGACAGATTTCTGCCTTGTCTGTGTTACTTCACAATAAGCTGGCCGCTGTGCCAGATGTTCAAGCCTTTGTTCAGGCTCTGGTTAGAATTAAGCCTGTTTACAAACCTTTGACTCCTCCTTGGAGTCTCAATTTAGTTCTTTCAGTTCTTCAGGGGGTTCCGTTTGAACCCTTACATTCCGTTGATATTAAGTTATTATCTTGGAAAGTTTTGTTTTTAGTTGCAATTTCTTCTGCTAGAAGAGTTTCAGAATTATCTGCTCTGCAGTGTTCTCCTCCTTATCTGGTGTTCCATGCAGATAAGGTGGTTTTACGTACTAAACCTGGTTTTCTTCCAAAAGTTGTTTCTAACAAAAACATTAACCAGGAGATTATCGTACCTTCTCTGTGTCCGAAACCAGTTTCAAAGAAGGAACGTTTGTTGCACAATTTGGATGTTGTTCGCGCTCTAAAATTCTATTTAGATGCTACAAAGGATTTTAGACAAACATCTTCCTTGTTTGTTGTTTATTCCGGTAAAAGGAGAGGTCAAAAAGCAACTTCTACCTCTCTCTCTTTTTGGATTAAAAGCATCATCAGATTGGCTTATGAGACTGCCGGGCGGCAGCCTCCCGAAAGAATCACAGCTCATTCCACTAGGGCTGTGGCTTCCACATGGGCCTTCAAGAACGAGGCTTCTGTTGATCAGATATGTAGGGCAGCGACTTGGTCTTCACTGCACACTTTTACCAAATTTTACAAGTTTGATACTTTTGCTTCTTCTGAGGCTATTTTTGGGAGAAAGGTTTTGCAAGCCGTGGTGCCTTCCATTTAGGTGACCTGATTTGCTCCCTCCCTTCATCCGTGTCCTAAAGCTTTGGTATTGGTTCCCACAAGTAAGGATGACGCCGTGGACCGGACACACCTATGTTGGAGAAAACAGAATTTATGTTTACCTGATAAATTACTTTCTCCAACGGTGTGTCCGGTCCACGGCTCGCCCTGGTTTTTTTAATCAGGTCTGATAATTTATTTTCTTTAACTACAGTCACCACGGTACCATATGGTTTCTCCTATGCAAATATTCCTCCTTAACGTCGGTCGAATGACTGGGGTAGGCGGAGCCTAGGAGGGATCATGTGACCAGCTTTGCTGGGCTCTTTGCCATTTCCTGTTGGGGAAGAGAATATCCCACAAGTAAGGATGACGCCGTGGACCGGACACACCGTTGGAGAAAGTAATTTATCAGGTAAACATAAATTCTGTTTTGTGTCAACTTAGACCTTATTTTACATTGTGTGGAGGTTGTCATTCAGTAGAGCCATCCTGGGAGTGAGTATAAATGTCTCAGAAAAAAGTGACTTCAAATAGGTGTTTACAGCCTCCCATAGTGGTCTCACTTTTGGGCAGGTCCACCACGTGAAAAAAAACGTGCCTCTGGATCCACACCCTCTCCAACCCATGTTAGATGCTGCTTTATAAATTTTGGCTATTCTAGTCGGTGTCAGGTACCACCGGTAGAGGATCTTAAGGTTCAATTCTAGTATTTGTGGTGAAACTGATGAGTTCTTTGAGAGTTTTTTCTGGGATAGTCTTTTAGATCTATGTGCCACTTCTGAGTGTATGTGGGCATACCCTGGTATAGGTTTTCTTTTAAAATCTTGCTGAATAGAGATATCGGTATGATCGTTTCTCTGGCGCAAAGCGCTTCAAAATTTGTACGTGATCGGGTCAGATTCTGTCTATGTGGGGAAGAGGCCAATAAATGTTGGAGTTGGGCGTATTTTAACCATGAAGTGTAGTGTTTACCAGTTGTGTGTCTCAGTCCCTACCTCCCCCTCAACCTCCCATTATCCAAGAGATTATGCAAAGGAATGGTATATCCCCATTCTGTAACCATATGTGATTTGCCCTCAAGGCCACCAGTGAGTTCGGCATTTTTAGGGATAGGGAGTAATGGGGAAGTTGTTGTAGAGATACCCTTGATATGTGTAATAATATGATCCCATTCTTTGAATACGTATTGGTGGGCCTCTAGCATCTTACATGTTTTAGGTCTTCTGTCTTTTGTCACCCAGCATAATGCTCCTATGGAGGGGGTCTGAAGAATATGGCAATCTATTGAGACCCAGGCTTTTAAATCTTGGGAGTTGTGCCATTATTCGCTGTAGAATTATAGCATTGTAATATAAATTTATATTCGGCACTCCCATCCCTCCCTTATCTGTTTGTCTGTGTAGTGTGTTGCTGTTTATTCTGGGTTTCTTTTTACCCCAAATATATGTGTGTAACATCATATGTGTTTGTCTTAGATATTTCTTTGATAAGGGTATTGGTAATGCTTGTAGGGTATATAATATTCTAGGCAATTTCGTCATTTTTACAGCTTGCATCCTACCCCACCATGATATGTTTGTCATTCCAGGTTTGGAAGTTGTTCTGTGTTGTGTTTAATAGTGCGCCGTAATTTTTTTCAAATGTTGTGCGTGTGTGGGGTGACAGATATATTCCTAAGTATTTAATTGCTTCCTTTTGGTGTTGAAGTGGGCAAACTTGTTTTAACGCTTGAAAGGCTGTGTGTGGTAGATTTATTTCTCCTACATTGGTGTGTCCGGTCCACAGCTTCATCCTTACTTGTGGGATATTCTCTTCCCTTACAGGAAATGGCAAAGAGAGCACACAGCAAAGCTGTCCATATAGCCCCCCCTCTGGCTCCGCCCCCCAGTCATTCTCTTTGCTGCTCTGAACAAGTAGCATCTCCACGGGGATGGTAAAGAGTATGTGGTGTTAGTTGTAGTTTTTATTTCTTCTATCAAGAGTTTGTTATTTTAAAATAGTGCCGGTTTGTACTATTTACTCTACAACAGAAAGTGAAGAAGATTTCTGTTAAAAGAGGAGTATGATTTTAGCACCAGTAACTAAAATCCATTGCTGTTGCCACGCAGGACTGTTGAAACCAGAGAACTTCAGTTGGGGGGAACAGTTTGCAGACTTATCTGCCTCAGGTATGACCAGTCGATTTTCTAACAAGACATAGTAATGCTAGAAGACTGTCAGTTTTCCCTTATGGGATCGGTAAGCCATTTTCTTAGACTCAGTAACAGATTACAGGCTTATAAATGGGCTCTATGCTGGTTGACACTAAATCGATTTGATTATATTATACTTTTATATCATTTGCAGTGTTTTTGTGAATATAACACTTTTGGGAACGTTTTTATTACGCCTGGCAATCGTTTAGACGACTAAACTAGTCAGAAAGGCCCCTTCACTCTGGTATTCAGAGGGAGGAGGCCTCATTTTCGTGCCTCAGTTGCGCAGTTACTGGCAAAGGCAGTGCATGCAGCTTCATGTGAGAGGGTCCTGTAGCTGAGAAACGGACTTCGGAAGGCTTATTTCTGTGGTCAATCACCCCTAAGGAAGGTAAAAGCCGCAGCAAAGTCTGTGGCAGGGACTGTAGTGTTGTTTAACCGGTTAAATTGAACTATTAGCTTGCTCATTTAAGGGTTTAGAGACCTAAAATTTGGTGTGCAATACTTTCAAAGCATTAAGACTCTGGGGTGTAAATTTGATAAAGATCGGATATTTCCTTCATAGTTTTTTGAACATTCAGATATAAAGTGTGCTCAGTTTATTATTTAAAGAGACAGTAACGGTTTTGTTTAAAATCGTTTTTATTGCTTAACAGCCTGCCTAGATCTGCCTAACATGTCTGTACCTTCAGATAGCATATGTTCTGTGTGTATGGAAGCCAAGGTGGTTCCCCCTTTAAATGTATGTACAAATTGTGCCAGGGCGTCCAAACAAAGTAAGGACAGTACTGTCACATTTACTAAGGTTACACAAGATGATTCCTCAAATGAAGGGAGTGGGGATAGTTCATCATCCTCTCCTGTGTCAACACCAGTTTTGCCCGCGCAGGCGATTCCTAGTACATCTAGCGCGCCAATGCTTGTTACTATGCAGCAATTAACGACAGTAATGGATAATTCTATAGCAAATCTTTTATCCAAACTGCCAGCATTTCAAAGAAAGCGTGATTGCTCAGTTTTAAATACAGAGGATGAGCAAGTTGGCGCTGACGATAATTTATCGGTTATACCCTCGCATCAATCTGAGTTAGCAGTGAGGGAGGGTCTGTCTGAGGGAGAAATTTCTGACTCAGGAAAAATTTCTCAGCAGGCAGAATCCGATATCGTAGCATTTAAATATAAGCTAGAACATCTCTGCGCCCTGCTTAAGGAGGTGCTAGCTACGCTTGATGATTGTGATACTCTGGTGATTCCAGAGAAGCTATGCAAAATGGACAGATTCTTAGAGGTCCCAGTGCACGCTGATGCGTTTCCGATACCCAAGAGGGTGGCGGAGATAGTGTCTAAGGAGTGGGAGAAGCCAGGTGTACCTTTTTGTTCCCCCTCCTATATTTAAGAAAATGTTCCCCATTGTTGACCCAAGAAAGGACGCATGGCAAACGGTCCCTAAGGTAGAGGGGGCAGTTTCAACGTTAGCTAAGCGCACAACTATTCCTATTGAGGACAGTTGTGCTTTCAAAGATCCTATGGATAAAAAATTAGAAGGATTGCTTAAAAAGATATTTGTTCAGCAAGGTTTCCTTCTCCAGCCTATTTCGTGCATTATTCCTGTCACCACGGCGGCGTCTTTTTGGTTTGAGGAACTAGAAAATTCACTCCAAAAGGAGACTCCATATGATGAAGTCATGGACAGAATTCACGCACTAAAGTTGGCTAATTCTTTTATTTTAGATGCAGCTTTTCAATTGGCAAAATTAGCGGCGAAAAATTCAGGTTTTGCAATAGTGGCGCGCAAGGCGCTTTGGCTAAAATCTTGGTTGGTGGATGTGTCGTCCAAAACAAAATTGCTTAATATCCCCTTCAAAGGAAAGACCCTTTTCGGGCCAGAATTGAAGGAGATTATTTCAGACATCACTGGGGGAAAGGGCCATGCCCTCCCACAGGATAGGCCTTTCAAGGCTAAGAACAAATCTAATTTTCGTTCCTTTCGCAATTTCAGGAACGGACCGAATTCTAACTCTGCAACCCCTAGACAAGAGGGTAACGCTTCCCAGCCCAAACCAGCATGGAAACCATTGCAAGGCTGGAACAAGGGTAAACAGGCCAAGAAGCCTGCTGCTGCTTCCAGGACAGCATGAAGGAGTAGCCCCCGATCCGGGACCGGATCTAGTAGGGGGCAGACTTTCTCTCTTTGCTCAGGCCTGGGCAAGAGATGTTCCGGATCCCTGGGCACTAGAAATAGTCTCTCAGGGGTATCTTCTAGAGTTCAAGGAACTTCCTCCAAGGGGAAGGTTCCACATGTCTCGCTTATCTTCAGACCAGATAAAAAGACAGGCATTCTTACATTGCGTAGGAGACCTATTAAAGATGGGAGTGATACACCCAGTTCCAATAGTGGAACAAGGTCTGGGTTTTTACTCAAACCTGTTTGTAGTTCCAAAAAAAGAGGGAACTTTCAGGCCGATTCTGGATTTAAAAATTCTAAACAAATTCCTCAGAGTTCGATCATTCAAGATGGAAACCATTCGGACGATTTTACCAACAATCCAGGAGGGTCAATATATGACTACCGTGGATTTAAAGGATGCGTACCTACATATTCCTATCCACAAAGATCATCACCAGTTCCTAAGGTTCGCCTTTTTGGACAAACATTACCAGTGCGTGGCTCTTCCATTCGGTTTAGCCACTGCTCCCAGAATTTTCACAAAGGTGCTAGGGTCCCTACTAGCGGTTCTAAGGCCGAGGGGCATTGCGGTAGCACCTTACCTAGACTACATCCTAATTCAAGCGTCGTCTCTTTCCAAAGCAAGGGCTCATACAGACATTGTCTTAGCCTTTCTCAGATCTCACGGGTGGAAGGTGAACATAGAAAAAAGTTCCCTGTCCCCGTCCACAAGGGTTCCCTTTCTGGGAACAATAATAGATTCTGTAGAAATTAAGATTTTTCTGACAGAGGTCAGAAAGTTAAAGCTTCTAAACGCTTGTCAAGTTCTTCAATCTATTCCTCAGCCTTCCATAGCTCAGTGCATGGAGGTAATAGGATTGATGGTTGCAGCAATGGACGTGGTTCCTTTTGCTCAAATTCATCTAAGACCATTGCAACTGTGCATGCTCAAACAGTGGAATGGGGATTATGCAGACTTGTCTCCCCAAATTCAAGTAGACCAGGTAACCAGAGACTCACTCCTCTGGTGGTTGACTCAGGATCACCTGTCTCAGGGAATGAGTTTCCGCAGACCAGAGTGGGTCATTGTGACGACCGACGCCAGTCTCCTAGGCTGGGGTGCGGTCTGGAATTCCCTGAAAGCTCAGGGTCTATGGTCTCGGGAAGAGTTTCTTCTCCCGATTAAACATTTTGGTACTGAGAGCGATATTCAATGCGCTCCAGGCTTGGCCTCATCTTGCGAGGGCCAAATTCATAAGATTTCAGTCGGACAACATGACGACTGTAGCGTACATCAATCATCAGGGGGGAACAAAGAGTTCCCTAGCGATGAGAGAGGTTTCCAAGATCATCAATTGGGCGGAGGATCACTCCTGCCATCTATCTGCAATCCACATCCCAGGAGTAGACAACTGGGAGGCGGATTATTTGAGTCGTCAGACTTTCCATCCGGGGAAGTGGGAACTCCACCCGGAGGTCTTTGCCCAGTTAACTCAACTATGGGGCACTCCAGATATGGATCTGATGGCATCTCGTCAGAACTTCAAGGTTCCTCGCTACGGGTCCAGATCCAGGGATCCCAAGGCGACACTAGTGGATGCATTGGTGGCGCCTTTGTTGTTCAATCTAGCTTATGTGTTTCCACCGTTCCCTCTCCTTCCCAGGCTTGTAGCCAGGATCAAACAGGAGAAGGCCTCGGTAATTCTGATAGCTCCTGCTTGGCCACGCAGGACTTGGTATGCAGACCTGGTGAATATGTCATCGGCTCCAACATGGAAGCTACCTTTGAGACAGGATCTTCTAGTACAAGGTCCATTCGAACATCCAAATCTAACCTCTCTGCAGCTTATAAAAATATGGAAAAAATATATATGTTGGTGCGAATCCAAGGGATTCTCTTGGAGTAAAGTTAAAATTCCTAGGATACTTTCCTTTCTCCAAGAGGGTTTGGATAAAGGTTTGTCAGCAAGTCCTCTAAAAGGACAGATATCTGCTCTGTCTGTTTTGTTGCACAGACGTCTGGCAGCCGTGCCAGATGTACAGGCTTTTGTACAGGCCCTAGTCAGAATCAAGCCTTTATACAAACCCATGACTCCTCCATGGAGTCTAAACTTAGTTCTTTCAGTTCTTCAAGGGGTTACGTTTGAACCTTTACATTCCATAGATATTAAGTTACTATCTTGGAAAGTTCTGTTTTTAGTTGCTATTTCTTCTGCTAGAAGAGTTTCTGAATTGTCTGCTTTGCAGTGTTCTTCACCCTATCTGATATTCCATACATATAAGGTAGTTTTACGTACCAAGCCTGG
Source organism: Bombina bombina (assembly GCF_027579735.1). Classification (NCBI taxonomy): domain Eukaryota; kingdom Metazoa; phylum Chordata; class Amphibia; order Anura; family Bombinatoridae; genus Bombina; species Bombina bombina. The sequence goes on from NC_069500.1 coordinate 484,278,019, forward strand.
TTTTCTTCCAAAAGTGGTTTCCAACAGGAATATTAACCAGGAAATAGTGGTTCCTTCTCTATGCCCGAATCCAGTTTCGAAGAAGGAACGCTTGTTACACAACCTAGATGTGGTCCGTGCTTTAAAATTCTATTTAGAAGCAACAAAGGATTTCAGACAGACGTCATCCTTGTTTGTCGTTTAGTCTGGTAAGAGGAGAGGGCAGAAGGCTACTGCTACCTCTCTTTCCTTTTGGCTGAAAAGCATCATCCGATTGGCTTATGAGACTGCCGGACGGCAGCCTCCTGAACTAATTACAGCTCACTCTACTAGAGCTGTGGCTTCCACATGGGCCTTCAAGAACGAGGCTTCTGTTGATCAGATATGTAAGGCAGCGACTTGATCTTCTCTGCATACTTTTGCCAAATTTTACAAATTTGATACTTATGCTTCTTCGGAGGCTGTTTTTGGAAGAAAGGTTTTGCAAGCTGTGGTGCCTTCCGTTTAGGTTACCTGACTTGTTCCCTCCCTTCATCCGTGTCCTAAAGCTTTGGTATTGGTTCCCACAAGTAAGGATGAAGCCGTGGACCGGACACACCAATGTAGGAGAAAACAGAATTTATGCTTACCTGATAAATTTCTTTCTCCTACGGTGTGTCCGGTCCACGGCCCGCCCTGGCTTTTTAGTCAGGTTTAAAAAAAATTTTTTCTGTACACTACAGTCACCACGGCAACCTATAGTTTCTCCTTTTCTTTCATGTAATTAGCAAGAGTCCATGAACTAGTGATGTATGGGATATACATTCCTACCAGGAGGGGCAAAGTTTCCCAAACCTCAAAATGCTTATTTTCTCCTAACCGTCGGTCGAATGACTGGGGGGCGGAGCCAGAGGGGGGGCTATATGGACAGCTTTGCTGTGTGCTCTCTTTGCCATTTCCTGTAAGGGAAGAGAATATCCCACAAGTAAGGATGAAGCCGTGGACCGGACACACCATAGGAGAAAGAGAAATTTATCAGGTAAGCATAAATTCTGTTGTTCATGATTTCCGATTTTGTGGTGTTGATAGCAAATGAGGAGTAAGCACCAAAGGCAGCTAATTCCTGCACTGTTAGAGATGATTCAGGGGAGGACAGTGACAGAAGTAAATCTTCCGCATACATTGCGATTTTATAGCCGTGCGGTCCAATTTGTACCCGTTTAACCGATTGTTTGTCTTTTGTGTGCCGCCAGTCCCTCATGGTGAGAATAAATAATATGGGAGAGAACGGGCAACCTTGACATGTACCGTTTTTTATTTGAAAGGAGTGTGATTTTTGCCGTAGGGGATGAGTACAAATTAAATATTCTTTTAATCATTAAAGGGCCGAAGTTAAATGCTTCAATTGATTAATGTAAAAACAGCTAATTGGTGCGATCAAACGCTTTTTCAGCATCCGTCGCTACCAGAACTGATTTTAAGGTCTGTTTTTTTAGCGTATGACATTAAAGTGTGTGCTCTTATGGTGTTATCGCGGGCCTCTCTACGTGGGACGAAGCCCGTCTGATCTATATGTATGATATCACTTATAATTAGGTTAATGCGATTTGCTAGAATTTTCCCGACTATCTTGACATCTGAGTTTAATAACGAAATTGGGCGGTAATTGTCAGGGTCGTCTAATGATTTGCCTGGTTTGGGGATAATGGATATATGGGCTTCCAGTAGTGATGGAGAAAAAGGGTGGTCCCTATCAACTTTTTGGAATATCTCTTTCAAATGGGGGGGGGGGGGGGTTATATATTTTTCTTTTTAACCTTTTATAATATACGTTCGAAAGGCCATCTTGCCCGGGGCTTTTGCCCGAGGGCAGACTTTCTATGGCGCGAAATATTTCTTGATGTGTAATTGGTTGTTCCAGTTTATCTCTAATTGGAGTAATTTTTGGTAAATCGGCCCTAGAGATATAGGCTCTCGTTTGAGATTCTCTGTCTGGCATATGTGGGACTTGGATATTATATAACTTACTATAAAATTCCCTAAAAACTTCTGCAATTTTGGTGCTATCTTGTGTGGTTTTATTATTAGCTTTCTTAATTTTGTATATATATGTTGCGTATGTTCGTTTCTTTAGTGCTCTAGCCAGCAAAGTTCCTACCCTGTTCCCCTCATAGAAGTACAGTCTTTTCAGATATAGTGCTTTTCTTTGGGCCTCCTGCATCAATAATACCTGTAAGGCTTTCCTTGCTTTTTGTAATTTTGATTGTACTAGTGTATTAGTAGGATTATCTTTATGGGTTGCCTCTAGTGCATAGATGGTTTGAGTAAGGGAGTCTAGTTCTTTTTTTATATAGTTTAATTAGGCGTGCTTTTTGATTTATGCATTCCCCTCTAAAAACAGCCTTATGTGCTTCCCAAACTGTAAGAGGCGACGTTTGTGAGGCTGGGTTCATTTGGAAATATTCTTCCAGTGTCTTATGTCATTTTTCTAATATTTGCGGATGCAATAAGAGTGTCATCCAACTTCCATATGTATGCAGAAATTGGGGTATTTGGCCATGCTAAAGTGAGTTCAACTGGTGTGTGATCAGACCAGGTAATACTTCCTATATCTGTGTCAATAAGCAATTTGAGGCTGTCCTGGTCTAGAAAAAAGTAGTCAATCCTAGTATAAATTTTCCATGGGTTGGAGTAAAAAGTGTAGTTTTTTGGGGAGGGATGTTGGGTTCTCCACGTATCTAGTAAACATAAGTTGTGTACAATTCTCAGTACTGCATTGGAGATTCTATTAAGCTTGGGGAGCCTTTTACTTATTTTCTAATAGATTTATAGGCGTTGTCTGTATCCCCCACTAAGTAACAAGTATCTTAGTGTGCAATACACATTTCCTTCCACTTTCAAATTAAATTTAAACTTTTATTTCACGTTTGTTTTATTTTTGCATGGAAAAAAAAAAACATGTAAATGCCTAAAAGTGATACATTAAAAGGACAGTAAATATTTCTCCAAAAACACGTCATGCTCTTATAAAAGCAGCAACTAATGGACACAAAACCCCAAAATTTTATTCATGATTCAGACAGAACATACCGTTTTAAATTTAAACAACTTTCCAATTTACTTCTTTTAGCAAACTGTCTTTGTTTTGTTTATCCTTTGTTGATAAGCAGGGATGTAAGCTCAGGAGTCTGCACGTGTCTGCAGCATAATATGGCAGCAGTTTTGCAACAATGTTATACATTATAAAGAGCACTAAATGGCAGCACTATTTCCTGTCGTAATGCTTCAGAGATGTGCATGATACATACCTAGGTATCTCTTCAACAAATAATAACATGAGAACAAAGTAAATTTGATTGAAGTAAATTGGAATTTTTTAATTTTATTCTCCATCTGAATAATGAGAGAAAAATTGTTTTTGTTGTGTTTTTTTTTTTTTTAGGCTTCCTACAGACAACTGTTAGGGACATGTCTAGAGTGTTTTTCTTCCATTAGTACTGCACTGCGCATTTTCTCGTGTAGGACACTGACATTTTATTTATTGTATTCAACACCAATATATCCTATTTCTGTTGTGTTTTTCCTTGACTTTATTAAAAGATATGAGGACTGGAAGAAGAAATATAAGATAGATGATCAGGATTCTGAGGAGGAAAGAGACAATCAGTCAGGAGGGATGAGTCGAAGAGGGAGAGGTAAGATAGAATTGTACATGATGAATAATCATAACTGTGGTTTCTTTTATGGGCTAAAAATAAAATGCAAAGTAACTTAAATCCCTTTAATAGTCCTACATCTGAAAGCTTACTGTGATTTAATTGCCACATAGGTCACTGGAGACATCTACTATGATCAGCTATATCTGGGAATACACAGAAATATTAAACAGTGGGCAATGCTATATCAGTATTCTGAGAGGAGAGAATATATCTATTAACCCTCTCTGAAGGTGCTGGATGCGGGGTAAATTGAAGGTAAATAAAGGACAGTGAAAGAGCATCCCCTAAGCACTCAAGAGAAAAAAAGTAAATCCAAATAATAACTCGGGTCTCAAATTGGATGACACAAATATAAAACGTAACTTTTATTAAAGCACAATATAAGTGCACGTCCAGTACTTATTGCAATAATTCTTAAATACATTTAATACAAGTCTCAGTTGCTGACAGCCAAAAATCTGACAAGTACAATATGGGTAATTCTCCATTCTTCCATTGGACTAGGTCATGCATAACAAAAGGGCTATCAGTGGCTCATAAGCCTCCCAAGGAAGCAAAATAGGTTGCCGATCTGCTGTACTCACGTGTAACTCCAGTACAATTATTTAAAAATAACTGGGTATTCCCATACTAGTCAGAACCAATATTAGGCAAAATAAGTCACGCAACAAAAGCAAATATACATTATACATCCTAGTGGACCCTTGGTTAGGACTGGATCATGCAAGAAACACCTAATCTGGGAGTACACTAGTTCAAGGGATACAGTCCCCAATTTTAAAGAAACATTACTTTCTTAAGACACGGTGAGTCCACGGAATCATCAATTACCGTTGGGAATATCACTCCTGGCCAGCAGGAGGTGGCAAAGAGAACCACAGCAAAGCTGTTAAATGTCACTTCCCTTCCAACAATCCCCAGTCATTCTCTTTTGCCTTCAGTGCAAGGAGGAGGTGAAGTTTAGTTGTCAAATAATTTCTTCTATCAAGATTTTATTTTAAAAGCCTGAGCAAGTTTTGCTCTGATCTTTCCTGACAATTGGGTATAGCTGTACTCCACGTTAGTCTCTTCAGTAGGGCTGTAGTAGCTTTCAAGCAGTTAGGAACTTGTGAGGTGGGCCTCACTGCGCTTTCCTGACAAATTGCTGCCCTGATATAGAAAGCCAGAGTAGGCTTACTCTGTCCTTTTCTTAATTCCACAGGTCTCTGTGGAGAGTGGCTTCCTCTCATACCAGGTGAGATGTCCTCCTGCTGGACAGTGAAAAATACAGTTAAGTGCCATTTTGGGTTTCTCCTGAAGGGAAGAGCTTTGGCACTGAAAGTGGGGTGCATTTAAAAAGGGACTTTGTTTCCTAAGGCTCAGGAATTATTAGAGAAGGGTGCAGGCACTGTGTGATGTTAGATATATTGGTGGCTCAGTGACTTTATTTTTATCCGGTATGGAAAAGAGTCAGTCCCCCCCTTTTATTTTTTTAATAACCGCTCCTGACGTCATAGGAGGCGGATCCCTTTCTGTGGCGGCATTTGAAGCGCGCACTTTCACTGTGAGGTGATTTCCGTGGCACAATTCTTCCTGTTCGATCCGCGTGTGTCAGCGGTGCACAGTCCTAGACGGGGGCCGTAAGTCTTTGTGAATAACATTTCTCCAACATAGGTGTGTCCGGTCCACGGCGTCATCCTTACTTGTGGGATATTCTCTTCCCCAACAGGAAATGGCAAAGAGCCAGCAAAGCTGGTCACATGATCCCTCCTAGGCTCCGCCTACCCCAGTCATTCTCTTTGCCGTTGTACAGGCAACATCTCCACGGAGATGGCTTAGAGTTTTTTAGTGTTTAACTGTAGTTTTTATTATTCAATCAAGAGTTTGTTATTTTAAAATAGTGCTGGTATGTACTATTTACTCTGAAACAGAAAAGAGATGAAGATTTCTGTTTGTATGAGGAAAATGATTTTAGCAACCGTTACTAAAATCCATGGCTGTTCCACACAGGACTGTTGAGAGGAATTAACTTCAGTTGGGGGAACAGTGAGCAGTCTTTTGCTGCTTGAGGTATGACACATTCTAACAAGACGATGTAATGCTGGAAGCTGTCATTTTCCCTATGGGATCCGGTAAGCCATTTTTATTCAGACAGTAAATAAGGGCTTCACAAGGGTTTATTAAGACTGTAGACATTTTCTGGGCTAAATCGATCATATTTACACATATTTAGCCTTGAGGAATCATTTAATCTGGGTATTTTTTGTAAAATAATATCGGCAGGCACTGTTTTAGACACTTTATTCTATAGGGGCTTTCCCTAATCATAGTCAGAGCCTCATTTTCGCGCCGGTATGGCGCACTTGTTTTTGAGAACAGCATGGCATGCAGCTGCATGTGTGTGGAGCTCTGATACATAGAAAAGTCTTTCTGAAGGCATCATTTGGTATCGTATTCCCCTTTGGGCTTGGTTGGGTCTCAGCAAAGCAGATTCCAGGGACTGTAAAGGGGTTAAATATAAAAACGGCTCCGGTTCCGTTATTTTAAGGGTTAAAGCTTCCAAATTTGGTGTGCAATACTTTTAAGGCTTTAAGACACTGTGGTGAAATTTTGGTGAATTTTGAACAATTCCTTCATACTTTTTCGCAATTGCAGTAATAAAGTGTGTTCAGTTTAAAATTTAAAGTGACAGTAACGGTTTTATTTTAAAACGTTTTTTGTGCTTTGTTATCAAGTTTATGCCTGTTTAACATGTCTGAACTACCAGATAGATTGTGTTCTGACTGTGGGGAAGCCAAGGTTCCTTCTCATTTAAATAGATGTGATTTATGTCATAAAAAATTTAGTAAAAATGATGCCCAAGATGATTCCTCAAGTGAGGGGAGTAAGCATGGTACTGCATCATCCCCTCCTTCGTCTACACCAGTCTTGCCCATACAGGAGGCCCCTAGTACATCTAGCGCGCCAATACTCCTTACTATGCAACAATTAACGGCTGTAATGGATAATTCTATCAAAAACATTTTAGCCAATATGCCCACTTATCAGCGAAAGCGCGACTGCTCTGTTTTAGAAAATACTGAAGAGCATGAGGACGCTGATGATATTGTTTCTGAAGGGCCCCTACACCAGTCTGAGGGGGCCAGGGAGGTTTTTGTCTGAGGGAGAAATTTCAGATTCAGGAAAAATTTCTCAACAAGCTGAACCTGATGTGATTACTTTTAAATTTAAGTTGGAACATCTCCGCGCTCTGCTTAAGGAGGTGTTATCCAATTTGGATGATTGTGATTATCTGGTCATTCCAGAAACACTATGTAAAATGGACAAGTTCCTAGAGGCCCCGGGGCCCCCCGAAGCTTTTCCTATATCCAAGCGGGTGGCGTACATTGTTAATAAAGAATGGGACAGGCCCGGTATACCTTTCGTACCTCCCCCCATATTTAAAAAATTGTTTCCTATATTCGACCCCAGAAAGGACTTATGGCAGACAGTCCCCAAGGTCGAGGGGGCGGTTTCTACTCTAAACAAGCGCGCCACTATACCCATAGAAGATAGTTGTGCTTTCCAAGATCCTATGGATAAAAAATTAGAAGGTTTGCTAAAAAAGATGTTTGTTCAGCAAGGTTACCTTCTACAACCAATTGCATGCATTGTCCCTGTCACTACAGCCGCGTGTTTCTGGTTCGATGAGCTAGAAAAGGCGATTATTAGTAATTCTTCTTCTTATGAGGAGATTATGGACAGAATTCGTGCTCTTAAATTGGCTAATTCTTTCACCCTAGACGCCACCTTGCAATTGGCTAGGTTAGCGGCGAAAAATTCTGGGTTTGCTATTGTGGCGCGCAGAGCGCTTTGGTTAAAATCTTGGTCAGCGGATGCGTCTTCCAAGAACAAATTGCTTGACATTCCTTTCAAGGGGAAAACACTGTTTGGCCCTGACTTGAAAGAGATTATCTCTGATATCACTGGGGGCAAGGGCCACGCCCTTCCTCAGGATAGGTCTTTCAAGGCCAAAAATAAACCTAATTTTCGTCCCTTTCGCAGAAACGGACCAGCCCCAAGTGCTACGTCCTCTAAGCAGGAGGGTAATACTTCTCAAGCCAATCCAGCCTGGAGACCTATGCAAGGCTGGAACAAAGGAAAGCAGGCCAAGAAACCTGCCACTGCTCCCAAGACAGCATGAGATGCGGGCCCCCGATCCGGGACCGGATTTGGTGGGGGGCAGACTCTCTCTCTTCACTCAGGCTTGAGCAAGAGATGTTCTGGATCCTTGGGCACTAGAAATAGTCTCCCAAGGTTATCTTCTGGAAGTGATTCATCCTGTTCCATTAAGAGAACGAGGGATGGGGTTCTACTCCAATCTGTTCGTAGTTCCCAAAAAAGAGGGAACGTTCAGACCAATCTTAGATCTCAAGATCCTAAACAAGTTTCTCAAGGTTCCATCGTCCAAAATGGAAACCATTCGAACAATCCTTCCATCCAGGAAGGTCAATTCTTGACCACGGTGGATTTAAAGGATGCGTATCTACATATTCCTGTCCACAAGGAACATCATCGGTTCCTAAGGTTCGCATTCCTGGACAAACATTACCAGTTCGTGGCGCTTCCTTTCGGATTAGCCACTGCTCCAAGGATTTTCTCAAAGGTACTAGGGTCCCTTCTGGCGGTGCTAAGACCAAGGGGCATTGCTGTAGTACCTTACTTGGACGACATTCTGATTCAAGCGTCGTCCCTTCCTCAAGCAAAGGCTCACACGGACATAGTCCTGGCCTTTCTCAGATCTCACGGATGGAAAGTGAACGTGGAAAAGAGTTCTCTATCTCCGTCGACAAGAGTTCCCTTCTTGGGAACAATAATAGACTCCTTAGAAATGAGGATTTTTCTGACAGAGACCAGAAAAACAAAACTTCTAAACTCTTGTCGGATACTTCATTCCGTTCCTCTTCCTTCCATAGCGCAGTGCATGGAAGTGATAGGTTTGATGGTAGCGGCAATGGACATAGTTCCTTTTGCGCGCATTCATCTAAGACCATTACAACTGTGTATGCTCAGTCAGTGGAATGGGGACTATACAGACTTGTCTCCGAAGATACAAGTAAATCAGAGGACCAGAGACTCACTCCGTTGGTGGCTGTCCCTGGACAACCTGTCACAAGGGGTGACCTCCCGCAGACCAGAGTGGGTCATTGTCACGACCGACGCCAGTCTGATGGGCTGGGGCGCGGTCTGGGGATCCCTGAAAGCTCAGGGTCTTTGGTCTCGGGAAGAATCTCTTCTACCGATAAATATTCTGGAACTGAGAGCGATATTCAATGCTCTCAAGGCTTGGCCTCAGCTAGCGAGGGCCAAGTTCATACGGTTTCAATCAGACAACATGACGACTGTTGCGTACATCAACCATCAGGGGGGAACAAGGAGTTCCCTGGCGATGGAAGAAGTGACCAGAATCATTCAATGGGCGGAGACTCGCTCCTGCCACCTGTCTGCAATCCACATCCCAGGAGTGGAAAATTGGGAAGCTGATTTTCTGAGTCGTCAGACATTGCATCCGGGGGAGTGGGAACTCCATCCGGAAATCTTTGCCCAAATCACTCAACTGTGGGGCATTCCAGACATGGATCTGATGGCCTCTCGTCAGAACTTCAAGGTTCCTTGCTACGGGTCCAGATCCAGGGATCCCAAGGCGACTCTAGTAGATGCACTAGTAGCACCTTGGACCTTCAAACTAGCCTATGTATTCCCGCCGTTTCCTCTCATCCCCAGGCTGGTAGCCAGGATCAATCAGGAGAGGGCGTCGGTGATCTTGATAGCTCCTGCGTGGCCACGCAGGACTTGGTATGCAGATCTGGTGAATATGTCATCGGCTCCACCATGGAAGCTACCTTTGAGACGAGACCTTCTTGTTCAAGGTCCGTTCGAACATCCGAATCTGGTCCCACTCCAGCTGACTGCTTGGAGATTGAACGCTTGATCTTATCAAAGCGAGGGTTCTCAGATTCTGTTATTGATACTCTTGTTCAGGCCAGAAAGCCTGTAACTAGAAAAATTTACCACAAAATTTGGAAAAAATATATCTGTTGGTGTGAATCTAAAGGATTCCCTTGGGACAAGGTTAAGATTCCTAAGAGTCTATCCTTCCTTCGAGAAGGATTGGAAAAAGGATTATCTGCAAGTTCCTTGATGGGACAGATTTCTGCCTTGTCTGTGTTACTTCACAAAAAGCTGGCAGCTGTGCCAGATGTTCAAGCCTTTGTTCAGGCTCTGGTTAGAATCAAGCCTGTTTACAAACCTTTGACTCCTCCTTGGAGTCTCAACTTAGTTCTTTCAGTTCTTCAGGGGGTTCCGTTTGAACCCTTACATTCCGTTGATATTAAGTTATTATCTTGGAAAGTTTTGTTTTTGGTTGCAATTTCTTCTGCTAGAAGAGTTTCAGAATTATCTGCTCTGCAGTGTTCTCCTCCTTATCTGGTGTTCCATGCAGATAAGGTGGTTTTACGTACTAACCTGGTTTTCTTCCAAAAGTTGTTTCTAACAAAAACATTAACCAGGAGATAGTCGTGCCTTCTCTGTGTCCGAAACCAGTTTCGAAGAAGGAACGTTTGTTGCACAATTTGGATGTTGTTCGCGCTCTAAAATTCTATTTAGATGCTACAAAGGATTTTAGACAAACATCTTCCTTGTTTGTTGTTTATTCTGGTAAAAGGAGAGGTCAAAAAGCAACTTCTACCTCTCTCTCTTTTTGGATTAAAAGCATCATCAGATTGGCTTACGAGACTGCCGGACGGCAGCCTCCTGAAAGGATCACAGCTCCTTCCACTAGGGCTGTGGCTTCCACATGGGCCTTCAAGAACGAGGCTTCTGTTGATCAGATATGTAGGGCAGCGACTTGGTCTTCACTGCACTCTTTTACCAAATTTTACAAGTTTGATACTTTTGCTTCTTCTGAGGCTATTTTTGGGAGAAAGGTTTTGCAAGCCGTGGTGCCTTCCATTTAGGTGACCTGATTTGCTCCCTCCCTTCATCCGTGTCCTAAAGCTTTGGTATTGGTTCCCACAAGTAAGGATGACGCCGTGGACCGGACACACCTATGTTGGAGAAAACAGAATTTATGTTTACCTGATAAATTACTTTCTCCAACGGTGTGTCCGGTCCACGGCCCGCCCTGGTTTTTTAATCAGGTCTGATAATTTTTTTTCTTTAACTACAGTCACCACGGTATCATATGGTTTCTCCTATGCAAATATTCCTCCTTAACGTCGGTCGAATGACTGGGGTAGGCGGAGCCTAGGAGGGATCATGTGACCAGCTTTGCTGGCTCTTTGCCATTTCCTGTTGGGGAAGAGAATATCCCACAAGTAAGGATGACGCCGTGGACCGGACACACCGTTGGAGAAAGTAATTTATCAGGTAAACATAAATTCTGTTTTTTGGAAATTTATTTTGAATCATTTGTTCTACTATAAGGGTCAAGAGGAGCTTTTATCGTTGGGAATTACTGCCTTAAAGAGACAGCACCCAAATTTAAAATATTTAAGAACATTTTTTTTTAGTCTACTTATGTTGTTTCTTGCAACATGGACCAAGAGCCTGTGCAGACTGTAGAGTGTAAACTCTGTTTTGATAACCAAGCGGAACCTCCTTTGCCCTTTTGTTCCTCTTGTATTGAGAGAACTCTGATGTACAAAGAGACTTTTTTTCTGAGCCACCATTCTCTCAGGATGAGGTTGGTCTAATAATGTCACAACCTTCCTCTCAAATGTCCCAATCGTTATCTGAGTCACAGGCAGTGCCCTGCAGTTCCTCTCAATCTCCAGGAGGAGTATATTTGCAGGCAGAAATTGCTGCCCAGTTATCCTTGGCGGTATCTGAGGTGATGGCTGCCATCCCCATACTTCAGGGGAAACGCAAAAGGAAAATTAGAGAAACGGATAGTAAGGTTTCTGTTCCAATCCAGGCTAACCAAGTTGCTTTTTCTCATAAGTCGGAAGAGGAGGATACTTCAGTAGCCTCTGAGGGTGAAATCTCGGATTCGGATAGTATAATTCCTCCTCCTGATGCTGAAGTGGTTTCCTTCAGATTTAAGCTTTAACACCTTTGTGTTTTGGCTATCTTGGACGACTCAGATACTCCTGCCGTTGTCAACCCTAAGAAAATCTAGCAAGTTCAATAGATACTTTGAGGTTCCCTCCCCCGGGGCAGGTGTTTCCAGTGTCAGACCGTGCCACGGAAATTATCGCCCAGGAATGGGAGAGACATGGCAACCCTCTTTTCTCCAACATAGGTGTGTCCGGTCCACGGCGTCATCCTTACTTGTGGGATATTCTCTTCCCCAACAGGAAATGGCAAAGAGTCCCAGCAAAGCTGGTCACATGATCCCTCCTAGGCTCCGCCCACCCCAGTCATTCTCTTTGCCGTTGCACAGGCAACATCTCCACGGAGATGGTTAAGAGTTTTTTGGTGTTTAAATGTAGTTTTTATTCTTCAATCAAGTGTTTGTTATTTTAAAATAGTGCTGGTATGTACTATTTACTCTGAAACAGAAAAAAGATGAAGATTTCTGTTTGTAAGAGGAAGATGATTTTAGCAGAAGTTACTAAAATCGATTGCTGTTTCCACACAGGACTGTTGAGATGAAGTAACTTCAGTTGGGGGAAACAGTTAGCAGTCTTTTCTGCTTAAGGTATGACTGGCCATATTTCTAACAAGACTATGTAATGCTGGAAGGCTGTCATTTCCCCTTATGGGGACCGGTAAGCCATTTTCTTAGTTAAAAGAATAAAGGGCTTCATAAGGGCTTAAACTGGTAGACATTTTTCTGGGCTAAAACGTTTGCTTTATTAGGCATATTTTGCAGATTCTAACTATTAATGGTTATTATAATCTTGGGGATTGTTTAGAAAAACGGCAGGCACTGTGTTGGACACCTTTTTCAGATGGGGGCCTTTTCTAGTTATAGACAGAGCCTCATTTTCGCGCCACTAATGCGCAGTTGTTTTTGGAGAGCAAGGCATGCAGATGCATGTGTGAGGAGCTAAGAATCACTGAAAAAGCTTATAGAAGGCATCATTTGGTATCGTATTCCCCTCTGGGCTTGGTTGGGTCTCAGCAAAGCATATAGCTGGGACTGTATAGGGGTTAAATGTAAAAACGGCTCCGGTTCCGTTAATTTAAGGGTTAAAGCTCTGAAATTTGGTTTGCAATACTTTTAATGCTTTAAGACACTGTGGTGAAATTTTGGTGAATTTTGAACAATTCCTTCATACTTTTTCACATATTCAGTAATAAAGTGTTTTCAGTTTGAAATTTAAAGTGACAGTAACGGTTTTATTTTAAAACGTTTTTTGTGCTTTGTTGACAAGTTTAAGCCTGTTTAACATGTCTGTACCATCAGATAAGCTATGTTCTATATGTATGAAAGCCAATGTGTCTCCCCATTTAAATTTATGTGATAATTGTGCCATAGTGTCCAAACAAAGTAGGGACAGCAATGCCACAGATAATGATATTGCCCAAGATGATTCCTCAAATGAGGGGAGTAAACATGATACATCATCCCCTTCTGTGTCTACACCAGTTTTGCCCACACAAGAGGCCCCTAGTACATCTAGTGCGCCAATTCTTATTACCATGCAACAATTAACGGCTGTAATGGATAACTCTATAGCAAACATTTTATCCAAAATGCCTACTTATCAGAGAAAGCGCGATTGCTCTGTTTTAAACACTGAAGAGCAAGAGGACGCTGATTATAACTGTTCTGACATACCCTCACACCAATCTGAAGGGGCCATGAGGGAGGTTTTGTCTGAGGGAGAAATTTCAGATTCAGGAAAAATTTCTCAACAAGCTGAACCTGATGTTGTGACATTTAAATTAGAACATCTCCGCGCACTGCTTAAGGAGGTATTATCTACTCTGGATGATTGTGACAATTTGGTCATTCCAGAGAAATTATGTAAGATGGACAAGTTCCTAGAGGTTCCGGTGCCCCCCAACGCTTTTCCTATACCCAAGCGGGTGGCGGACATAGTAAATAAGGAGTGGGAAAGGCCCGGCATACCTTTTGTTCCCCCCCCTATATTTAAGAAATTATTTCCTATAGTCGACCCCAGAAAGGACTTATGGCAGACAGTCCCCAAGGTCGAGGGGGCGGTTTCTACTCTAAACAAACTCACTACTATTCCAACGAAGATAGTTGTGCTTTCAAAGATCCTATGGATAAAAAATTAGAGGGTTTGCTTAAAAAGATTTTTGTTCAGCAGGGTTACCTTCTACAACCAATTTCATGCATTGTTCCTGTCACTACGGCAGCGTGTTTCTGGTTCGAGGAACTAGAAAAATCGATCAATAAAGAATCTTCGTATGAGGAGGTTATGGACAGAGTTCAAGCACTTAAATTGGCTAACTCTTTTATTTTAGATGCCGCTTTGCAATTAGCTAGATTAGCGGCGAAAAATTCAGGGTTTGCTATAGTGGCGCGCAGAGCGCTTTGGCTAAAGTCTTGGTCAGCGGATGTGTCTTCCAAGACAAAATTGCTTAACATTCCTTTCAAGGGTAAAACATTATTTGGACCTGATTTGAAGGAGATTATTTCAGACATCACTGGGGGAAAGGGCCACGCCCTCCCACAGGATAGGTCTTTTAAGGCTAAAAATAAACCTAATTTTCGTCCCTTTCGCAGAAACGGACCAGCCTCTAATTCTACATCCTCTAAGCAAGAGGGTAATACTTCACAACCCAAACCAGCCTGGAGACCAATGCAAGGCTGGAACAAGGGTAAGCAGGCCAAGAAGCCTACCACTGCTACCAAAACAGCATGAAGGGATGGCCCCCGATCCGGGACCGGATCTGGTGGGGGGCAGACTTTCTCTCTTTGCTCAGGCTTGGGCAAGAGATGTTCAGGATCCTTGGGCGCTAGAAATAGTTTCTCAAGGTTATCTCCTGGAATTCAAGGAACTACCCCCAAGGGGAAGGTTCCACAAGTCTCAATTATCTTCAAACCAAATAAAAAGACAGGCATTCTTACATTGTGTAGAAGACCTGTTAAAAATGGGAGTGATTCATCCAGTTCCAATAAGAGAACAAGGGATGGGTTTTTATTCCAACCTGTTCATAGTTCCCAAAAAAGAGGGAACATTCAGACCAATTTTGGATCTCAAGATCCTAAACAAATTTCTCAAGGTTCCATCGTTCAAAATGGAAACTATTCGAACTATCCTACCTACTATCCAGGAAAATCAATTTATGACTACCGTGGATTTAAAGGATGCGTACCTACATATTCCTATCCACAAGGAACATCATCAGTTCCTGAGGTTCGCTTTTCTGGACAAGCATTACCAGTTTGTGGCACTTCCATTCGGATTAGCCACTGCTCCAAGGATTTTCACAAAGGTACTAGGGTCCCTTCTAGCGGTTCTAAGACCAAGGGGCATTACAGTAGTACCTTACTTGGACGACATCCTGATTCAAGCGTCGTCTCTGTCAAAAGCAAAGGCTCATACGGACATCGTCCTAGCCTTTCTCAGATCTCACGGATGGAAGGTGAACAAAGAAAAAAGTTCTCTGTCCCCGTCAACAAGAGTTCCCTTCTTGGGAACAATAATAGATTCCTTAGAAATGAGGATTTTTCTGACAGAGGTCAGAAAATCAAAAATTCTAAGCTCTTGTCAAGTACTTCATTCTGTTCTTCGTCCTTCCATAGCGCAGTGCATGGAAGTAATAGGATTGATGGTTGCAGCAATGGACATAGTTCCTTTTGCACGAATTCATCTAAGACCATTACAACTGTGCATGCTTAGACAGTGGAATGGGGATTATACAGACTTGTCTCCGACGATTCAAGTAGATCAAAAGACCAGAGTTTCACTCCGTTGGTGGCTGACCCTGGACAATCTGTCACAGGGAATGAGCTTCCGCAGACCAGAGTGGGTCATTGTCACGACCGACGCCAGCCTGGTGGGCTGGGGCGCGGTCTGGGAACCCCTGAAAGCTCAGGGTCTATGGTCTCGGGAAGAGTCTCTTCTCCCGATAAACATTCTGGAACTGAGAGCGATATTCAATGCTCTCAAAGCTTGGCCTCAACTAGCAAAGGCCAAATTCATAAGGTTTCAATCAGACAACATGACGACTGTTGCATATATCAATCATCAGGGGGGAACAAGGAGTTCCCTGGCGATGGAAGAAGTGACCAAAATAATCCAATGGGCGGAGGATCACTCCTGCCACTTGTCTGCAATCCACATCCCAGGAGTGGAAAATTGGGAAGCGGATTTTCTGAGTCGTCAGACATTCCATCCGGGGGAGTGGGAACTCCATCCGGAAATCTTTGCCCAAATAACTCAATTATGGGGCATTCCAGACATGGACCTGATGGCTTCTCGTCAGAACTTCAAGGTTCCTTGCTACGGGTCCAGATCCAGGGATCCCAAGGCGACTCTAGTAGATGCACTAGTAGCACCTTGGACCTTCAACCTAGCTTATGTATTCCCACCGTTTCCTCTCATCCCCAGGCTGGTAGCCAGGATCAATCAGGAGAGGGCCTCGGTGATCTTGATAGCTCCTGCGTGGCCACGCAGGACTTGGTATGCAGACCTGGTGAATATGTCATCGGCTCCACCATGGAAGCTACCTTTGAGACAGGACCTTCTTGTTCAGGGTCCATTCGAACATCCGAATCTGGTTTCCCTCCAACTGACGGCTTGGAGATTGAACGCTTGATTTTATCAAAGCGTGGGTTTTCAGATTCTGTAATAGATACTCTGATTCAGGCTAGAAAGCCTGTAACTAGAAAAATTTACCATAAAATATGGAAAAAATATATCTGTTGGTGTGAATCTAAAGGATTCCCATGGAACAAGATAAAAATTCCTAAGATTCTATCCTTTCTACAAGAAGGTTTGGAGAAAGGATTATCTGCAAGTTCTCTGAAGGGACAGATCTCTGCTTTATCTGTTTTACTTCACAAAAGACTGGCAGCTGTGCCAGATGTTCAAGCATTTGTTCAGGCTCTGGTTAGGATCAAGCCTGTTTACAGACCTTTGACTCCTCCCTGGAGTCTAAATCTAGTTCTTTCAGTTCTTCAAGGGGTTCCGTTTGAACCCTTACATTCCGTAGATATTAAGTTATTATCTTGGAAAGTTTTGTTTTTGGTTGCAATTTCTTCTGCTAGAAGAGTTTCAGAGTTATCTGCTCTGCAGTGTTCTCCGCCCTATCTGGTGTTCCATGCAGATAAGGTGGTTTTGCGTACTAAGCCTGGTTTTCTTCCGAAAGTTGTTTCCAACAAAAACATTAACCAGGAGATAGTTGTACCTTCTTTGTGTCCGAATCCAGTTTCAAAGAAGGAACGTTTGTTACACAATTTGGACGTAGTCCGTGCTCTAAAATTCTATTTAGAGGCTACTAAAGATTTCAGACAAACATCTTCCTTGTTTGTTGTTTATTCTGGTAAAAGGAGAGGTCAAAAAGCGACTTCTACCTCTCTTTCCTTTTGGCTTAAAAGCATTATCCGATTGGCTTAGGAGACTGCCGGACGGCAGCCTCCTGAAAGAATCACAGCTCACTCCACTAGGGCTGTGGCTCCCACATGGGCCTTCAAGAACGAGGCTTCTGTTGACCAGATATGTAAGGCAGCGACTTGGTCTTCACTGCACACTTTTGCCAAATTTTACAAATTTGATACTTTTGCTTCTTCGGAGGCTATTTTTGGGAGAAAGGTTTTGCAAGCCGTGGTGCCTTCCATTTAGGTGACCTGATTTGCTCCCTCCCTTCATCCGTGTCCTAAAGCTTTGGTATTGGTTCCCACAAGTAAGGATGACGCCGTGGACCGGACACACCTATGTTGGAGAAAACAGAATTTATGCTTACCTGATAAATTACTTTCTCCAACGGTGTGTCCGGCCCACGGCCGCCCTGGTTTTTTAATCAGGTCTGATGAATTATTTTCTCTAACTGCAGTCACCACGGTATCATATGGTTTCTCCTATATATATTTCCTCCTGTCCGTCGGTCGAATGACTGGGGTGGGCGGAGCCTAGGAGGGATCATGTGACCAGCTTTGCTGGGACTCTTTGCCATTTCCTGTTGGGGAAGAGAATATCCCACAAGTAAGGATGACGCCGTGGACCGGACACACCGTTGGAGAAAGTAATTTATCAGGTAAGCATAAATTCTGTTTTTATCCCTCTCCTGTTTTTAGGAAGATTTTCCCGGTAGCTGACTCCATTAAGGAGTCGTGGCAGACAGTCCCCAAGGTGGAAGGGGCGATTTCTACACTGGCCAAGAGAGCTACTATTCCTAACGAGGATAGTTGCTCTTTCAAGGAACCTATGGATAAGAAGCTGGAGGCCTTCTTAAAGAAAATGTATATTCATCAGGGATTACAATGGAAGTGCTTCAGCTTATTGGTTTGACGACTTGTCTGAGTCCCTTCAAGCAGAGACTCCTTTGGAGGAGATAAAGGCTCTTAAGTTAGCCAACTCCTTTATTACTGGCCAGAGACCCTCATGGGTGATTGTGACCACGGACGTCAGCCTGAAGGGCTGGGGAGCAGTCTGGGACTTGTTGAAGGCGCAGCGCTTTTGGTCACAGGAGGAATCTGCTCTCCCCATAAACAACATTTTGGAGCTGAAAGCAATCTTCAATGCCTTGATGGCTTGGCCTCAACTGGCTTTAGCCCGGTTTATCAGGTTCCAGACGGACAACATAACCTCAGTGGCTTACATCAATGTTCTCCAGGTTAACAACCAAATGCGGGTTACCGGACTTGGATCTGATGGCGTCTCGTCAGAACGCCAAGCTTCCAAAGTACGTTTCGAGATTTAGAGATCCTCAGGCTTTTCTGATAGATGCTCTGGCAGTTCCTTGGAACATTAGGTTGGCATATCTGTTTCCTCCGTTTACTTTCCTTCCACGAGTCATTGCTCAGATCAAGCAGGAGAGAGCATCAGTGATTCTAATAACTCCGGCGTGGCCTCGCAGGATGTGGTATGCAGATCTAGTGGAAATGTCGTCTCTACTTCCGTGGAGACTACCTCTGAGGAAGGACTTTCTACTTCAGAGGGCCTTCCTTCATCCAAATCTAATTTCTCTGAAGCCGACTGCTTGAAGATTGAACGCTTGATTTTAGCTAAACGTGGGTTTTATCAAGTCGGTCATTAAGACCATGATTCAGGCTCGTAAGACTGTCACTAGAAAGATTTACCTCCAAGATATGGTGTAAATATCTTTATTGGTGTGAGTCTAAGGGATACTCCTTGGAGTAGGGTCAGGATCCCTAGAATTTTGTCCTTTCTCCAGGAAGGTCTGGAGAAGGGTTTGTCAGTACCCTGAAGGGTCAGATTTCTGCACTTTCTATTTTATTACACAAGCATCTGACGGACGTGCCAGATGTACAATCATTTTCACAGGCCTTGGTCAGAATCAGGCCTGTGTTTAAATGTTGCTCCACCTTGGAGTCTTAACCTTCTTAGAGTTTTGCAACAGGCTCCGTTTGAGCCAATGCATTCCATAGATATTAAGTTGTTTCTTACTGCTATTTCTTCTGCTCAGAGGGTTTCGGAACTCTCAGCTTTGCAGTGTGATTCTCCTTATCTCATATTTCATGCAGATAAGGCAGTTCTTCGTACTAGGTTTGGTTTTCTTCCTAAGGTTGTTTCGTACATAAATATTAATCAGGATATTGTTGTTCCTTCTCTCTGTCCTAATCCTTCTTCTCATAAGGAACGTTTGTTAAACAACCTGGATGTTGTGCAGGCTCTTAAATTTTATTTGCAGGCGACTAAGGATTTTTGCCAGTCTTCAGCTTTGTTTGTGTGTTTTTCTGGGAAACACAAGGGTCAGAAAGCCACTGCCACTTCTTTCTCTCTGGATGAGAAGTATTATTCGTTTTGGCATATAAGACTGTTGGACAGCAGCCCCCTGAGAGAATCACCGCTCATTCCACTAGGGCTGTTTCTTCTTCTTCTTGGGCCTTCAGGAATGAGGCCTCTGTAGAACAGATTTGCAAGGCTTGCGACTTGGTCTTCTTTGCACACTTTTTCTAAATGTTATAAATTTGATACTTTTGCCTCGGGTGTATATATGTGTGTGTGTGACAAAAGCAAACACCTTTATTTCCTGAAACAAAGCTTCTAAATATTCTTCAAACTCACATAAAATGAGCTGCAAAGACCGCCCATAAAAATAGGCAGAGTTTATGTAAAATGCATTCCCACACTCCATCCAATAGGGAAGCAGTTCTGCCTATTTAATTTTAATATTCATACTGCATGATAATGTCTTTGTTTGCTTCCGGTTTCAGAAGCGTGCAGTTACTATAGGGGCGCAAGTTTCCTTTTTTGGTGTTATTATAAGCAATAGTGAGTGGGATGTTAATTATTAATATCCGAATTTGCTAGTGCTTATAATCATAGCGGCACGCCTGTGAACAAACGTATACTGAATTTATAAATATATTAAAACATTAAAATATTTAAATATAGGAGACATTTTTCGAGGGGTTAAAAAATGCTCGTTAGTCTAGGGGTTATGTTCCTTTTCCTAAAATCAAAGCAACTTGCTAGTTAGTCTAAGGGTACTTAACTTTATTAATATTCAATGGATTTTCATGTGGCTACTATGTGTGCTTTCTGTTCATCTTCAGCGCTGTGTTCTACCACTCCCGTGGATGCTGATGTCGCAATCCACATGTCCGCCCTGCTTTTAGCGCTTGTTTAGTGAGGCGCTGCAGCAGAGAGGACTGAGGGAACAAGATGCGCATGTTACCCGGCAAGTGAATTAAATGCGCATGCGAGCCGCTAAGATGTTTCTACCTAGGGTAGAACATCGGTATAGGGCATACATAATGAGAAAAAGTGTGTTTGTAGCAATAAGAATTTTTAATCTCAAATAACAAGAAAAAGGCTGAAAATATAATAGGTACATATTACAAATATGTAATATATGTATTGAAGTTCTAAAAATGATTAAAAATTTTTTTTGAGTTTACTATCCCTTTTAGAAAGAAAACAAAGTTTATGCTTACCTGATAAATGTATTTATTTATGGACATGGTGAGTCCACGGCCCATCCTTATTTTAAGACAGTTTTTTATCTAAAGCTCAGGCACCTCTACACCTTGTTATTTCCTTTCTCTCCTTTTCCTTCGGTCGAATGACTGGGGATTGTGGGAAGTGAAGTGATACTTAACAGCTTTGCTGTGGTGCTCTTTGCCGCCTCCTGCTGGCCAGGAGTGATATTCCCAACAGTAATTAATGATTCTGTGGACTCACCGTGTCTAGAAATAAATTTATCAAGTAAGCATACATTTGGTTTTCCCTTTAATTGTATGCTTATTTTGAAATTTTCTTGTTACTTGGATATGGCAGAAACTTTAGGAAATCAAAGGTTTTCAGACACTTCCTCTTCCGTCTAGGCCTCAATATTTACCATTTTGGAGATTAATTTGCTTAAAGTGAATGTAAATTTTGATGCTAAAGTGCTCGGTTTTTAAAACTTTGATTAAAAACAGGGGCACTTTAATTCATCAAAATTTTCATTTCACTCCTGTTGTGAAAAAAAACTTACCTTTTAATCTTCACAGCAGTTCCAGCTTCCTCCACCCTTTTCAAAGCCTCTTCCTGGGTTTAAAATGAGGCATCCGGCTTCCTCCAATCACAGCAGTGAATCAGACACTGAATCCCCGGGGGGGAAGCTGTGATTGGAGGATGACCTATCAATCCTTTCTGACATCAGAAATGGCTTGTGAGACTGGAGGAAGCTGGAGCTGCTGTGAAGTTTAAAAGGTAAGTTTTTTTTTTTTTTGTCACAACAGGAGTGAAATGTAAATTTTGATGAATTAAAGTGCCTCTGTTTTTAATCAAAGTTTTAAAAGCCGGGCACTTTAGCATCAAAATTTACATTCACTTTAAATACATTTTTTTTTTATTTTATTTTTCTCTTTTTTTGTTTTGTTTAAATATGTTGATGACTCCTCTCTCTGTTTGCTAGTCACTAGAGCTGCAGGTGTCCATGCGTCCTTTGCTATTGACTGGGTGACATATTTCTTAAACCAAATAGCATATACCCCTTATTCCTTGATGAGCAAATGCAACATGTGCCAATAGATTTCCATAGTAGCTTATTTCTAAACTATAAGATGGGGGAGTGATTTCATTCATCATGGTTTTTTGCATTTTGGTTGGTTCACCACTTGATGCTCAAACTTGATGTCCTCTCAGATACTCCTTCCTATTAATTGTCCATGTAAGCACACATGCTAGCCATTTAAAAAGGTCTCTGTTCTCTTTCTCATAACCATACACCTGGTTATGGGGTTACAGAGAAACTGAAAATCATTTGCCTGCAATATTTTTTTATTTGCTTTGGATACATATGGCATGTTCTTATAGCTTGACCACTTATCTAATAAGCTTTGTACCACAATATCCTTTTTGTTCTATGTGGACAATTTTCTTCCCTTGACAATGCTTCTACTTTAACCTTCCCATATGAAGGTTCAGTCTAACCAGTAGCATTTGTGGGCAAAGTGATCTCTAGTGATAAAAACTAAATTTATATTTAGCAGAACACATGCACAATTCACACATGCAATGGTTTGGGTAATTTACAATTTCTTAAATGATTTATAATTATAATAAACCTTCCAGGGAAAGACGCCTTAGCGTTTAGAATGTTATCGGGATGCGTTTCTGCCTCTTAGGCTGCTTGTGTTTAGTTTGTTTCTGTAAGATCTTCTCTTCTATATAGTTCCATGATTATGAAAGTTTGAGGTAGAAGGGTCACTTGCCAGTAAGTAATAATGAACAGCTCAGAGGTTTTTAAAACCTGCTTTATCTTTTTGAATCTGATGCATAAATAGTCCTGAACCCCAAAATGTTTATTTCGTGGTTCAGATAGTGCATGTGATTTTACACAATTTTCCAATATACTTATATTAGTATCCTAGTAGCTATGCACTGCTAGGAGATAGCTGAACACATCTGGCGAACTGATGACAACTCTAGCTCTCTAGTGTGTAGGACGATCATCTCCATAGGCAGTAAAAGCACTGCAAGTTTCTTCCTCATTTTTGACTGCTTTAAAAGCAAAATAAATAATGCATGTCAATTGCAACTTTGTATACATGAAAAGCTCTGTATGAAATTAGCCCATATTTTATTTTGTGTCCCTTTAACATCCTCTTACTGCAATTATTATACAATAGCCAAACTCCACCCACCATTTGCCTTATTTGGAGGAGCCAATCTGGGCTTCAGTCTGCAGATAACTAGGCTAGTCACTGTCATAAAGTTAGTATAAAGTGGTTTTGCAGTTGTTATCAGCTAAAGGCAATTAGTGAAAGATACACATTGGGGTTTGCCTTGAGAAGTCAGCAGTGGTGTTATCTTTGTGTAGAATTTGCTCAGTTTTTAGAGCTAAAAATGAAAATTGTATTGCAAAGCTGTTTTATTACACATAACATTTTATTTAAAAATATCAAGGCGTTTACAGTCTCTTTAATATATACTCCACAAGCAGTTTATAGATTGCAGGAATGTGTTTGAAACTGTTTCATTTCTTTGCTTCCTTCTAAAAAGTTGGGTTTTAATTATTAAAAACAAAATGTATGCTTACCTGAAAAATTATTTTCTTTCCTGGGTCCACAAATCCATTCAATTACTAGTGGGAATTCAACTCCTGGCCACCAGGGGGAAGCAAAGAACACCCCAGCGAAGCTGTTAAAGGGACATTAAACACTTTGAGGTGGTAATATAAAATGATAAATTGTATATATAAAACAACTCTACAATATACTTTCATTATTTATTTTGTCCTCTTTGCCTGTAATTCCATTCTGAAATTGTGAGCTTTTCAGTTCCTGTTAGAAATGGAAGTGCAGAACACTGTTAAATCCAGCACAACCATTGGCTGCACACTCTAATGACCTATGTATAACTGTCCCTAATTGGCCACAGCAGAGAAGGTAACACAAGTTACAACATGGCAGCTCCCAGTGTTTTATAGACACTAAAACTTTACACTTATTTTGTCACTTTTTAAACAACTAATGAAACTTTAAAAAATACATCTACATGTTAGTCATGGACTAATCTTTTCTTTGAATGCATCATTCTATCTAGCATGTATTTAGTGTTTAATGTTCCTTTAAGTATCACTCCCACTTCCCATAACTCCCAGTCATTCAACCCAAGGAATATGGAAAGAAAAGATGACACAAGGGTATAGAGGTGCCTGAAGTTCAAAATAGACGAACTCTGTCTTAAAAATAAATAAAAGGGACACTAAACACATTTTTTTTCTTTAATGATTCAGATAGAGAATGCAATTTTAAGCAACTTTAATTTACTCCTATTAACTTTTCTTCGTTCTCTTGCTATCTTTATTTAAAAAGCAGGAATGTGATGCATAGGAGCCGGCCCATTTTTGGTTGAGAACCTGTACTATGCATGCTTATTGGTAGGTAAATGTCAGCCTCCAATAAGCAAGTGTTATGCATGGTACTGAACCTAAAATGGACTGGCTGCTAAAATTTACATTCATGATTTTCAAATAAAGATAGCAAGAGAACAAAGAAAAATTGATAATAGGAGCAAATTTAGAAAGTTGCTTAAAATTGCATGCTCTATCTGAATCATGAAATAAAAAAATTGGGTTCAGTGTCCCTTTAAGGGCGGGTCATGGACTCTCCATGCCAGGAAAGAAAAGAATTTATCAGGTAAGCATAAATTTTGTTTTCTTTCCAATGGCATTGAGAGTCCACGAATCCATTAAATTACTAGTGGGAACCAATACCCAAGCTAGAAGACACAGAATAGAAAGGAAGGAGAACAAGACAGGCGTACCTAAACAGAAGGCACCATTGCTAGACAAACTTTCCTCCTATAACTTAATAAGTAAAAAAAATATGCAAGGAGGACCAAGAGGCCGTCTCACAGATCTATTCCACAAAAACTTCACAGTGAAAAGGCTGAAGAAGGAGAAACATGGCTTCATTCCTTACTGTTGGAAAATAGAACACCTGGCCACCAGGAGGAGGCAAAGACACCCCAGCCAAAGTGAAAAGGCAGAAGGAGTAGAAACAGCCCTAGAGAAAAGAAACAAAACTTTCAGAAGGCTGTTGTCCAGCCAACTTGTAAGCCAACCGAAACACTTTGCAAACAAAAGGAAAAAACATAATTTATGCTTACCAGATAAATTCCTTTCCTTCATTATAGGGAGAGTCCACGGCTTCATTCCTTACTGTTGGAAAATACAACACCTGGCCACCAGGAGGAGGCAAAGACACCCCAGCCAAAGGCTTAAATATCCCTCCCACTTCCTCATTACCTCAGTCATTCTGCCGAGGGAACAAGGAAAAGGAGAAGCATTAGGGTATAAATGGTGCCAGAAGAATAAAATAAATAGGGTGCCGCCCATAGACAAGAAAAAACGTGCGGGGGACGTGGACTCTCCCTATCCAGAAGGAAAGGAATTTATCTAGTAAGCATAAATTGTTTTCCTTCCTAAGATAGGGAGAGTCCACGGCTTCATTCCTTACTGTTGTGAAACTATACCCAAGCTCCAAAGAACACTGAATGAATAACGGGAGGGAACAAAAGGAAGAGGCGGACCATATTCTGAGGGCACCACAGCCTGCAAAACGTTTCTCTCGAAAGCTGCTTCAGCCCGAAGCAAAAACATCAAACTTGTAAAATTTTTGAAAAAGTATGTAAGGAGGACCAGGTGGCCGCCTTACAAATCTGATCCATAGAGGCCTTGTTCTTAAAGGCCAAAGAGGAAGCCACTGCTCTAGTGGAATGAGCCGTTATCCTCTCAGGAGGACAGTGTCACGCAGTCTTGTAAGCTAAGTGGATGATACTCCTTAACCAAAAAGATAGGGAAGTCGAAGTAGCCTTCTGCCCCTTACGCTTCCCCGAATAGACAACAAAGAGGAAGATTGTCTAAACTCCTTAGTAGCCTGAAGATAGAACATCAAAGCGTGAATCACATCGAAAACCTGCATGAAAATTCAGATAAGGGGGCTCACATTGCAAAGCAGAGATCTCAGAAACTCTGCGCGCAGAGGCAATAGCCAATAAAAAGAAAACCTTCCAAGATAACAATTTAATGTCAAAGGAATGCATAGGCTCAAACGGAACCTGTTGCAAAACCCGAAGAAGAAGATTTAGGCTCCAAGGAGGAGCCCCAGATCTAAACACAGGTCTGATCCTAATCAGAGCCTTAACAAAGGACTGCATGTCTGGAAACTCAGCCAGTTTCTTGTGCAATAAAACCGACAGGGCCGAAATCTGTCCCCTCAGAACTAGCAGAAAGGCCCTCTCTTTTCCAAGTTTCTTCCATCCATGTGATCGAAGAAGACTGAGAAGGGACTCCGAGAATTCTTCCGCAAGATGAAAGGATGGTGCTTGCACCAAAATATCGTCCAAATATGGGGCTACTGCAATACCCTGAGTTTTGGCAACGGCTAGAAAAGACCCCAGAACCTTTGTAAAAATTCTTGGAGCAGTAGCTAGGCCAAATGGAAGGGCAATGAACTGGAAGTGCTGGTCCAGGAAAGCAAACCTCAGGAACTGAAAGTGTTCCTTGTGGATTGGAACATAAAGGTAAGCGTCCTTCAGATCTATAGTGGTTATAAACTGGCCTTTCTGAATTAAAGAAAGGATGGACCTCATCGTCTCCATCTTGAAGGAAGGGACACTGAGAAATTTGTTTAAGCACTTTAGGTCCAGAATTGAGCAGAAATTTCCCTCCTCCTTGGGGACCATGAAAAGGTTTGTAAAACCCCAAACCTCTTTCTTTGATAGGACAACAACTCCTAAGGAGGATAGATCCTGAACGCACCCTAGAAAGGCATCCCTCTTTTCTGGTATGATAGACAGATTCAAGAGAAGGAATCTGCCCCTTGGCGGATGAGATTTGAAGCCTATCTTATATCCCTGAGATACTACCTCCAGGACCCACGGATCCTGTATGTCCTTGAACCAGGCATCTGAAAAAAAGACAGTCTGCCCCCTACACGATCCGATCCTGTATCAGGGCCGCACCTTCATGCCGATTTTGTTTTCAGCGGGCTTCTTATTCTGCTTGGATTTATTTCAGGTCTGAGCCGGCTTCCATGTACTCTTGGGTTGCTTGGGCTTGGAGGAGGATTGTTGTCGTTGGGATTTGTCAGAACGAAAGGAACGGAAATTAGAAGATTGCCGTTCCTTAGACTTGTTCTTCTTATCTTGCGGTAGGAAGGCACCCTTGCCTCTGTTAACCGTAGAAATAATGGAGTCCAGGCCTGGACCAAATAAAATCTTTCCCTTGAAGGGAAGAGAAAGGAGTCTGGACTTAGAAGAAGTCGTATCCGCAGACCAAGAATTCCACCAGAGCGCCCAGTGGGCTAGGACCGCAAAGCCAGAGGCCTTTGCATTTAGACAAATAATTTGCATGTTTGCATCACAGATAAAATAATTAGCTTTAATTCTGTCTTGAATATCCTCGAGGGGAGACTCCACCTCAATAAATTCTGACTGCCGCCGGTTAAAACAAAAATCCCATATGTTGAAACCTCTTTCTCAGAAAGGTTTCCATTTTCTTATCCATCGACTCTCTGAACGAAGAACTATCCTCAAGAGGTATAGTAGTACGTGTAGCAAGCGTAGAGAAAGCACTATCCACCTTAGGAATGTAGCCCCACAAATCCAGTTGAGAGTCCGGGACCAGGAATAACTTTTTAAAAGTAGACGAGGGGGAAAAGGGAAGAACCAATTCTTTCTCATTCGTTCTTAATAATGTTCGCCGTCTTAACCGGCACAGGAAAAGTCAAAGGAACTTTCCTGTCTTCGTAATCGCTCTAATTTAGGTATCATAGGTTATTCAGGCAGTGCGGCCTCTGGAACCTCTAACGTAGACAGAACCTGCTTTAATAAAAAATGCAAGTGCTCAATTTTAAATCTAAAGGACGGTTCATCTGCAGCAGGAGGCTTAGACGCTAAGGACTCTGACCCAGAAAGATCACCCTCTGAAGCTACAGAGGTTAACTCATCATCTGATAAATGGGACTAATAGCTAAATCCGATAAATATTTAGATGACTCCGGGTCAGGAGAGCTATGTTTAACCTTTCTCTTGCGTTTGTTAGAGCAAGGTAATGCACTGAGGGCCGCAGACACCGCTGTTTGTAACTGCGCAGCAAAGTCCCCAGGAAGAAGGCCTCCTCCGGATTGAGGATTAGATGTGCTACGGGGAACTGTATGTGGAGTGGATAATGTAGCAAGGGTATTAATCTCACGAGATGCAGAGTCCTGAGAGGTAGACCGCTCAGAGGGACTAAGAGCCTTAACAGGCTTGTCGCCCTTAGATTTTATAACGGTGTTAAGGCATGCGGAACATAATTGAGTGGGCGAGAAAACCACGGCCTCCTCACAATATAAACATGTATGATTTAGTACAGAAGGGAGTACCTTCTAAAATGTTAGTCCTCCATAGCTCAGGGTATACCCACAGAAGGACAAAAATAAAAACATTTTTTTCCCTTTTAAATAAAGAAAACTGCACCTTTAATGGCTGGGGCACTCACCACCTCCTAGACACAGACAGTTAACAGAGGCAACTCTCTCCTCGGGTTCAAGTCTCAGCCAGAATGGAGGAAATTAACATAGTTATTACAAGTACAGCAAGTAATAGGAGCTGTGCAACACTTTCAAAAACAAATGGAAACTTAAAAGTGAAACCTGTTTGTTCCAGCCAAAAACAGTCTATCAGCCCAGAAAAAAAATCACACAAAGCAGCATGAAAATAATTAATACACCGATTAGTTAACCCCAACTGTTCAATAAAACCCCTTTAGAGGATATTAACCCTGGATCCTATCAAGGTATAAAGGTGCCACACTGTGACCCTGTTATAGCGTTTTATGTGTAAAAATTGAAACAATCTTACCTTTTAAGATCCATGCTGTGGAACAAAACTCAGCCTCTCAAGTGTGACAGTCTTATAGCAGCGCTCCTGACATGGACTTGAGTGAGAGAAAGCAGGCAGTAAAACTCTGCAACACTGATTGCTTAGGAGCTGTTAGCAGTAGTCTGGATGGTTTCACAGAAAAACTTTCCCTGCATCTCCAGACTCTAACTTCATCAATACTCTCACTGAGAGTTTGACATGACAACTTAAAACTCCAGTCCTATCTCAAAGGGCAGATACCCTTTTTTAGGACTCTCAGAATCTTCTGCCACCTCCTAACGTGACAAAAGGCAAAGACTGGGGTAATGAGGAAGTGGGAGGGATATTTAAGCCTTTGGCTGGGGTGTCTTTGCCTCCTCCTGGTGGCCCAACAATAAAGAATGAAGCCGTGGACTTTCCCTATCTTAGGAAGGAAATAGAAGAAATGGCCATCTGACTCTTCAGATTGCCAGAATAAAAAGGGCAATAGATTGTCGATAATCTCTAGGTGCCTTCAGATAACTTCAGATACATCTTCACACACACCCTACGATGTACAAAGCAAAGAATGACTGGGATTTATGGGAAGTGGGAGTGATACTTAACAGTTCTGCTGGGGTGTTCTTTGCTTCCCCCTGGTAGCCAGGAGTTGAATTCCCACTAGTAATTGGATGAAGCAATCTGCAATAGTTCCTCAGGTCAAATGTGTGTGTGTGTGTGTGTGTGTATATATGTATATATGTGTGTGTATATGTGTATGTATATGTATATATATATATATATATATATATATATATATATATATATATATATATACATACATACATACATACATACATACATACATACATACATACATACATACATACATACATACACAAAGAACTCCTCTGCACTCCAAAGGTCAGGATAAGTTAAAAGTTCCTTTGTTAGCGCAGTTTAAAAGCATAAACCACATACAGCAGCCCAATAAAATCATACAAAGAGAAGGAAAGCAGGGGGAACATCACCCTCCTGTGACATCATACGCGTTTCATGTCTCTTGGGCACTTGTTCACTCATGGAGAACAGGTGGTGAATAGGCTCTTTATAAACAGCATCACATCCAATGAGTAAACTTCAATTAACATGTCAAAACATTAACCCCGGAATTACCCTTACTGAATGTATCATATCACCAGAATTGCTGTGACTCTATCATGGACAAAAAATGACTGGATAAATTTGTTAAAGTTTGACATCAGATTATGAACAAATAACATACAAACATATGTGAATTTAAATGAAATCAATTTGAAATAGCTTATAAATAGAAGTGTACACACTAAAATTATAATTGATATTTACACGTATCTACATGTATATATGTATATCTTATAATCCATGTACCATATTATTGTAAGTTACACTTGATTAGACACATGCATTATGTTCCTAAACTGATATGTGTGAATTTAAATACTCCAATTACATATATATCTCAAAATAACAAGAGTATTACATTGAGCAATGATACTTTTTTATTGGACTAACTATACATTTATAAAATGACAAGCTTTCGGAAGAATCTATCTATTGAGGGATAGAATTCAAAATCTCAAATGTACATTGTGTATTTTTAAGAACACTAATAATAGTAATATAAAGTTAGTGTTCAATCGTCTTTGCATTAAAGAAAAATCTGACCTGATTGTTTATAGATGCAGTTGAAAATGTGTGTCTCTAATACCCAGAGTGTAGAGACAACTAAATATTAATATAAACCATAAAGTATTGTTAGGTATTTTTTTTTTTTTTTTGCATCCAATTAATAGATTATTTTTTTTAGAATGTACTGTTCAAATTATTATTATTTTTATTCTTCATTTTGATGGAGGCGTGTCCCTTTTCACCAGTATATTCCTTAGGGATGAGTCGTATTCAGGAACATTTGCTTTTGTCTGAGTTTTCAAATAATTAGCTTATCTTATGTATATCAATATTACAATTGTGGTATGTGTCTTTTTATTTATTTATTTATAATTCTGTTGCCTTTAAAGGGATATAAATGTAAAAAAAAATTTCATAGATAAAATATACAATTCTTAAAGAAACATTTAATTTACTTTTATCAAATGTGTCCTCTTGGTATTCTTTGTTGAAAAGCATAGCTAGACAGGCTCTGGAGCAATAATGCACTACTGGGAGCTAGCTGGTGATTGGTGACTACACACACATGTCTCTTCTCATTGGCTCACCATATGTATTTAGCTAGGTCCCAGTAGTGCATTACTGCCCTGGAGCTGACTAACGCATTATTGTACTGCTTCATGCATATAACTAAAGCATAACTAAAGCATTCTCTCTTTGCACTTTTATGACCGTTGAATAATATTTTTTTTTGGTTAGAAAGAAGTTTTCTTTATTTGTATATTTTAAAATGAGAAGTATCCTAACTGATGTCATTATCTTAACACTGTAACATTTTCCTGTAGGATTTGCATTCAGGTTTTTGGTGTACTGTGCTTATATATTTCCCTTCCATGTATATAGGTGGACGCAGTGGTTCTCGTGGACCTCCTCGACCAGAGACCCCTGGTGCTCATGGGAAGCCCCGCTCTGAACTGCGTAACAAGCAGCAGATTCTAAAGCAACGAAAGATTCAGGAGAAGCAGAGATTCTTACAGAGGGGAGGCATGAAGCAAATAAAGAACAGAACAAAGCAGCGGGCTCAAGAACTGAAGAGATCAGCTTTTGGGAGAGGAAGGAGCAGCGGATTCAAGAAAGGGAAGATGAAGCGATAGAACTCAAGGACAACTCTATTGACTGGTGGTGGTCCAACATGCACTGCTTCTTGTTTGGAAGGTTCAGGTTGTTGTAACCACTTTTTCAATGGGTTAAACAAACCAGGAAGGTATTCACACTCTTTATTGGCATGTGTGCCACGTCAGCAGGATTTTTAATCAGTGGAATATACAGAAAATTATGAAAAGAACCATTGCTGGTGTAAGTAGTTAATTGTAGAGGAACAGGGTTTTAAATGTAAACAAAACTCAGCATGATGGACCTGGCCAAACAAATTAACCTTCTTTCATCCAGTATCTCTGTGTAATCTCTGCCTTCTTTTCTATAAGTCTGTGTACCGTGTTGAGAAAAAACCCCAATATCATACAAAGCTCTAGTATGAGCAGCACAGGACAAAACAATGTACATAGTGATTTTGTCCCTACATTGTTTGTGTGTATTTTTCTTTTCTTTAAAACGACAAACCTGTATTTTATGTACAGAGAGAGATATTTCTGTGCCTTAAAGTATCACTACCGTTTAGCAGGAATTAAAGGGGCTTTTCACCGTAAAATATTCTCCCCTTGTGTGCCCAGTTTTACTTGCTGGAATGTATTAAATCATTTCCAAACAGCTCCATTTATTTTTGTAATTTTTAATACTGTAGTTGCTTTTTTATTTTATTTAAACTTTATTTATTATAGAAGCATAGGACTGTTACATATTGGTAAAAGTTGTACACTTCTCTAAATGGTACAATGATGGGTAACATGGAGATAGACAAGCGTAGTCCATCCAAGAGGTGTAAAATGTAACAATATGCAGCTTAAAATTTTTGCTTTTACATAAGATAAATTAACCTTAACTTAAAATATAAAAATCAAACACTTGTCTCCCCCAAAAATCAACTAAGCGATCAAAGCAAGTCAGACCTAGGTAAATATTAAGAAGCCTCTCTCTCATCCCTCCCCTGTCTTTTGAAGAACGTCCACTTTGAGAAGCGTCTCCTCCATAATATATTCAGAAGGGGAATGTTAATTGGCGTTGGAGAGGGGTAGGCAACTTGATAAGTATTGTTTCCCATTTAGTGAAAGTGTCTAATGCATGTGGATACATCCCCCTTAAAGGACCAGTTCACTCAATGTAAAAAAGCTCATTAGCAGCAATAGCGCAGTATCAAGTAAAGGAAAGGAGAACACTGAATAATTTTTGTGAAATATACAGTAGTTTTACCTTTTATAATACGCTTCTTAGCATTGCAGTTTGACTACTTTGGAACACCCAGATAAAAGGGTTGTGCTCCCAAACTGTCTAACCCAGCCCTGTGACCTATCAAATTGTTTTATGTAATGTTATTTCAATCTGCATGCTCTCTCTAGGGGCGCGCTTCAACTGGAATCCAAGCTCTTTGGAGATTGACATGTAATGAAAACAATCAGAGCGCACAGATATAATTTGCAAAGAAAGTTTCTGATGCTTATATAATGTTACCTACCCAGGGCACTAATAGTGCAGGTACGCTAGGATACACTAGTACATTCAAATATTACTATTAAGTCTAAGGTGGATGATAGAGTGGCGCACAAGGCTAAGTTCGTAAATCCAATATATAATAGTGATAAAAACCAATATCCTTACCAAAAATTATATATATACAATATACACGCTGTTATTAAGCACTAAAATAGACGTAAGATCAGTAAAATCATTTAATAGTCAATTCACAAACTTAGAATAAAACAGATACGTTATATAAATATACATATGATAAAAACTAATACTCAATAAATCAATTGGGGCAGTTAATAGTGCATAGAATTTAAAAATAATCTGTAAGATGTGGCCACATCGTCTAAAATCTAGTATTAAATGCTAGAACCTGTCAATTAATAAGATGTTAGATACAAGATCATAGATACACAATGTACGATAAAAGGTGATACGTTTTGGAGGATGTTAGTACTCTAAAAAAAGACGCTAGATATAAGGAAAGAACGCTCACAAATATAATGAATATATATATAGTTAAACTTCTGCTTGTACTGGAATAATAAATGATAAATGATATCAATCCGGCAAATTAGTTTGTAAAAATTCAAGTTTCCCTTTTTGTGCACAGACAATGAGTGGCAAATAAACAAGTCACCAAGAGCAAATTTGATAGTGGGTAGTTCATATATCCTAGAATCTCAGGAATGTGGGTCTTTTCCAAGTACTTATAAGTAAAATGCTGACCGGTCAGATAATTTGAAACTCCAAAAAATGATAAAGTATAGTTGGAATTGTATTCCAACTATACTTTATCATTTTTTGGAGTTTCAAATTATCTGACCGGTCAGCATTTTACTTATAAGTACTTGGAAAAGACCCACATTCCTGAGATTCTAGGATATATGAACTACCCACTATCAAATTTGCTCTTGGTGACTTGTTTATTTGCCACTCATTGTCTGTGCACAAAAAGGGAAACTTGAATTTTTACAAACTAATTTGCCGGATTGATATCATTTATCATTTATTATTCCAGTACAAGCAGAAGTTTAACTATATATATATTCATTATATTTGTGAGCGTTCTTTCCTTATATCTAGCGTCTTTTTTTAGAGTACTAACATCCTCCAAAACGTATCACCTTTTATCGTACATTGTGTATCTATGATCTTGTATCTAACATCTTATTAATTGACAGGTTCTAGCATTTAATACTAGATTTTAGACGATGTGGCCACATCTTACAGATTATTTTTAAATTCTATGCACTATTAACTGCCCCAATTGATTTATTGAGTATTAGTTTTTATCATATGTATATTTATATAACGTATCTGTTTTATTCTAAGTTTGTGAATTGACTATTAAATGATTTTACTGATCTTACGTCTATTTTAGTGCTTAATAACAGCGTGTATATTGTATATATATAATTTTTGGTAAGGATATTGGTTTTTATCACTATTATATATTGGATTTACGAACTTAGCCTTGTGCGCCACTCTATCATCCACCTTAGACTTACTTGACCTTCTACGGGACTGTGTTTGAGAGATCACAGTTCTTTTAGAGTTGGCCTGAGTTCATTTCAGTATCTGTCCAGACTTACTCCCCACTGTCCCCAAATATTACTATTAACACTGCTCCGGTTAGCAGTTTTATACATATGGCATATTTAGTCATCGGACTTTTACTGAGGATTTGTAAATTAAGCAGTTTCAGATATTTCTGTGCGCAATCAGAAAGCGAGCACAAACATAAACCCTTAGATGATCCCTGTTAGTAATGTGAATGAAACCTTCCGTGTTGTATTGTACATTTCAGACACCGCCCACAGGTTATCCCTCATAGCCGTCACGTAACGCATATAGCCTTCTGAGATGCATTCTGTGCTTCCTCGCTTTGGAATGTACTGTAGCTATTACATACAGGTCAGTGTCAAGAGTTTATGTGAAAAGCAATAAACCATTCCGGAGAACATGGAAACAATTGATAAAGATTTATGTTTTTGTGTTTTGCACGCCTTGGAAACTCTGTTCACATAATAACATTCTTTGAATATGGCATTGCAATGCCTGGTCAGTGTTATAAAGTGCATGTATTTATTGTGTGATTAGAATTTTCTTTTATGTAATTGGCAAGAGTCCATGAGCTAGTGAAGTAAGGGATATGCAATCCTACCAGGAGGGGCAAAGTTTCCCAAACCTCAAAATGCCTATAAAAACACCCCTCACCACACCCACAATTTAGTTTTACAAACTTTGCCTCCTATGGAGGTGGTGAAGTAAGTTTGTGCTAAGATTTCTACGTTGATATGCGCTTCTCAGCATTTTAAAGCCTGATTCCTCTCAGAGTACAGTGAATGTCAGAGGGTTGTGAAGGGAGTATCACCTATTGAATGCAATGGTTTTCCTTGCGGGAGATCTATAGGTTCTCTGTTATCGGTCGTAGAGATTCATCTTATTCAGATCGATGCTATACTCTCATATTCCATTACCTCTTCTGATACTGTTTCAGCACTGGTTTGGCTATCTGCAGATGGGTGTCTTTCGGTAAGTATGTTTTCATTACTTAAGACACTCTCAGCTATGTTTTGGCACTTCATGCATTAATATAAAGTTCTAAATATATGTATTGTACTTATATTTGCCATGAGTCAGGTTTATGTATATTTCCTTTTGCAGACTATCGGTTTCATATTTGGGAGAAAAACATATTTAGGAAAATATTTTTCTTACCTGGCGTTAAGTCTTTTTTTCAATTGACTGCTTTTTCATTAAATTTCGCGGGCAAAATTAGGCTCGCGAGGACGCAAAATGCTAACGTTTGTGTCATTTTTGGCGTGAGAATTTTTTGGCACGAAGATACTTCCGATGATGCAAAATCGTCATTTCCGGCGTCTTAGTTGACGCCGAGTTCCTTGCATAAGGTTGCGTCTACAATGACGCGAATGTGTCATTTCCAGATGTTTTTACGCCAAAAAATGTTCAGTTTGTGTTGTGCGTCATACTTGGCGCCAAATAGTTTCATTATTTAAAACCCCATTCCTATATGCCTCTTGCCTTTTTTTTATATCAGGGGGCTATGCTGTTTGCATTTTTTTCCCATTCCTGAAACTGCCATATAAGGAAATTAATAATTTTGCTTTATATGTTGTTTTTTTCTCTTACATTTGCAAGATGTCTCAATCTGATCCTGTCTCAGAAATCACTGTTGGAACCATGCTGCCTGATAACAGTTCTACCAAAGCTAAGTGCATTTGTGGAGATTATATCTCAAGCTGTGGTATGTAACAGCTTTTACATGCAGAGAATGTGTCCATCAGTAATAGTACAATGCCTGTTGTTCCTTCAACATCTAATGTACATGATATACCAGTGAATATAAAAGATTTTATTGCTGATGCGATTCAGAAGGCTTTGTCTGCCATCCCGCCTTCTAATAAATGTAAAAGGTCTTTTAAAACTTCTCATAAGGTTGATGAAATTTCAAATGACAGACAACATACTGAATTATCCTCCTCTGATGAGGATCTGATTCAGAATATCCTTCAGATATTGACACTGACAAATCTACTTATTTATTTAAAATGGAGTATATTCGTTCTTTGTTAAAAGAAGTGTTGATTACATTGGATATTGAGGAAACTAGTCCTCATGATATTAAAACTAGTAAACGTTTAAATTCTGTTTATAAACCTCCCGTGGTTACTCCAGAGGTTTTTCCTGATGCTATGTCTGATATGATTTCTAAGTAATGGAATAGGCCTGGTACTACTTTTATTCCTTCAAATCGTACCCTTTGCCAGCAATTAGATTGGAGTTTTGGGAAAAGATCCCCAAAGTTGATGGGGCTATTTCTACTAATGCTAAACTTACTACTATTCCATAGGGAAGAAGTACTTCTTTTAAAGATCCTTTAGATAGGAAACTTTAATCCTATCTAAGGAAAGCTTATTTATATTCTGGCCATCTTCTTAGGCTGCCATTTCTATGGCCGATGTTGCAGCTGCATCAACTTTTTGGTTGGAAAGTTTAGCACAACAGGAAATGGATCCTTATTTGTCTAGCATTGTTCGCTTGCTTCAACATGCTAATCATTTTATCTGTGATGCCATTTTTGATATCATCAAAATTGATGTTAAATCTATGTCTTTAGCTATTTTAGCTAGAAGAGCTTTGTGGCTCAAATATTGGAATGCTGACATGGTATCTAAGTCTAGATTACTATCTCTTTCTTTCCAAGGTAATAAGTTATTTGGTTATCAGTTGGATTGTATTATTTCAACTGTCACTGGGGGGAAGGGAGTTTTCTCCTACATTGGTGTATCCTGTCCACGGCTTCATCCTTACTTGTGGGATATTCTCTATCCCTACAGGAAGTGGCAAAGAGAGCACACAGCAGAGCTGTCCATATAGCTCCCCTCAGGCTCCGCCCCCCCCAGTCATTCTCTTTGCTGCTCTAACTAGTAGCATCTCCACGGGGTGGTAAAGAGTATGTGGTGTTAGTTGTAGTTTTTTATTTCATCTATCAAGAGTTTATTTTAAAATAGTGCCGGCTTGTACTATTTACTCTGCAGCAGAAAGTGATGAAGATTTCTGCTGAGAGGAATATGATTTTAGCACCAGTAACTAAAATCCATTGCTGTTCCCACGCAGGACTGTTGAATACCAGAGAACATCAGTTGGGGGGAACAGTTTGCAGGCTTAACTGCTTCAGGTATGATCAGTCATTTTTCTAACAAGACCATGTAATGCTAGAAGACTGTCAGAAATTCCCTCTGGGATAGGTAAGCCATTTTTCTTAGACATTGTATAAAATGATGGCTTATATTAAGGGCTCTATGCTGGTTGACACTATTGTGGGCTTAATCGATTGCTTGTTAGCATGTTTTCACTGTAAATAAGGTGTTTTTTCAGACTTTAAAACACTTTTGGGGTTTAATTTGCGCCTGGCACTTATTTGGCCACCTAATCTAGTCAGAAAGGCCCCTCCACTCTGGAATGAAGAGGGAGGAGGCCTCATTTTCGCGCCTCAATTGCGCAGTTGTTTTGAGTAGGCAGTTCATGCAGCTTCACGTGGGGAGTCCAGAGGCATCAGAAAAGACTTCAGAGAGGCTTATTTCCTACTTAAATAATCCCTAAGGAAGGTAAAGGCCACAGTAGAAGCTGTGGCATAGTACTGTAGGGTTTTTAACCGGTTAACTGCTGTTACTAGCTCCGGTTTGGGCATTAGGGGGTTAATTGGTCTGAAAATTCTTGTGCAATCTTTTCAAAGCATTAAGACACTGTGGTGAAAATTTCATTAAAATCGGATGTTTCTTTGATGGTTTTTTGATGTTTCAGTAATAAAGTGTGCACTTTTATTATTTAAAGACACAGTAACGTTTTTGTCAAAAATAATTTTTATTGCATTGAAGTTCTGTTTAAGTCTGTCAAACATGTCTGACCCTTCAGATAGCCTATGTTCTGTATGTTCAAAGGCCAAGGTGGTTCCCCCATTAAATTTATGTGTGAAGTGTGCCATACCGTCCAAACAGCTTAAGGACCGTACAATCGCACTTAAAGATATAGCCCAAGATGATTCTTTAGCTGAAGGTAGTGAGGATAGCCCGCTATCCCCTCCTTCTGTGTCAACACCAGCTATGCCCGCGCAAGCGATGCCCAGTACATCTAGCGCACCAATTACTATTACTATGCAACAGTTAGCGGCAGTAATGGATAATTCTCTCGCAGCATTTTTATCCAAACTGCCAGCTTTTCCTAGGAAGCGTGATTGCTCAGTTTTAAATACAGAAAATGAGCAAGCAGACGCAGAAGATAATTTATCTGTAGTGCCCTCACATCAATCTGACTTGGCGGTGAGGGAGGGCCTGTCTGAGGGAGAAATTTCTGACACAGGAAAAGTTTCTCAGTAGGCAGAGCCTGATACCATAGCATTTAAATTTAAGCTAGAACACCTCCGCGCCCTACTTAAGGAGGTCCTAGCTACACTTGATGATTGTGACCCTTTGGTGGTCCCAGAAAAATTGTGTAAAATGGACAAATTCTTAGAGGTCCCAGTACACACTGATGCGTTTCCGATACCTAAGAGGGTGGCGGATATTGTGACTAAGGAGTGGGAGAAGCCAGGTGTACCTTTGTTCCCCCTCCTATATTTAAGAAAATGTTCCCAATTGTTGACCCCAGAAGGGACACGTGGCAGACGGTCCTTAAGGTAGAGGGGGCAGTTTCAACTCTAGCTAAGCGCACGACTATACCAATAGAAGACAGTTGCGCTTTCAAAGACCCTATGGATAAAAAATTAGGTTTACTTCAACCAATTTCTTGCATTATTCCTGTAACCACTGCAACGGCTTTTTCGTTTGAGGAACTAGAAAACTCGCTCCAGAAGGAGACTTCTTATGATGAAGTCATGGACAGAATTCAAGCCCTGAAGTTGGCTAATTCTTTCATTACAGATGCCGCTTTGCAGTTAGCTAAATTAGCGGCGAAAAATTCTGGTTTCGCAATCGTGGCGCGCAGAGCACTTTGGTTAAAATCTTGGTCGGCGGATGTGTCATCCAAAACAAAATTGCTTAATATTCCTTTCAAGGGTAAGACCCTATTCGGGCCAGAGTTGAAAGAAATTATTTCAGATATCACTGGGGGAAAGGGCCATGCCCTTCCACAGGATAGACCTTTCAAGGCTAAAAATAAGTCTTAATTTTCGTTCCTTTCGCAATTTCAGGAACGGACCGGCTTCTACCTCTACAGCCACTAGGCAAGAGGGTAACGCACCCCAGCCAAACCAGCACGGAAACCATTGCAAGGATGGAACAAGGGTAAACAGGCCAAGAAGCCTGCTGCTGCTACCAAGACAGCATGAAGGGGTAGCCCCCGATCCGGGATCATGTCTCGCTTATCTTTAGACCAGATAAAGAGACAGGCATTCTTACATTGCGTAGAAGACCTTTTAAAAATGGGAGTGATACACCCAGTTCCAACAGCAGAACAAGGACTGGGATTTACTCAAACCTGTTTGTAGTTCCCAAAAAGGAAGGAACTTTCAGGCCAATTCTGGACTTAAAAATCCTAAAC
The DNA here is from genome assembly GCF_027579735.1 of Bombina bombina. Classification (NCBI taxonomy): domain Eukaryota; kingdom Metazoa; phylum Chordata; class Amphibia; order Anura; family Bombinatoridae; genus Bombina; species Bombina bombina. The sequence continues at coordinate 484,317,935 of NC_069500.1, forward strand.
AAATTCCTCAGAGTTCCATCATTCAAAATGGAAACCATTCGGACAATTTTACCAACGATCCAGGAGGGTCAATATATGACTACCGTGGACTTAAAGGATGCGTACCTGCATATTCCTATCCACAAAGATCACCATCAGTTCCTGAGGTTCGCCTTTCTGGACAAGCATTACCAGTTCGTGGCTCTTCCCTTCGGATTGGCCACTGCTCCCAGAATTTTCACAAAGGTGCTAGGGTCCCTTCTAGCGGTGCTAAGGCCAAGGGGCATTGCAGTAGCACCTTACCTAAACAACATTTTAATACAAGCGTTGTCCTTTCACAAAGCAAAGGCTCATATGGACATTGTTCTAGCCTTTCTAAGGTCTCACGGGTGGAAGGTGAACATAGAAAAGAGTTCTCTGTCCCTGTTTACAAGGGTTCCCTTCCTGGGAACAATAATAGACTCGGTAGAAATGAAGATCTTTCTGACAGAGGTCAGGAAGTTAAGACTTGTTGAGCTCTTCAATCCATTCCTCAACTCTCCATAGCTCAGTGCATGGAGGTAATAGGACTAATGGTTGCGGCAATGGACGTGGTTCCCTTTGCTCTAATTCATTTAAGACCATTGCAACTGTGCATGCTCAAACAGTGGAATGTGGATTATGCAGATTTGTCTCCCCAGATTCAAATGGACCAGAAAACCAGAGACTCACTCCTCTGGTGGTTGTCTCAGGATCACCTGTCTCAGGGAATGAGTTTCCGCAGACCGGAGTGGATCATTGTCACGACCGACGCCAGCCTCTTAGGCTGGGGCGCGGTCTGGGAGTCCATGAAGGCTCAGGGTCTATGGTCTCGGGAAGAATCTCTTCTCCCGATTAAACATTTTGGAATTGAGAGCGATATTCAATGCACTCCAGGCATGGCCTCAACTAGCGGAGGCCAAATTCATCAGATTTCAGTCGACAACATGACTGTAGCGTACATAAATCATCAGGGGGGAACAAAGAGTTTCCTGATGATGAGGGAGGTATCCAAGATCATCAAATGGGCAGAGGATCACTCCTGCCATCTATCAGCAATTCACCTCCCAGGACAACTGGGAAGCGGATTATATGAGTCGTCAGACTTTCCATCCGGGGGGGTGGGAACTCCACCCGGAGGTTTTTGCCCAGTTAACTCAACTATGGGGCATTCCAGATCTGGATCTGATGGCGTCACGTCAGAACTCCAAAGTTCCACGTTACGGGTCCAGGTATCCCAAGGCGACATTGGTAGATGCCTTAGTAGCGCCTTGGTTGTTCAATCTAGCTTGTGTCTTTCCACCGTTTCCCCTTCTCCCCCGGCTAGTAGCCAGGATCAAACAGGAGAAGGCTTCAGTAATTCTGATAGCTTCTGCGTGGCCATGCAGGACTTGGTATGCAGACCTGGTGAATATGTTATCGGTTCCACTATGGAAGCTACCTTTGAGGCAGGACCTTCTAATCCAAGGTCCATTTGAACATCCAAACCTAGTTTCTCTGCAACTGACTGCTTGGAGATGAACGCTTGATTCTAGCTAAGCGTGGGTTTTCGGAATCAGTTATAGATACTCTGATCCAGGCTAGAAAGCCTGTCACCAGGAAAATTTACCATAAGATATGGCGAAAATATCTTTGCTGGTGCGAATCCAAGGGTTACTCATGGAGTAAGATTAGGATTCCAAGGATACTATCTTTTCTCCAAGAAGGATTGGAGAAAGGTCTATCAGCTAGTTCCTTAAAAGGACAGATATCTGCTCTGTCTGTTTTGTTGCACAAGCGCCTGGCAGCCGTGCCAGATGTTCAGGTGTTTGTACAGGCTTTAGTCAGAATCAAGCCTGTCTACAGACCTGTGGCTCCTCCATGGAGTCTAAATTTAGTTCTTTCAGTTCTTCAAGGGGTTCCGTTTGAACCTCTACTTTCCATAGATATTAAGTTACTATCTTGGAAAGTTTTGTTTTTGGTTGCTATTTCTTCTGCTAGAAGAGTTTCTGAATTGTCTGCTTTGCAGTGTAATTCACCCTATCTGGTGTTTCATACAGATAAGGTCGTTTTACGTACCAAACCTGGTTTTCTTCCAAAAGTGGTTTCCAATAAGAATATTAACCAGGAAATAGTTGTTCCTTCTCTGTGTCCTAATCCAGTTTCTAACAAGGAACGTCTGTTACACAATCTTGATGTGGTTCGTGCTTTAAAGTTTTATCTAAAAGCAACTAAAGACTTCAGACAAACATCGTCCTTGTTTGTCGTCTATTCTGGCAAGAGGAGAGGTCAAAAGGCGACTGCGACCTCTCTGTCTTTCTGGCTGAAAAGCATCATCCGGTTGGCTTATGAGACTGCTGGGAGGCAGCCTCCTGAACGAATTACAGCTCACTCTACTAGAGCTGTGGCTTCCACATGGGCTTTCAAGAATGAGGCTTCTGTTGAACAGATCTGTAAGGCAGCGACTTGGTCTTCACTGCATACATTTGCCAAATTTTACAAATTCGATAGTTTTGCTTCTTCGGAGGCTATTTTTGGGAGAAAGGTTTTGCAAGCAGTGGTGCCTTACGTTTAGGTTACCTGACTTGTTCCCTCCCTTCATCCGTGTCCTAAAGCTTTGGTATTGGTTCCCACAAGTAAGGATGAAGCCGTGGACCGGATACACCAATGTAGGAGAAAACAGAATTTATGTTTATCTGATAAATTTCTCCTACGGTGTATCCGGTCCACGGCCCACCCTGGCATTTGGTCAGGTTTAAATTTATTTTTGTAAACTACAGTCACCACTGCACCCTATGGTTCTCCTTTTTCTCCTAACCGTCGGTCGAATGACTGGGGGGGCGGAGCCTGAGGGGAGCTATATGGACAGCTCTGCTGTGTGCTCTCTTTGCCACTTCCTGTAGGGATAGAGAATATCCCACAAGTAAGGATGAAGCCGTGGACCGGATATACCGTAGGAGAAAGAGAAATTTATCAGGTAAACATAAATTCTGTTTTTTTTGCCTCAGGATAAAAGACCTAAGGGTAAATCTAAAGCTTCTAACTGTTTTCGTTCCTTTTGACAAAGTAAGGAACAGAAACCTAATCCTTCCCCCAAAGAATCTGGTTCCAATTGGAAACCTTCTTCAAGTTGGTGTAAATCAAAGCAGTTTAAGAAATCAAAGCTGGCCCCCAAGTCAGCATGAAGGTGCGGCCCTCATTCCAGCTCAGCCTGGTAGGGGGCAGATTAAGATTCTTCCAAAACATTTGGGCAGATTCTGTCCAAAATCAATGGATTCAGAGTATTGTCTCTCAAGGGTACCGAATAGGATTCAGAGTAAGACCTCCTGTGAGAAGATTTTTTTCTCTCACGCATTCCAGTAAAGGCTCAGGCTTTTCTGAAGTGTGTTTTAGATCTGGAGCTTTCAGGGGTAATCATACCAGTTCCGTTTCAGGAACAGGGCCTGGGGTTTTATTCAAATCTATTCATTGTCCCAAAGAAAGAAAATTCATTCAGACCAGTTTTGGATCTAAAGATTTTGAATCGATATGTAAGAGTGCCAACTTTTAAAATGGTGACTATAAGGACTATTCTGCCTTTTGTTCAGCAAGGGCATTATATGTCTACAATAGATTTACAGGATGCATATCTTCATAATCCGATTCATCCAGACCATTATCAGTTTCTGAGATTCTCTTTTCTAGACAAGCATTACCAATTTGTCGCTCTTCCATTTGGCCTAGCGACAGCTCCAAGAATCTTTTCAAAGGTTCTTGGTGCCCTACTGTCTGTAATCAGAGAACAGGGTATTGCGGTTTTTCCTTATTTGGACGATATCTTAGTACTAGCTAAGTCTTTACATTCTGCAGAATCTCATACAAATCAACTAGTGTTTCTTCAAAGACATGGTTGGAGGATCAATTTACCAAAAAGTTCTTTGATTGCTCAGACAAGGGTCACCTTTTTAGGTTTCCAGATAGATTCAGTGTCCATGACTCTATCTCTAACAGACAAGAGACGTTTGAAATTGGTTTGGCTTGTTGGAACCCTCAGTCTCAATCATTCCCTTCAGTAACTATGTGCATGGAAGTTTTAGGTCTCATGACTGCAGCATCGGACGTGATCCCCTTTGCTCGTTTTTTATATGAGACCTCTCCAGCTTTGTATGCTGAACCAATGGTGCAGGGATTATACAAAGATATCACAATTAATATTCTTCAAACACCATCGTATAGTTCAAGGGGCCTCTTTTGTTCGTCCAACCTGGACTGTGATCACAACAGATGCAAGTCTTTCAGGTTGCGGAGCTGTCTGACAGCACAAGGGGTTTGGAAATCTCAAGAGGCGAGGTTACCAATCAATATTGTAGAACTCCTTGCTATTTTAAGGGCTCTTCAGGTTTAGCCTCTTTTGAAGAGAGAACCGGTCAATTGTTTTCAGACAGACAATATCACAACTGTGGCATGTGTCAATCATCAGGGTGGGACTCGCAGTCCCCAAGCTATGAAAGAAGTATCTCGGATACTTGATTGGGCGAAATCTAGCTCTGTCTAATTTCTGCGGTTCATATCCCAGGTATAGACAGTCGGGAAGCAGATTATCTCAGCCGTCAGACATTACATCCGGGGGAGTGGTCGCTCCATCCAGATGTGTTTTCTCAGATTGTTCAGATGTGGGGTCTTCCAGAAATAGATCTGATGGCTTCCCATCTAAACAAGAATATGCTTTACGTGAGGGCTATGAGGGATAACCTGTCGGCATTGTCTGAAATTCACAATACAATACTCAAGGTTTCATTCACATTACTAACACGGATCATCTGTGGGTTTATGAGTGCTCGTCTGTGTTCACACTTTCAATTACCTTGTCAGAAGGTGGGTCACAACTGCAAAGCAACTTAGGGCTAAACGCACGTATCAAAAAGGTAATACAGTGTATAGACAAGCCTGTTGAAAATCGTTATATAAAAAAATATATATATATATCTTTATGAAGAAAAACGTGGATTTATTTTTTCAGACTGGCATACTTTATTACATGCTTTCAATTTAAAAATAAAACATTTTCTCTTAAGTCCACGGATCATCCATTACTTGTGGGATATTCTCCTTCCCAACAGGAAGCTGCAAGAGGATCACCCACAGCAGAGCTGCTATATAGCTCCTCCCCTCACTGCCATATCCAGTCATTCTCTTGCAACTCTCAACAAAGATGGAGGTAGTGAGAGGAGATTGGTGTATTATAGTTAGTTTTTTTTCTTCAATCAAAAGTTTATTATTTTTAAATGGTACCGGAGCGTACTATTTTATCTCAAGCAGCATTTAGAAGAAGAATCTGCCTGCGGTTTCTATGATCTTAGCAGAAGTAACTAAGATCCACTGCCGTTCTCACATATTCTGAGGTGTGAGGTAACTTCAGAGGGGGAATGGCGTGCTGGTTATCCTGCAACAAGGTATGTGCAGTTAACATTTTTCTAAGGATGGAATTTGCTAGAAAATGCTGCTGATACCGGATTAATGTAAGTTAAGCCTAAATGCAGTGATTTAATAGCGACTGGTATCAGGCTTATTAACAGAGATACATACTCTTATAAAAGTGCAATATAAAACGTTTGCTGGCATGTTTAATCGTTTTTATATATGCTTGGTGATAAAACTTATTGGGGCCTTTTTTTTCCACATGGCTGGCTTAATTTTTGCCTAGAAACAGTTTCCTGAGGCTTTCCACTGTTGTAATATGAGTGGGAGGGGCCTATTTTAGCGCTTTTCTGCGCAGCTAAAATTACAGACAGAGACATTCAGCTTCCCTCTGCATGATACAGGACATCTCTGAAGGGCTCAAAAGTCGTGTTTGAGGAAGGTAACAGCCACAGTAGAGCTGTGGCAGTTGTGACTGGTTTTAAAAACGTTTTCGCCATTTGTTATTCCGTTTTTGATATTAAGGGGTTAATCATCCATTTGCAAGTGGGTGCAATGCTCTGCTAACTTGTTACATACACTGTAAAAATTTCGTTAGTGTAACTGCCTTTTTTCACTGTTATTTCAAATTTTGACAAAAACATAATTTATGCTTACCTGATAAATTTATTTCTCTTGTAGTGTATCCAGTCCACGGATCATCCATTACTTGTGGGATACCAATACCAAAGCTAAAGTACACGGATGATGGGAGGGACAAGGCAGGAACTTAAACGGAAGGAACCACTGCCTGTAGAACCTTTCTCCCAAAAACAGTCTCCGAAGAAGCAAAAGTGTCAAATTTGTAAAATTTTGAAAAGGTGTGAAGCGAAGACCAAGTCGCAGCCTTGCAAATCTGTTCAACAGAGGCCTCATTTTTAAAGGCCCAGGTGGAAGCCACAGCTCTAGTAGAATGAGCTGTAATCCTTTCAGGGGGCTGCTGTCCAGCAGTCTCATAGGCTAAGCGTATTATGCTCCGAAGCCAAAAGGAGAGAGAGGTTGTCGAAGCTTTTTGACCTCTCCTCTGTCCAGAGTAAACGACAAACAGGGCAGATGTTTGACGAAAATCTTTAGTAACCTGTAAGTAAAACTTCAAGGCACGGACTACTATGGATTACTTTGCAGGACATGGCTGCGATCATGGATAATACCCTGTCAGCGGTATTAGCCAGATTGCCTGAATTAAGAGGCAAGCGCGATAGCTCTGGGGTTAGACGAGATACAGAGCGCGCAGATGCTGTAAGAGCCATGTCTGAGACTGCGTCACAATATGCAGAACCTGAGGACGGAGAGCTTCAGTCTGTGGGTGACATCTCTGACTCGGGGAAACCTGATTCAGAGATTTCTAATTTTAAATTTAAGCTTGAGAACCTCCGTGTATTGCTTGGGGAGGTGTTAGCTGCTCTGATTGACTGTGACACAATTGCAGTGCCAGAGAAATTGTGTAGACTGGATAAATACTATGCAGTGCCGGTGTGTACTGATGTTTTTCCAATACCTAAAAGGTTTACAGAAATTATTAGTAAGGAGTGGGATAGACCCGGTGTGCTGTTTCCCCCCCCCCCCTCCTATATTTAGAAAAATGTTTCCAATAGACGCCACTACACGGGACTTATGGCAGACGGTCCCTAAGGTGGAGGGAGCAGTTTATATTTTAGCAAAGCGTACCACTATCCCGGTTGAGGACAGTTGTGCTTTTTCAGATCCAATGGATACAAAAATTAGAGGGTTACCTTAAGAAAATGTTTATTCAACAAGGTTTTATTTTACAGCCCCTTGCATGCATTGCGCCTGTCACTGCTGCGGCGGCTTTCTGGTTTGAGGCCCTGGAAGAGGCCATCCATACAGCTCCATTGACTGAAATCATTGACAAGCTTAGAACACTTAAGCTAGCTAACTCATTTGTTTCTGATGCCATTGTTCATTTGACTAAACTAACAGCTAAGAATTCCAGATGCGCCATCCAGGCGCGTAGGGCGCTATGGCTTAAATCCTGGTCAGCTGACGTGACTTCTAAGTCTAAATTACTCAACATTCCTTTCAAGGGGCAGACCTTATTCGGGCCTGGTTTGAAAGAAATTATTGCTGACATTACTGGAGGTAAGGGCCATTTCTGAGGTTGCATGGGTGGAAAGTGAACGAAGAAAAGAGTTCTCTATCTCCTCTCACAAGGGTTTCCTTCCTAGGGACTCTTATAGATTCTGTAGAGATGAAAATTTACCTGACGGAGTCCAGGTTATCAAAACTTCTAAATGCTTGCCGTGTTTTTCACTCCATTCCGCGCCCTGCGGTGGCTCAGTGCATGGAAGTAATCGGCTTAATGGTAGCGGCGATGGACATAGTGCCATTTGCGCGCCTGCATCTCAGACCGCTGCAATTATGCATGCTCAGTCAGTGGAATGGGGATTACACAGATTTCGTCCCCTCTACTAAATCTGGATCAGGAAACCAGAGATTCTCTTCTCTGGTGGCTATCTCGGGTCCATCTGTCCAAGGGTATGACCTTTCGCAGACCAGATTGGACGATTGTAACAACATATGCCAGCCTTCTAGGTTGGGATGCAGTCTGGAACTCCCTGAAGGCTCAGGGTTCATGGACTCAGGAGGAGAAACTCCTCCCAATAAATATTCTGGAGTTAAGAGCAATATTCAATGCTCTTCTAGCTTGGCCTCAGTTAGCAACACTGAGGTTAATCAGATTTCAGTCGGACAACATCACGACTGTGGCTTACATCAACCATCAAGGGGGAACCAGGAGTTCCCTAGCGATGTCGGAAGTCTCCAAGATAATTCGCTGGGCAGAGACTCACTCTTGCCACCTATCAGCGATCCATATCCCGGGCGTAGAGAACTGGGAGGCGGATTTTCTAAGTCGTCAGTCTTTTCATCCGGGAGAGTGGGAGCTCCATCCGGAGGTGTTTGCTCAATTGGTCCATCGTTGGGGCAAACCAGAACTGGATCTCATGGCGTCTCGCTAGAACGCCAAGCTTCTTTGTTACGGATCCAGGTCCAGGGACCCAGAAGCGATGCTGATAGATGCTCTAACAGCTCCTTGGTTCTTCAACCTGGCTTATGTGTTTCCACCTTTTCCTCTGCTCCCTCGACTGATTGCCAAAATCAGACAGGAGAGAGCATCAGTGATTCTGATAGCGCCTGCATGGCCACGCAGGACCTGGTATGCAGATCTGGTGGACATGTCATCCTTTCCACCATGGACTCTGCCTCTGAGACAAGACCTTCTAATACAAGGTCCTTTCAATCATCCGAATCTTTCTCTGAGACTGACTGCATGGAGATTGAACGCTTGATCCTATCAAAGCGTGGCTACTCCGAGTCATTCATTAATACCTTAATACAGGCACGAAAGCCTGTCACCAGGAAAATCTACCACAATATATGGCGTAAATATCTTCATTGGTGTGAATCCAAGAATTACTCATGGAGTAGGGTTAGGATTTCTAGGATATTGTCCTTCCTCCAAGAGGGTTTGGACAAAGGCTTATCTGCTAGTTCTTTAAAGGGACAGATTTCTGCTCTGTCTATTCTTTTACACAAGCGTCTGGCAGAAGTTCCAGACGTTCAGGCATTTTGTCAGGCTTTGGTTAGAATTAAGCCTGTGTTTAAACCTGTTGCTCCTCCATGGAGCTTAAACTTGGTTCTTAAAGTTCTCCAAGGGGTTCTGTTTGAACCCCTTCATTCTATTGATATCAAACTTCTATTATGTAAAGTTCTGTTTCTGATGGCTATTTCCTCGGCTCGAAGAGTCTCTGAGTTATCTGCCTTACAATGTGATTCTCCTTATCTGATTTTCCATTCAGATAAAGTAGTTCTGCGTACAAAACCTGGGTTTTTACCCAAGCTGGTTTCTAACAAGAATATCAATCAAGAGATTGTTGTTCCATCATTGTGTCCTAATCCTTCTTCAAAGAAGGAACGTCTTTTGCATAATCTAGATGTAGTCCGTGCCTTGAAGTTTTACTTACAAGCTACTAAAGATTTTTGTCAAACATCTAACCTTTTCTTTCATGTAATTAGCAAGAGTCCATGAGCTAGTGACGTATGGGATATACATTCCTACCAGGAGGGGCAAAGTTTCCCAAACCTTAAAATGCCTATAAATACACCCCTCACCACACCCACAATTCAGTTTTACAAACTTTGCCTCCGAGGGAGGTGGTGAAGTAAGTTTGTGCTAGATTCTACGTTGATATGCGCTCCGCAGCAAGTTGGAGCCCGGTTTTCCTCTCAGCGTGCAGTGAATGTCAGAGGGATGTGAGGAGAGTATTGCCTATTTGAATGCAGTGATCTCCTTCTACGGGGTCTATTTCATAGGTTCTCTGTTATCGGTCGTAGAGATTCATCTCTTACCTCCCTTTTCAGATCGACGATATACTCTTATATATACCATTACCTCTGCTGATTCTCGTTTCAGTACTGGTTTGGCTTTCTACAAACATGTAGATGAGTGTCCTGGGGTAAGTAAATCTTATTTTCTGTGACACTCTAAGCTATGGTTGGGCACTTTGTTTATAAAGTTCTAAATATATGTATTCAAACATTTATTTGCCTTGACTCAGAATGTTCAACATTCCTTATTTTTCAGACAGTCAGTTTCATATTTGGGATGAATGCATTTGTTTCAATCATTTTTTCTTACCTTAAAAAATTTGACTTTTTCCCTGTGGGCTGTTAGGCTCGCGGGGGCAGAAAATGCTTCATTTTATTACGTCATTCTTGGCGCGGACTTTTTTGGCGCAAATTTTTTTTTTCTGTTTCCGGTGTCATACGTGTCGCCGGAAGTTGCGTCATTTTTTGACCTTTTTTTGCGTAAAAAATGTCGGCGTTCCGGATGTGGCGTCATTTTTGGCGCCAAAAGCATTTAGGCGCCAAATAATATGGGCGTCTTTTTTGGCGCTAAAAAATATGGGCGTCACTTTTGTCTCCACATTATTTAAGTCACATTATTTATTGCTTCTGGTTGCTAGAAGCTTGTTCACTGGCATTTTTTTCCCATTCCTGAAACTGTCATTTAAGGAATTTGATCAATTTTGCTTTATATGTTGTTTTTTTCTTTTACATATTGCAAGATGTTCCACGTTGCAACTGAGTCAGAAGATACTTCAGGAAAATCACTGCCCAGTGCTGGAGCTACCAAGCTAAGTGTATCTGCTATAAACTTTTGGTATCTGTTTCTCCAGCTGTTGTTTGTATTGCATGTCATGTCAAACTTATTAATGCAGATAAAATTTCCTTTAGTACTGTTACATTACCTGTTGCTGTTCCGTCAACATCTAATTTTCAGAGTGTTGCTGATAACATAAGAGATTTTATTTTTTAAATCCATTAAGAAGGCTATGTCTGTTATTTCTCCTTCTAGTATACATAAAAGTCTTTTAAAACTTCTCTTTTTTCAGATGAATTTTTAAATGACTATCATCATTCTGATACTGATAATGGTTCTTCTGGTTCAGAGGTTTCTGTCTCAGAGGTTGATGCTGATAAATCTTTGTATTTGTTCAAGATGGAATTTATTCGTTCTTTACTTAAAGAAGTATTATTTGCATTAGAAATAGAGGATTCTGGTCCTCTTGATACTAAATGTAAACGTTTAAATAAGGTTTTTAAATCTCCTGTAGTTATTTCAGAAGTGTTTTATCTCCCTGATGCTATTTCTGAAGTAATTTCCAGGGAATGGAATAATTTGGGTAATTTATTTACTCCTTCTAGACGTTTAAGCAATTATATCCTGTGCCATCTGACAGATTAGAGTTTTTTGGGACAAAAATCCCTAAGGTTATGGGGCTGTCTCTACTCCTGCTAATGTACTACTATTCCTACGGCAGATAGTACTTCATTTAAGGATCCTTTAGATAGGAAAATTGAATCCTTTCTAAGAAAAGCTTACTTATGTTCAGGTAATCTTCTTAGACCTGCTATATTTTTAGCGGATGTTGCTGCAGCTTCAACTTTTTGGTTAGAAGCTTTAGCGCAACAAGTAACAGATCATAATTTTATAGCATTATTATTATTCTATAACATGCTAATAATTTTATTGGTGATACCATCTTTTGATATCATTAGAGTTGATGTCAGGTATATGTCTCTAGCTATTTTAGCTAGAAAAGCTTTATGGATTAAACTTGGAATGCTGATATGTCTTCTAAGTCAACTTTGCTTTCCCTTTCTTTCCAGGGTAAATAATCATTTTCGTTCCTTTCCTCACAACAAGGAACAAAAGCCTGATCCTTCATCCTCAGGAGCGGTATCAGTTTGGAAACTATTTCCAGTTTGGAATATATCCAAGCCTTATAGAAACCTATAGCCAGCTCCTAAGTACCTATGAAGGTGCGGCCCTTATTCCAGCTCAGCTGGTATGGGGCAGATTACGTTTTCTTCAAAGAAATTTGGATCAATTCAGTTCTCAATCTCTGGTTTCAGAACATTGTTTCAGAAAGGTACAGAATTGGCTTCAAGTTAAGGCCTCCTGCTAAGAGATTTTTGTTTTTCTTTCCCGTGTCCCAGTTAACACAGCAAAGGCTCAGCATTTCTGAAATGTGTTTCAGATCTAGAGTTGGCTGGAGTATTTATGCCAGTTCCAGTTCTGGAACAGGGGCTGGGGTTTTATTTTATCTCTTCATTGTACCAAAGAAGGTCAATTCCTTCAGACCAGTTCCGGATCTATCATTATTGAATCGTTATGTTAGGATACCAACATTCAAGTTGGTTACTGTAGGAGTATCCTGCCTTTTGTTTAGCAAGGGCATTATATGTCTACAATAGATTTACAGGATGTGTATCTGCATATTCCGATTCATCCAGATCACTTTTAGTGTCTGAGATTCTCTTTTTAGACAAGCATTACCAGTTTTTTGGCTCTACCGTTTGGCCTAGCCTCAGTTCCAAGAATTTTTTTCAAAGGTTCTCGGTGCCCTTCTTTCTGTAATCAGAGAACAGGGTTTTGGTATTTCCTTATTTGGACGATATCTTGGTACTTGCTCAGTCTTCTCATTTTCGAAGAATCTCATACGAATCGACTTATGTTGTTTCTTCAAGTTCATGGTTGGAGGATCAATTTACCAATCAATTCATTGATTCCTCAGACAAGGGTAACCTTTTTAGGTTTCTAGATAGATTCAGTGTCTATGACTCTGTCCTTGTCAGACAAGAGAAGTTTAACATTGATATCAGCTTGTCAAAACCTTCAGTCACAATCATTCCCTTTGGTAGCCTTATGCATGGAAATGTTGGGTCTTAGGACTGCCGCATCAGATGCGATCTCCTTTGCTCGTTTTCACATGCGACCTCTTCAGCTCTGTATGCTGAACCAATGGTGCAGGGATTACACAAAGATATCTCAATTAATATCTTTAAACCGATTTTACGACACTCTCTGACATGGTGGACAGATCACCATCGTTTAGTTCAGGGGGCTTCTTGTTCTTCCGACCTGGACTATAATCTCAACAGATGCAAGTCTTACAGGTTGGGGAGCTGTGTGGGGGTATCTGACGGCACAAGGGGTTTGGGAATCTCAGGAGGTGAGATTTCCGATCAATATTTTGGAACTCCGTGCAATTTTCAGAGCTCTTCAGTCTTGGCCTCTTCTGAAGAGAGAGTTGTTCATTTGTTTTCAGATAGACAATGTCACAACTGTGGCATACATCAATCATCAAGGAGGGACTCACAGTCCTCTGGCTATGAAAGAAGTATCTCGAATTTTGGTTTGGGCGGAATCCAGCTCCTGTCTAATCTCTGCGGTTCATATCCCAGGTATGGACAATTGGAAAGCGGATTATCTCAGTCGCCAAACGTTGCATCCGGGCGAATGGTCTCTTCACCCAGAGGTATTTCTTCAGATTATTCAAATGTGGGAACTTCCAGAAATAGATCTGATGGCTTCTCATCTAAACAAGAAACTTCCCAGGTATCTGTCCAGATCCCGGGATCCTCAGGCGGAGGCAGTGGATGCATTATCACTTCCTTGGAAGTATCATCCTGCCTATATCTTTCCGCCTCTAGTTCTTCTTCCAAGAGTAATCTCCAAGATTCTGAAGGAATGCTCGTTTGTTCTGCTGGTAGCTCCGGCATGGCCTCACAGGTTTTGGTATGCGGATCTTGTCCGGATGGCCTCTTGCCAACCGTGGACTCTTCCGTTAAGACCAGACCTTCTGTCTCAAGGTCCTTTTTTCCATCAGGATCTGAAATCCTTAAATTTAAAGGTATGGAGATTGAACGCTTGATTCTTGGTCAAAGAGGTTTCTCTGACTCTGTGATTAATACTATGTTTCAGGCTCGTAAATCTGTATCCAGAGAGATATATTATAGAGTCTGGAAGACTTATATTTCTTGGTGTCTTTCTCATCATTTTTCTTGGCATTCTTTTAGAATACCGAGAATATTACAGTTTCTTCAGGATGGTTTAGATAAGGGTTTGTCCGCAAGTTCCTTGAAAGGACAAATCTCTGCTCTTTCTGTTCTTTTTCACAGAAAGATTGCTATTCTTCCTGATATTCATTGTTTTGTACAAGCTTTGGTTCGTATAAAGCCTGTCATTAAGTCAATTTCTCCTCCTTGGAGTTTGAATTTGGTTCTGGGGGCTCTTCAAGCTCCTCCATTTGAACCTATGCATTCATTGGACATTAAATTACTTTCTTGGAAAGTTTTGTTCCTTTTGGCCATCTCTTCTGCCAGAAGAGTCTCTGAATTATCTGCTCTTTCTTGTGAGTCTCCTTTTCTGATTTTTCATCAGGATAAGGCAGTGTTGCGAACTTCTTTTGAATTTTTACCTAAGTTGTGAATTCCAACAACATTAGTAGAGACATTGTGGTTCCTTCATTATGTCCTAATCCTAAGAATTCTAAGGAGAAATCGTTGCATTCTTTGGATATTGTTAGAGCTTTGAAATATTATGTTGAAGCTACTAAGTCTTTCCGAAAGACTTCTAGTTTATTTGTTATCTTTTCCGGTTCTAGAAAGGCCAGAAAACTTCTGCCATTTCTTTGGCATCTTGGTTGAAATCTTTAATTCATCATGCTTATGTCGAGTTGGGTAAAACTCCGCCTCAAAGGATTACAGCTCATTCTACTAGGTCAGTTTCTACTTCCTGGGCGTTTAGGAATGAAGCTTCGGTTGATCAGATTTGCAAAGCGGCAACTTGGTCCTCTTTGCATACTGTTACCAAATTCTACCATTTGATGTATTTTCTTCTTCTGAAGCAGTTTTTGGTAGAAAAGTACTTCAGGCAGCGGTTTCAGTTTGAATCTTCTGCTTATGTTTTTCATTAAACTTTATTTTGGGTGTGGATTATTTTCAGCAGGAATTGGCTGTCTTTATTTTATCTCTCCCTCTCTATTGACTCTTGTGTGGAAAGATCCACATCTTGGGTAGTCATTATCCCATACGTCACTAGCTCATGGACTCTTGCTAATTACATGAAAGAAAACATAATTTATGTAAGAACTTACCTGATAAATTCATTTCTTTCATATTAGCAAGAGTCCATGAGGCCCGCCCTTTTTTGTGGTGGTTATGATTTTTTTGTATAAAGCACAATTATTCCAATTCCTTATTTTATATGCTTTCGCACTTTTTTCTTATCACCCCACTTCTTGGCTATTCGTTAAACTGAATTGTGGGTGTGGTGAGGGGTGTATTTATAGGCATTTTAAGGTTTGGGAAACTTTGCCCCTCCTGGTAGGAATGTATATCCCATACGTCACTAGCTCATGGACTCTTGCTAATATGAAAGAAATGAATTTATCAAGTAAGTTCTTACATAAATTATGTTTTTTGTTGTTTACTCTGGACAGAGGAGAGGTCAAAAGGCCTCGGCAACCTCTCTTTTTTTTGGCTTCGGAGTATAATCCGTTTAGCCTATGAGACTGCTGGACAGCAGCCCCCTGAAAGGATTACAGCTCATTCTACTAGAGCTGTGGCTTCCACCTGGGCCTTTAAAAAACATAATTTATGCTTTCCTGATAAATTTATTTCTCTTGTAGTGTATCCAGTCCACGGATCATCCATTACTTGTGGGATATTCTCCTTCCCAACAGGAAGTTGCAAGAGGATCACCCACAGCAGAGCTGCTATATAGCTCCTCCCCTCACTGCCATATCCAGTCAGTCATTCGACCGAAACAAGACGAGAAAGGAGAAACCATAGGGTGCAGTGGTGACTGTAGTTTAATTAAAATTTAGACCTGCCTTAAAAGGACAGGGCGGGCCGTGGACTGGATACACTACAAGAGAAATAAATTTATCAGGTAAGCATAAATTATGTTTTCTCTTGTTAAGTGTATCCAGTCCACGGATCATCCATTACTTGTGGGATACCAATACCAAAGCTAAAGTACACGGATGATGGGAGGGACAAGGCAGGAACTTAAATGGAAGGAACCACTGCCTGTAGAACCTCTCTCCCAAAAACAGCCTCCGAAGAAGCAAAAGTATCAAATTTGTAAAATTTTGAAAAGGTGTGAAGTGAAGACCAAGTTGCAGCCTTGCAAATCTGTTCAACAGAGGCCTCATTTTTAAAGGCCCAGGTGGAAGCCACAGCTCTAGTAGAATGAGCTGTAATCCTTTCAGGGGGCTGCTGTCCAGCAGTCTCATAGGCTAAGCTAAGGAGAGAGAGGCTGCCGAAGCTTTTTGACCTCTCCTCTGTCCAGAGTAAACGACAAACAGGGCAGATGTTTGACGAAAATCTTTAGTAGCCTGTAAGGAAAAGTTCAAGGCACGGACTACGTCCAGCTTATGCAAAAGACGTTCCTTCTTTGAAGAAGGATTAGGACACAATGATGGAATAACAATCTCTTGATTGATATTCCTGTTAGAAACCACCTTAGGTAAAAACCCAGGTTTGGTACGCAGAACTACCTTGTCTGAATGAAAAATCAGATAAGGAGAATCACAATGTAAGGCAGATAACTCAGAGACTCTTCGAGCCGAGGAAATAGCCATCAAAAACAGAACTTTCCAAGATAAAAGTTTAATATCAATGGAATGAAGGGGTTCAAACGGAACTCCCTGAAGAACTTTAAGAACCAAGTTTAAGCTCCACGGGGGAGCAACAGTTTTAAACACAGGCTTAATCCTAACCAAAGCCTGACAAAATGCCTGGACGTCTGGAACTTCTGCCAGACGCTTGTGCAAAAGAATAGACAGAGCAGAGATCTGTCCTTTTAAAGAACTAGCTGATAAGCCTTTGTCCAAACCCTCTTGGAGAAAGGACAATATCCTAGGAATCCTAACCTTACTCCATGAGTAACTCTTGGATTCACACCAATAAAGATATTTACGCCATATCTTATGGTAGATTTTCCTGGTGACAGGCTTCCGTGCTTGTATTAAGGTATCAATGACTGACTCGGAGAAGCCACGCCTTGATAGAATCAATCGTTCAATCTCCATGCAGTCAGTCTCAGAGAAATTAGATTTAGATGATTGAAAGGACCTTGTATTAGAAGGTCCTGCCTCAGAGGCAGAGTCCATGGTGGAAGAGATGACATGTCCACTAGGTCTGCAGACCAGGTCCTGCGTGGCCATGCAGGCGCTATCAGAATCACTGATGCTCTCTCCTGCTTGATTTTGGCAATCAATCGAGGGAGCAGAGGAAACGGTGGAAACACATAAGCCAGGTTGAAGAACCAAGGAGCTGCTAGAGCATCTATCAGCGTCGCTCCCGGGTCCCTGGACCTGGATCCGTAACAAGGAAGCTTGGCGTTCTGGCGAGTCGCCATGAGATCCAGTTCTGGTTTGCCCCAACAATGGACCAGTTGAGCAAACACCTCCGGATGGAGTTCCCACTCCCCCGGATGAAAAGTCTGACGACTTAGAAAATCCGCCTCCCAGTTCTCTACGCCTGGGATGTGGATCGCTGACAGGTGGCAAGAGTGAGACTCTGCCCAGCGAATTATCTTTGAGACTTCTAACATCGCTAGGGAACTCCTGGTTCCCCCTTGATGGTTGATGTAAGCCACAGTCGTGATGTTGTCCGACTGAAATCTGATGAACACCAGTGTTGCTAACTTGAGGCCAAGCTAGAAGAGCATTGAATATTGCTCTTAACTCCAGAATATTTATTGGGAGGAGTTTCTCCTCCTGAGTCCACGATCCCTGAGCCTTCAGGGAGTTCCAGACTGCGCCCCAGCCTAGAAGGCTGGCATCTGTTGTTACAATCGTCCAATCTGGCCTGCGAAAGGTCATACCCTTGGACAGATGGACCCGAGATAGCCACCAGAGAAGAGAATCTCTGGTTTCTTGATCCAGATTTAGTAGAGGGGACAAATCTGAGTAATCCCCATTCCACATGCATAATTGCAGCGGTCTGAGATGCAGGCGTGCAAATGGCACTATGTCCATTGCCGCTACCATTAAGCCGATTACTTCCATGCACTGAGCCACTGACGGGCGTGGAATGGAATGAAGGTAAATTTTCATCTCTACAGAATCTATAAGAGTCCCTAGGAAGGAGACTCTTGTGAGTGGTGATAGAGAACTCTTTTCCACGTTCACTTTCCACCCATGCGACCTCAGAAATGCCAGAACTATCTCTGTATGAAACTTGACAATTTGAAAGCTTGACGCCTGTATCAGGATGTCGTCTAGATACGGAGCCACCGCTATGCCTCGCGGTCTTAGAACTGCCAGAAGTGAGCCCAGAACCTTTGTAAAAATTCTCGGGGCTGTGGCCAACCTGAAGGGAAGAGCTTCAAATTGGTAATGCCTGTCTAGAAAGGCAAACCTTAGGAACCGATGATGATCTTTGTGAATCGGTATGTGAAGGTAGGCATCCTTTAAGTCCACTGTGGTCATGTACTGACCCTCTTGGATCATGGGTAGGATGGTCCGAATAGTTTCCATTTTGAATGATGGAACTCTGAGGAATTTGTTTAAGATCTTTAGATCCAAGATTGGTCTGAAGGTTCCCTCTTTCTTGGGAACCACAAACAGATTTTAATAAAACCCCTGTCCTTGTTCCGTCCGCGGAACTGGATGGATCACTCCCATTACTAGGAGGTCTTGCACACAGCTTAGAAATGCCTCTTTCTTTATCTGGTTTGCTGATAACCTTGAAAGATGAAATCTCCCTTGTGGAGGAGAAGCTTTGAAGTCCAGAAGATATCCCTGAGATATGATCTCCAACGCCCAGGGATCCTAAACATCTCTTGCCCACGCCTGGGCGAAGAGAGAAAGTCTGCCCCCCACTAGATCCGTTTCCAGATAGGGGAACATTCCTTCATGCTGTCTTGGGGGCAGCAGCAGGCTTTCTGGCCTGCTTGCCCTTGTTCCAGGACTGGTTAGGTTTCCAGGCCTGTCTGGAATGAGCAACAGTTCCCTCTTGTTTTGAAGCGGAGGAAGTTGATGCTGCTCCTGCCTTGAAATTTCGAAAGGCACGAAAATTAGACTGTTTGGCCTTTGATTTGGCCCTGTCCTGAGGAAGGGTAAGACCCTTGCCTTCAGTAATGTCAGCAATAATTTCCTTCAAGCCAGGCCCGAATAAGGTCTGCCCCTTGAAAGGAATGTTGAGTAATTTAGACTTCGAAGTCACGTCAGCTGACCAGGATTTAAGCCATAGCGCCCTACGCGCCTGGATGGCGAATCCGGAATTCTTAGCCATTAGTTTAGTCAAATGAACAATGGCATCAGAAACAAATGAGTTAGCTAGCTTAAGCGTTCTAAGCTTGTCAATAATTTCATTCAATGGAGCTGTCTGGATGGCCTCTTCCAGGGCCTCAAACCAGAATGCCGCCGCAGCAGTGACAGGCGCAATGCATGCAAGGGGCTGTAAAATAAAACCTTGTTGAATAAACATTTTCTTAAGGTAACCCTCCAATTTTTTATCCATTGGATCTGAAAAAGCACAACTGTCCTCAACCGGGATAGTGGTACGCTTTGCTAAAGTAGAAACTGCTCCCTCCACCTTAGGGACCGTCTGCCATAAGTCCCGTGTAGTGGCGTCTATTGGAAACATTTTTCTAAATATAGGAGGTGGGGAAAAGGGCACACCGGGTCTATCCCACTCCTTGCTAATAATTTCTGTATGCCTTTTAGGTATAGGAAAAACGTCAGTACACACCGGCACCGCATAGTATCTATCCAGCCTACACAATTTCTCTGGAATTGCAACTGTGTTACAGTCATTCAGAGCAGCTAATACCTCCCCAAGCAATACACGGAGGTTCTCAAGTTTAAATTTAAAATTAGAAATCTCTGAATCAGGTTTCCCAGAGTCAGAGATGTCACCCACAGACTGAAGCTCTCCGTCCTCATGTTCTACATACTGTGACACAGTATCAGACATGGCTCTAACAGCATTTGCGCGCTCTGTATCTCTCCTAACCCCAGAGCTATCGCGCTTGCCTCTTAATTCAGGCAATCTAGATAATACCTCTGACAGGGTATTATTCATGATTGCAGCCATGTCCTGCAAGGTAATCGCTATGGGCGTCCCTGATGTAATTGGCGCCATATTAGCGTGCGTCCCCTGAGCGGGAGGCGAAGGGTCTGACACGTGGGGAGAATTAGTCGGCATAACTTCGCCCTCGCCAGAACCCTCTGGTGATAATTCTTTTATAGATAAAGACTGATCTTTACTGTTTAAGGTGAAATCAATACATTTAGTACACATTCTCCTATGGGGCTCCACCATGGCTTTCAAACATAATGAACAAGTAGATTCCTCTGTGTCAGACATGTTGAAACAGACTAGCAATGAGACTAGCAAGCTTGGAAAACACTTAAAACAAGTTTACAAGCAATATAAAAAACGTTACTGCGCCTTTAAGAAACACAAATTTTGTCCAAATTTGAAATAACAGTGAAAAAAGGCAGTTACACTAACGAAATTTTTACAGTTTATGTAATAAGTTAGCAGAGTATTGCACCCACTTGCAAATGGATGATTAACCCCTTAATACCAAAAACGGAATAACAAATGACAAAAACGTTTTTTAAAACAGTCTCAACTGCCACATCTCTACTGTGGCTTTTTACCTCCCTCAATATGACTTTTGAAGCCTTTTGAGCCCTTCAGAGAAGTCCTGGATCATGCAGGAAGAAGCTGGATGTCTGTGTCTGTAATTTTTGCTGTGCAAAAAAGAGCTAAAATAGGCCCCTCCCTCTCATATTACAACAGTGGAAAGCCTCAGGGAACTGTTTCTAGGCAAAATTCAAGCCAGCCATGTGGAAAAAACTAGGCCCCAATAAGTTTTGTCACCAAACATATATAAAAAACGATTAAACATGCCAGCAAACGTTTTAAAATACACTTTTATAAGAGTATGCATCTCTATTAATAAGCCTGATACCAGTCGCTATCACTGCATTTAAGGCTTTACTTACATTACTTCGGTATCAGCAGCATTTTCTAGCAAATTCCATCCCTAGAAAAATATTTTATCTGCACATACCTTATTGCAGGAAAACCTGCACGCTATTCCCCCTCTGAAGTTACCTCACTCCTCAGAATATGTGAGAACAGCAAAGGATCTTAGTTACTTCTGCTAAGATCATAGAAAACGCAGGCAGATTCTTCTTCTAAATACTGCCTGAGATAAACAGTACATTCCGGTACCATTTAAAAATAAACTTTTGATTGAAGAAATAAACTAAGTATAAAACACCACAGTCCTCTTACGACCTCCATCTTTGTTGAGAGTTTCAAGAGAATGACTGGATATGGCAGTGAGGGGAGGAGATATATAGCAGCTCTGCTGTGGGTGATCCTCTTGCAACTTCCTGTTGGGAAGGAGAATATTCCACAAGAAATGGAGGATCCGTGGACTGGATACACTTAACAAGAGAAATGAGGCTTCTGTTGAACAGATTTGCAAGGCTGCGACTTGGTCTTCGCTTCATACCTTTTCAAAATTTTACAAATTTGATACTTTTGCTTCTTCGGAGGCTGTTTTTGGGAGAAAGGTTCTACAGGCAGTGGTTCCTTCCGTTTAAGTTCCTGCCTTGTCCCTCCCATCATCCGTGTACTTTAGCTTTGGTATTGGTATCCCACAAGTAATGGATGATCCGTGGACTGGATACACTTAATAAGAGAAAACATAATTTATGCTTACCTGATAAATTTATTTCTCTTGTAGTGTATCCAGTCCACGGCCCGCCCTGTCCTTTTAAGGCAGGTCTAAATTTTAATTAAACTACAGTCACCACTGCACCCTATGGTTTCTCCTTTCTCGGCTTGTTTCGGTCGAATGACTGGATATGGCAGTGAGGGGAGGAGCTATATAGCAGCTCTGCTGTGGGTGATCCTCTGGCAACTTCCTGTTGGGAAGGAGAATATCCCACAAGTAATGGATGATCCGTGGACTGGATACACTACAAGAGAAATAAATTTATCAGGTAAGCATAAATTATGTTTTTTGGGTGAATTGTCCCTTTAACATCAGTCTGCTCTACATTCAAATGATGCAGGTTGTCACATATGTGTTTTACGCTAATGTGTTTTTATACTATGGAGTGAGTCGACTGTCTCCAAGTGTATTTCAGTGTGAACCTTTATCTTTATGACTGCCTGTCATCATGCCGAGTGAATTAGCCTAACGGCGATATATGGAGCAAGAGTCTAAAAGTTTGCAAGACTGCCTTTGCGCTTCAGTGGGCGGAGACCTGGTGCGGAGCAAGTGGCGTGCGACATGCTAAGAAAGGAATGGTACATCTGTGGTAAGATCTGCTTAACACTGTGAGTGTCTGGATATGTAATCCTGCCTATAAGGTACATCTGTGGTAAGATCGGATACACTGTATCCAGCGTGGAGAATTTCGCTACTTGTATGTGAATATTAAAGGCCAGCCAATCAGGAGAGGATTGGTAGCTGGACCACTCCCCCATGTGAGTCGTCACACTGAGGAGGTGCACTGTGTGTATATATTCAAAGGATACATGAATGCTGGAATCTGCTTAAAAGATAAGTGAAATAATACTTAGAAACAGTGTGCTCTAAGTTTAAGTGTGCAACTTTACCTATGTGGTTACTTGATCAAGGCAATGATCTTACAATAAGAACTGAATCCCTAACCAATATAAGTTACTTTCCAACTGTTGCTAATTATGACCTTGAGAGCAGGTGAATCTGCGGTCGAAAATTGGGATAAGAAACTGCCTTATGTGTCAACTTTCACACTATAGATTGTGGAGTGTGTATTCACTGTGGCTTTTAATGTATGCATATCCTATTGCTCTTCTTTCGCTCCATATATATATATATATATATATATATATATATATATGTGTGTGTGTTTGCCTATGTAAATATATTGATGTTGGTAGGCATTAATCATAACTGGTTCTGATTAGTATTGTTATTCAGACATAGTTGGGACTTGTTTAAAGGCATGGTACAGGCCTTTATCATAGATAATAGATAGTTTCTTTCATGTAATTAGCAAGAGTCCATGAGCTAGTGACGTATGGGATATACATTCCTACCAGGAGGGGCAAAGTTTCCCAAACCTTAAAATGCCTATAAATACACCCCTCACCACACCCACAATTCAGTTTTACAAACTTTGCCTCCGATGGAGGTGGTGAAGTAAGTTTGTGCTAGATTCTACGTTGATATGCGCTCCGCAGCAAGTTGGAGCCCGGTTTTCCTCTCAGCGTGCAGTGAATGTCAGAGGGATGTGAGGAGAGTATTGCCTATTTGAATGCAGTGATCTCCTTCTAAGGGGTCTATTTCATAGGTTCTCTGTTATCGGTCGTAGAGATTCATCTCTTACCTCCCTTTTCAGATCGACGATATACTCTTATATATACCATTACCTCTGCTGATTCTCGTTTCAGTACTGGTTTGGCTATCTGCTATATGTAGATGAGTGTCCTGGGGTAAGTAAGTCTTATTTTCTGTGACACTCCTAGCTATGGTTGGGCACTTTGTTTATAAAGTTCTAAATATATGTATTCAAACATTTATTTGCCTTGACTCAGAATGTTCAACTTTCCTTATTTTTCAGACAGTCAGTTTCATATTTGGGATAATGCATTTTAATTTAACATTTTTTACCTTAAAATTTGACTTTTTCCCTGTGGGCTGTTAGGCTCGCGGGGGCTGAAAATGCTTCATTTTATTGCGTCATTCTTGGTGCAGACTTTTTTGGCGCAAAAATTCTATTTCCCTTTCCGGCGTCATACGTGTCGCCGGAAGTTGCGTCATTCTTTGACGTTATTTTGCGCCAAAAATGTCGGCGTTCCGGATGTGGCGTCATTTTTGGCGCCAAAAAGCATTTAGGCGCCAAATAATGTGGGCGTCTTATTTGGCGCGAAAAAATATGGGCGTCACTTTTGTCTCCACATTATTTAAGTCTCATTTTTTTTTTTGCTTCTGGTTGCTAGAAGCTTGTTCTTTGGCATTTTTTCCCATTCCTGAAACTGTCATTTAAGGAATTTGATCAATTTTGCTTTATATGTTGTTTTTTTCTTTTACATATTGCAAGATGTTCCACGTTGCAACTGAGTCAGAAGATACTTCAGGAAAATCACTGCACAATGCTGGAGCTACCAAGCTAAGTGTATCTGCTATAAACTTTTGGTATCTGTTTCTCCAGCTGTTATTTGTATTGCATGTCATGTCAAACTTATTAATGCAGATAAAATTTCCTTTAGTACTGTTACATTACCTGTTGCTGTTCCGTCAACATCTAATTTTCAGAGTGTTCCTGATAACATAAGAGATTTTATTTTTTAAATCCATTAAGAAGGCTATGTCTGTTATTTTTCCTTCTAGTATACATAAAAGTCTTTTAAAACTTCTCTTTTTTTCAGATGAATTTTTAAATGAACATCATCATTCTGATACTGATAATGGTTCTTCTGGTTCTGAGGTTTCTGTCTCAGAGGTTGATGCTGATAAATCTTTGTATTTGTTCAAGATGGAATTTATTCGTTCTTTACTTAAAGAAGTGTTATTTGCATTAGAAATAGAGGATTCTGGTCCTCTTGATACTAAATGTAAACGTTTAAATAAGGTTTTTAAATCTCCTGTAGCTATTCCAGAAGTGTTTTATCTCCCTGATGCTATTTCTGAAGTAATTTCCAGGGAATGGAATAATTTGGGTAATTTATTTACTCCTTCTAGACGTTTAAGCAAATTATATCCTGTGCCATCTGACAGATTAGAGTTTTTTGGGACAAAAATCCCTAAGGTTATGGGGCTGTCTCTACTCCTGCTAATGTACTACTATTCCTACGGCAGATAGTACTTCATTTAAGGATCCTTTAGATAGGAAAATTGATTCCTTTCTAAGAAAAGCTTACTTATGTTCAGGTAATCTTCTTAGACCTGCTATATTTTTAGGGGATGTTGCTGCAGCTTCAACTTTTTGGTTAGAAGCTTTAGCGCAACAAGTAACAGATCATAATTTTATAGCATTATTTTTATTCTATAACATGCTAATAATTTTATTGGTGATACCATCTTTTGATATCATTAGAGTTGATGTCAGGTATATGTCTCTAGCTATTTTAGCTAGAATAGCTTTATGGATTAAACTTGGAATGCTGACATGTCTTCTAAGTCAACTTTGCTTTCCCTTTCTTTCCAGGGTAAATAATCATTTTCGTTCCTTTCCTCACAAGGAACAAAAGCCTGATCCTTCATCCTCAGGAGCGGTATCAGTTTGGAAACTATTTCCAGTTTGGAATATATCCAAGCCTTATAGAAACCTATAGCCAGCTCCTAAGTACCTATGAAGGTGCGGCCCTTATTCCAGCTCAGCTGGTATGGGGCAGATTACGTTTTCTTCAAAGAAATTTGGATCAATTCCGTTCTTAATCTCTGGTTTCAGAAACATTGTTTCAGAAAGGTACAGAATTGGCTTCAAGTTAAGGCCTCCTGCTAAGAGATTCTTTTCTTTCCCGTGTCCCAGTTAACACAGCAAAGGCTCAGCATTTCTGAAATGTGTATCAGATCTAGAGTTGGCTGGAGTATTTATGCCAGTTCCAGTTCTGGAACAGGGGCTGGGGTCTTATTTTATCTCTTCATTGTACCAAAGAAGGTCAATTCCTTCAGACCAGTTCCGGATCTATCATTATTGAATCATTATGTTAGGATACCAACATTCAAGATGGTTACTGTAGGACTATCCTGCCTTTTGTTTAGCAAGGGCATTATATGTCTACAATAGATTTACAGGATGTGTATCTGCATATTCCGATTCATCCAGATCACTTTTAGTGTCTGAGATTCTCTTTTTAGACAAGCATTACCAGTTTTGTGGCTCTACCGTTTGGCTTAGCCTCAGTTCCAAGAATTTTTTTCAAAGGTTCTCGGTGCCCTTCTTTCTGTAATCAGAGAATAGGGTTTTGGTATTTCCTTATTTGGACGATATCTTGGTATTTGCTCAGTCTTCTCATTTTCGAAGAATCTCATACGAATCGACTTGTGTTGTTTCTTCAAGTTCATGGTTGGAGGATCAATTTACCAATCAGTTCATTGATTCCTCAGACAAGGGTAACCTTTTTAGGTTTCTAGATAAATTCAGTGTCTATGACTCTGTCCTTGTCAGACAAGAGAAGTTTAACATTGATATCAGCTTGTCAAAACCTTCAGTCACAATCATTCCCTTTGGTAGCCTTATGCATGGAAATGTTGGGTCTTAGGACTGCCGCATCAGATGCGATCTCCTTTGCTCGTTTTCACATGCGACCTCTTCAGCTCTGTATGCTGAACCAATGGTGCAGGGATTACTCAAAGATATCTCAATTAATATCTTTAAACCGATTTTACAACACTCTCTGACATGGTGGACAGATCACCATCGTTTAGTTCAGGGGGCTTCTTTGTTCTTCCGACCTGGACTATAATCTCAACAGATGCAAGTCTTACAGGTTGGGGAGCTGTGTGGGGGTATCTGACGGCACAAGGGGTTTGGGAATCTCAGGAGGTGAGATTTCCGATCAATATTTTTGAACTCCGTGCAATTTTCAGAGCTCTTCAGTCTTGGCCTCTTCTGAAGAGAGAGTTGTTCATTTGTTTTCAGATAGACAATGTCACAACTGTGGCATACATCAATCATCAAGGAGGGACTCACAGTCCTCTGGCTATGAAAGAAGTATCTCGAATTTTGGTTTGGGCGGAATCCAGCTCCTGTCTAATCTCTGCGGTTCATATCCCAGGTATGGACAATTGGAAAGCGGATTATCTCAGTCGTCAAACGTTGCATCCGGGCGAATGGTCTCTTCACCCAGAGGTATTTCTTCAGATTGTTCAAATGTAGGAACTTCCAGAAATAGATCTGATGGCTTCTCATCTAAACAAGAAACTTCCCAGGTATCTGTCCAGATCCCGGGATCCTCAGGTGGAGGCAGTGGATGCATTATCACTTCCTTGGAAGTATCATCCTCCCTATATCTTTCCGCCTCTAGTTCTTCTTCCAAGAGTAACCTCCAAGATTCTGAAGGAATGCTCGTTTGTTCTGCTGGTAGCTCCGGCATGGCCTTACAGGTTTTGGTATGCGGATCTTGTCCGGATGGCCTCTTGCCAACCGTGGACTCTTCCGTTAAGACCAGACCTTTTGTCTCAAGGTCCTTTTTTTCCATCAGGATCTGAAATCCTTAAATTTAAAGGTATGGCGATTGAACGCTTGATTCTTGGTCAAAGAGGTTTCTCTGACTCTGTGATTAATACTATGTTACAGGCTCGTACATCTGTATCCAGAGAGATATATTATAGAGTCTGGAAGACTTATATTTCTTGGTGTCTTTCTCATCATTTTTCTTGGCATTCTTTTAGAATACCGAGAATATTACAGTATTCTTCAGGATGGTTTGGATAAGGGTTTGTCCGCAAGTTCCTTGAAAGGTCAAATCTCTGCTCTTTCTGTTCTTTTTCACAGAAAGATTGCTATTCTTCCTGATATTCATTGTTTTGTACAAGCTTTGGTTCGTATAAAGCCTGTCATTAAGTCAATTTCTCCTCCTTGGAGTTTGAATTTGGTTCTGGGGGCTCTTCAAGCTCCTCCATTTGAACCTATGCATTCATTGGATATTAAATTACTTTCTTGGAAAGTTTTTTGTTCCTTTTGGCCATCTCTTCTGCCAGAAGAGTTTCTGAATTATCTGCTCTTTCTTGTGAGTCTCCTTTTCTGATTTTTCATCAGGATAAGGCGGTGTTGCGAACTTCTTTTGAATTTTTACCTAAAGTTGTGAATTCCAACAACATTAGTAGAGAAATTGTGGTTCCTTCATTATGTCCTAATCCTAAGAATTCTAAGGAGAAATCGTTGCATTCTTTGGATGTTGTTAGAGCTTTGAAATATTATGTTGAAGCTACGAAATCTTTTCGTAAGACTTCTAGTCTATTTGTTATTTTTTCCGGTTCTAGAAAAGGCCAGAAAGCTTCTGCCATTTCTTTGGCATCTTGGTTGAAATCTTTAATTCATCTTGCCTATGTTGAGTCGGGTAAAACTCCGCCTCAGAGAATTACAGCTCATTCTACTAGGTCAGTTTCTACTTCCTGGGCGTTTAGGAATGAAGCTTCGGTTGACCAGATCTGCAAAGCAGCGACTTGGTCCTCTTTGCATACTTTTACTAAATTCTACCATTTTGATGTATTTTCTTCTTCTGAAGCAGTTTTTGGTAGAAAAGTACTTCAGGCAGCGGTTTCAGTTTGAATCTTCTGCTTATGTTTTTCATTAAACTTTATTTTGGGTGTGGATTATTTTCAGCAGGAATTGGCTGTCTTTATTTTATCCCTCCCTCTCTAGTGACTCTTGTGTGGAAAGATCCACTTCTTGGGTAGTCATTATCCCATACGTCACTAGCTCATGGACTCTTGCTAATTACATGAAAGAAAACATAATTTATGTAAGAACTTACCTGATAAATTCATTTCTTTCATATTAGCAAGAGTCCATGAGGCCCGCCCTTTTTTTGTGGTGGTTATGATTTTGTATAAAGCACAATTATTCCAATTCCTTATTTTATATGCTTTAGCACTTTTTTCTTATCACCCCACTTCTTGGCTATTCGTTAAACTGAATTGTGGGTGTGGTGAGGGGTGTATTTATAGGCATTTTAAGGTTTGGGAAACTTTGCCCCTCCTGGTAGGAATGTATATCCCATACGTCACTAGCTCATGGACTCTTGCTAATATGAAAGAAATGAATTTATCAGGTAAGTTCTTACATAAATTATGTTTTTTTTTTGTGTATATATATGTATAGAATTGTCTACATGCTTTTGCTTGATGCAGGGCTGCAGGACATTGGTGGGCTAACACCAGCTTTTGATATGTTTTGTTAGTTAATAAAACTGTTAGACATTACCTCTCGTGTGCTGTTTCTTCTTTTCTTTGTAGGGGATTATTGTATGCCCTACCTTTCTCTCTCTTGTTTTTTTTACAAATTTGTAATCACTATTTAATAGTTCTTACCGTCCAATATCGCTAGGTGTTTCTGGAGCCCTACCCTGTTTTGGAAGGATGCAGATGTTAGAGTCTGTGAAAACATTCACAGAATGGGTATCTGTTCTTAAATATGTGACAGGGTCAGGGCTATATCTGGTGCAAGACGTTTATAGTACTCAATGGGTAGCCCGTCTAGTCCTGCTGCCTTGCCCAAAGATGTATTCTTGACAGCCGTCAGTTCATTCATGGAGTCTCGCTGTTCAGGTGTTACTCGAGGGAGCTTTACTTTCTCTCAAAATGGCTTTTTATATAGGTTATGGTAATAACCCCTAAATGCTTCCATTATGCAATTTATGGTCAGTAAACGTTTTTCACCTAGTCGCAGGGATATATAATTTGGGGGGGGGAATAAAGCTTCACCATATTCACCAGTAGTTTGCCTGTTTTTTTACCAAACCTATAAAATTTTCTTTGCACTCTAAACCCCTCATCCTGCAAAGCCAGATATGTATCTCTCTCCCATTTTCGTGAATAATATGTCTCTACTGCTTTTAGTCGGGTATGCTAGATACACTTTATAGGCGGTTAGCACCTAGTGAGCTAGGCGCTCTGATATTGCCTTTTTCTTTTTGTAATAGGCAACAATGAAGAAGGTGATCTCACCCCTCATCACAGCTATGGAAGCATGCCAGTATAGATTTATATAATTTCTGATAGGTTCATTAAAGGGACACTGAACAAAAATTTTTTCTTTTGTGCTTCAGATAGAGCATGCAATTTTAGCCCAGTTTCTAATTTACTCCTATTATCAAATTTTCTTCGGTCTCTTGGTATCTTTATTTGAAAAGCAAGAAGAATGTAGATGCCGGCCCATTTTTGGCGAACAACCTGGGTTGTCCTTGCTGATTGGACAGCACCAATAAACAAGTGCTGTCCAGGGTTCTGAACAAAAAATGGCTGGCTCCTTAGCTTAGATGCCTTCTTTTTCAAATAAAAGATAGCAAAAGAACAAAGACAATTTGATAATAGGAGTAAATTAGAAAGTTGCTTAAAATTGCATGCTCTATCTGAATTGTGAAAGAAAAAAATTGGGTTCAGTGTCCCTTTAAGATCAGCATAGTCCTTCCACTTAGTTTGAAGGTGTTGTGTAAAAGAAAACGGGGAAATCTCCAAACAGCCCTGTCTGGCCTATGTTAGTATCAACCACACAGTAGCATGGTCCAACAACAATCTGCGAAATTCCCATATCTAATATGTTATTTACTAAACATGAAACTAAACAAATGATCTATTCGGAATACTGTTTAATGTGTCTTTGACATACAGGAATAATCCCTCTCATCCGGGTTTCTCAGTCTCCATTCGTCTAGTAGATTAAATGTCTGCTTAAAGGTTTGAAGAAGTCTGGAGTCTGATTGTTGGAGTTACATGGTTGTGTCGGTTGGTTATAAGAAGAGGGATCTCGAAACCTGTCGTGGTGTATGTGGCGCTATAGTATAGTCCCCTCCAATATTTAAATGGGCGTCCGCTGCCGTAATTAACTGTGTCTGGAGTTTTGACCAAAATGGCTGTTTACTGCAGTTCTCAAAAGGGGATATTTTTAAAATAATAAATCTAACATTCTAATCAATAATACTCTGGTGAATATTATTTGGAAGGCCCTTCCTGAAAAGGGTTGCTACTCGTTTTTTTCTTCCCTGTGTCTGGCGTGTGGACTCAATAGCTGCCTTTACCTATTCAAAACACCACCTATACTGAAAATGTCAATACCGTAGTGCATATATAAAAAAAAACAAAGCTATCTAATAAAACATTATCCAAAAGAGAAGTATACTGGATCTTCATGCTGCAAACTAGGGCACCACAAGGCATGAACAAAAGATATGATGTCAATCTATACATTGAGTGAACAGGACACCCTTTCTCCATTCATCCAAGCTGTCTCTAGATCCCAAATCCCCTGACCAAAGATAGAAAATCTCAGAGTAGAGAAAAGAAAGAAACTAGAAGAAATAATTAAGAGACATATACATAAAAATACAAAATGTTCTTAGTATAAGTATAGTTAGATTTATCCCTCTTTCAATAATAGATTTATTATTATTTTTCCTTTAGCTTATCTATTGTAATAAAAAGAAAAAAACACATTTTTTTTTTATCATGCTTATCTAATAGTCCTAATTCCTTACCCCGCGTTGTTATTCACAACAGGTAAGGTAGCTAATATACACCAGTATTCCCCTATAGTATCATATAACAGAACTTCTTCCTTCAGTATTGGCAATACTCATTTTAGAGAAATTTTCCATCTACTGTTTATTTTTCATTTAACACCATTTGTGACACACAACTATGAGCCAAATATTATTAGGGGATTCCAGGTATATAGTAAAGTAAACATATACTTTCCTAGTGGCCTTACAGAAGTAATTCACAAATACAACTTATTAAAGCTTGTTACAAATGCTATTAGACCACAGAATGTTATTAATTATTAATCATTTTTATGCATGATGATGTTTGGAGTAGTACTGTAAGTCACATTAAAGGCTATTGTTAATTTTTGTTTCAGGTAGGCCACATATAATCCCTACAAGTTTAAATCTCCCTATAAAGGGCTTTGTCAAATTACGGGATTTTAAAATATGGCCTTACTGTTTAACTTCAATATGTGCTTACTCCTAAATGTGAAAATATAGAAACCAAAACCAAAGCAAATTATACAATAAGCACTTGGAGCAGGCATTCGCCTTTGTGACTTTATTCAGTACTACACCTACTGAGATATATATATATATATATGTTTGAAACATTATGTACAATCAAGATCTATTTTTAAAACCATTTAACCATTATGTATCTGTTCTTCCCAGTCTTCTGCTGCACAGGATCGATGTAAACATAGTAGTGAGTGACCATTAAACCTTACACCTGCTGGTAATTTCCTCACCTGAAGAGTAAAGGACTATACTTGTCCTGATAGGCCACTCACCCTTTTATATGGATCCTGAACAGCAGAGACCGATATCTCTGATGAAGCGCATGTGCTCATGCGCGAAACGCGTAAGATTGGAGCTTACCTTGCATCCAGAAAGCCTATCTTGCAATAAACCTTTTTCCTGACACTTGGACTCAGCTTTCCTTCTTCCTCATTTCGTATCTAAACAAATGGCAGCCACAGAAATAAACCTCCCGTGAGGGGTGGGAGAGAGCCCAGCACATTGGAAAATATATTCCTGTTTCAGCTGTGAATACAATGACATTTTTATCAGCTGCTTGTCTGAGTACACTGTCCCTTTAAAGCAGCCTTATTGAATAACTTGCCAGGCCTTCTCCTTTTTTTTTTTTTGGCTGTTACAGATTCCATGATTAACCGTTTATGTTTATAATTCCAGAAAGCAAATCTGCAGTCTGGAAAAACTTATTGTTTTTCTATTCCAAAAAAAATCTTTTAGTGTTCATTATAATAGTTCCAATTATTTCCTTTATCTTTAGTTGGGTCAGGAAATATATATAAATATTTATTTTTTTTCTTATCCCAAACAGTGTAGTTAAAGAAAGCAAAAAAATGACAGCTAAGATGGCAAATCTTTTATTTATGTAGTCTACAATGTGACATCTGCTTTCTTCAAATCTGTGTATATGGCAGAGAGATCCTGAAAGCACATCTGAATCTGGGAGACAAGAAAAGAGATATTAGACACTCTCCCAAGAAGTTAAGTGAACATTCTGCCCAGTGAGAGAAAAAAAAGCAGGAAGAGGTACTAAATATTTAAGGGACATTGTACTCAAAAATGCTCTCCTCCTTTTAAGATTTCTCCAATGGTTCATTTTACCTGCTAGAGTGACTGCATCAAACATATTTACGACGCACTGTAATTCACATATCTTCACTATCTTTTTTGCCTCCGCCTGGGGGGTTCAAGTGAGGGTGAAGCCCCACTTGTAAACCTCATTCCTCAAGGTTCACTTGGGGTGGATGCCAGAGGATCGGTGGGATGCCTTCCTTAAACCCCCCTGGCAGGGGCAAAAAAACTTATGTAGATAGGGAATTACATTACATCGGGCTTTACCCACAGCCGCTTGGGTAATGTCAGGATTACCCGTAACACAATATAATTCCAGAGTACTGCCCGGGGTGCATTCAAAGAATACACATGTGAAGAAATAAAGGATGCACTCACCAGGTATTTCTTTGTTACCTTTTAATGTAACGTTTCGGGGTATTACCCCTACCTCAGACATACAAAATTATTTTGTATGTCTGACGAAGGGGGTAATACCCCGAAATGTTACATTAAAAGGTAACAAAGAAATAATATAAAATGAGGTCCATAGTTGCGTGACATGACTCCTTTGCTGCACAAGGTTCTGGCGCCGTCTGTGAAGCACGCTCTCAAGAGCGCAATGCTTCTAGCTCACGTTCGCATTGTGATTAACTTGTAATACCAGCACACATTATCGTGCGCTGGTATTACAAAGTGGAGCGCTAAGCAAGTGATATTTAGTGCTCCACTTGTAATCTGGCCAATAAAGTATAACTTTGAACTAACAGGAGGAGGATAGGGACTGGTCCCTGCAACACCTATGGCGGGCCTGTAACTAACTCCCATAAGGTGTTCTTCTGTCACTACCCATACTCCAAAGACATTCCCTCTGTCCAAACAATAGCTCTCTGAGGGGAAACTTGGCTTTAAATCGGTCTGAGAATCCTTCTCACAAACACCTGGAGCACCTCCCTTCTTCATCTTCCTCCACCAAAGACAAGACTGGTTTCCAGTAAGGTGTGTGTGTGTGTGTGTGGGGGGGGGGGGGTTAAGGGCTCTTTAAGTGTTGGGATCTTTGCCTCCTCTTAGTGGTCAGGAATATAATTCCCAGTAGTAATGGATTGTGGACTCTCACCACCTTTATGAAAGAAAAAACGTTATTTCAAATACAGAAATATATATGAAGAACCATTTCCCATATATTTAATACTAGAAGTAGAATAAGTCATTTCAAAACACATTAAGGAGAAACAAATTTACAGTGTCCCTTTAAGGACAGTGTCCCTTTAAGGAAATCTTACTATTTGTATCTACCTTTTCGAGCTGTGTTTCTGTGTCCTCCATCTGAACTTCCATCTTGACATGCATGCTTTTGGTAACAGTCTGGAAGAGATTCAGTGTTGCCATTCTAATGCGCCCCAGGCGTAGTGTATTCTCTGCTGACGTGTTCTGTATCTGTGCCCACTTTGACTCCTAAAAGGTAACATATACTTGTTGCTAAACCTAAAGTCAAGCACAGTTAATGATGCACTCTTATCTCATCAGAAAATGCACTAAATTACTGTTTAAAAAGGGGAATAAAAGTGATGTAAAAAACAAATGCAGTTTTAACAAAAACATTATGGGCCCCATGTATCAAGTGGCGTACAGACAAGCTTGAGAAGTTGTCCGCACGCCTTTGCTACAAACGAGCAGCGGATCTGCATCAATACATACTACGATGAGTTAGTAATGCCCGCCCGTGGCGCAAGAAAAGGATCTGTCAATCATCCCTGATTTCTGCTTCTTTAATTGCGGGAAGAAGGCTCACATATGCAAGCCTGCCCAGGAGGGCTCTAGAGCAGCTTACACTGCTTTGTACATGGAGCCCTATGTACTTAGTTGAAATAAATTGCTAATGATCTTGAAAAATCCCACATAGCTTCAATAGCAAATAATACATACTATAATAACCCTAAATAGAATGTCCTGAAAGGCATTTTAAATCCCTAGAGATGTGGTAGCTTACTCTTTGCAGTCGGTTTATCTTAAAAGAATACTAAATATATTTCACATACCTTCCTCTCATACTGGATGCTGTTATTTTGGAACCTAAGTTACACTGCAGGTATCTGAAGGCGAGATGCTGCACATGTGCAAACACATAAGCGCTGTAAGGCAGCGAAAACAGAATTTATGCTTACCTGATAAATTTCTTTATCTTGTGATGCATCGAGTCCACGGATTCATCCATACTTGTGGGATATTCTCCTTCCCAACAGGAAGTGGCAGAGAGAGCACCCACAGCAGAGCTGTCTATATAGCTCCTCCCCTAGCTCCACCCCCAGTCATTCGACCGAAGGCTAGGAAGAAAAAGGAGAAACTATAGGGTGCAGTGGTGACTGAAGTTTTTTAAATAAAAATATACTACCTGTCTTAAATAGACAGGGCGGGCCGTGGACTCGATACATCACAAGAGAAAAAAATTTATCAGGAAAGCATAAATTCTGTTTTCTCTTGTAAGATATATCGAGTCCACGGATTCATCCATACTTGTGGGATACCAATACTAAAGCTTTAGGACACAGATGAAGGGAGGGACAAGACAGGTTCCTTAAAACAGAAGGCACCACTGCTTGTAGAACCTTTCTCCCAAAAATAGCCTCTGAAGAAGCAAAAGTATCGAATTTGTAAAATTTGGAAAAAGTATGAAGCGAAGACCAAGTCGCCACCTTACAAATCTGTTCAACAGAAGCCTCATTTTTAAAAGCCCACGTGGAAGCCACTGCTCTAGTAAAATGAGCAGTAATTCTTTCAGGAGGCTGCTGGCCAGCAGTCTCATAAGCCATACGGATGATGCTTTTCAGTCAAAAAGAAAGAGAGGTAGCCGTAGCCTTTTGACCTCTCCGCTTACCAGAATAGACAACAAACAATGAAGATGTTTGACGGAAATCTTTGGTTGCTTGTAAGTAGAACTTTAAAGCACGAACCACATCAAGATTGTGCAACAGACATTCCTTCTTTGAAGAAGGATTAGGACACAGCGAAGGAACAACAATTTCCTGATTGATATTCCTATTAGAAACAACCTTAGGAAGGAATCCAGGTTTGGTACGTAAAACCACCTTATCTGCATGGAAAATAAGATAAGGTGAGTCACACTGTAAAGCAGATAACCCAGAAACTCTTCGAACCGAAGAGATAGCTACTAAAAACAAAACTTTCAAAGATAGAAGCTTAATATCTATGGAATGCATAGGTTCAAACGGAAACCCCTTGAAGAACTTTAAGAACCAAGTTTAGGCTCCATGGCTAAACGCTTGAACGTCTGGGACATCTGCCAGACGTTTGTGTAAAAGAATAGACAAAGCAGATATTTGTCCCTTTAAGGAACTAGCTGATAATCCCTTCTCCAATCCTTCTTGGAGAAAGGACAAAATTCTAGGAATCCTAATCTTACTCCATGAGTAACCCTTGGATTCACACCAACAAACATATTTGCGCCAAATCTTATGGTAGATAAGGCGCCACTGCTATACGCCGCGGTCTTAGAACCACCAAAAGGGACCCTAGCACCTTTGTGAAAATTCTGGGAGCCGTGCCCAACC
This sequence comes from Bombina bombina, assembly GCF_027579735.1. Lineage (NCBI taxonomy): Eukaryota > Metazoa > Chordata > Amphibia > Anura > Bombinatoridae > Bombina > Bombina bombina. The sequence continues at coordinate 484,354,051 of NC_069500.1, forward strand.
CGAAGGGAAGGGCCACAAACTGGTAATCACATCGTGAAGTGAACCGCAACCATGACAAATATGCTAAGCCGGAAACCCTGAATAATTGAAGGGGATAGTTCACCTGGAGTGCCGTAGCCAGTAGCGGTGGATCAAACCGCAAGTGAATACACAAAAGGAAGAAATAGGCAGGCACTGCTTCAATCCGTGAAATGTAAAAACATAAGTGATGCTTTATTGTAGTTCATAAAAAACAACAACACATGCAGACAGGCAGTAAGGAGACTAAAAGTCTAACATGTTTCGCGCCTCCAAGTGCGCTTACTCATAGACTGACGTCTGTGTCTATACTCTAACTCTTTATAGGCCCAGGAGGCAACAAATATTAAACCACCTCAGGTCCTAACAGAGGAAAAAACAGAGTAAAAACAATATCCTATGTGACACTTAAAAATACTGACATATTAAATGAGGGTATGTTTCTTCCATTATGATAAATTCTATAAGATTTTTATAAGATTTTGTTAAATTTCGTAAAATGTTGTCTTTGCACTGTCAAATCTAAATTCAAATTCTAATTTATATAAGTACTCAGTTACGTTTTAGGACGTTTATTTCTGTGCATGTTTTCTTAAGTCATCTAGCAGTTAACAGAAAGTGTCACATAGGATATTGTTTTTACTCTGTTTTTTCCTCTGTTTGGACCTGAGGGGGTTAATATTTGTTGCCTCCTGGGCCTATAAAGAGTTAGAGTATAGACACAGACGTCAGTCTATTTACATTTCACGGATTGAAGCAGTGCCTGCCTATTTCTTCCTTTTGTGTATCCACAAACTGGTAATGCCTGTCCAGAAAGGCGAATCTGAGGAATTGATGATGATCTCTGAATAGGGATATGTAGATACGCATCCTTTAAGTCCACTGTAGTCATATATTGACCCTCCTGGATCAGAGGAAGAATATTCCGAATAGTCTCCATCTTGAAAGATGGTACTCTGAAGAATTTGTTTAGAATTTTGAGATCCAAGATTGGTCTGAAAGTTCCCTCTTTTTTGGAAACCACAAACAGGTTGGAGTAAAAACCTAGCCCTTGTTCCGCTCTTGGAACTGGGCGAATCACTCCCATGGTATGTAGGTCTTCTACACAGCGTAAGAACGCCTCTCTCTTTGTCTGGTTTGCAGACAATTGAGAAATGTGAAATCTCCCCCTTGGGGGGGAGTCTTTGAAGTCCAGAAGATATCCTTGGGACACAATTTCTAAAGCCCAGGAATCGTGAACATCTCTTGCCCAAGCCTGAGCAAAGAGAGAGAGTCTGCCCCCTACTAGATCCGATCCCGGATCGGGGGGGCTACCCCTTCATGCTGTCTTAGAGGCGGCAGCAGGCTTCTTGGCCTGTTTACCTTTGTTCCAAGCCTGGTTAGGTCTCCAGACTGACTTGGATTGGACAGAATTCCCCTCTTGCTTTGCTGCAGGGGAAGCTGAAGCGGGACCACCCTTGAAGTTCCGAAAGGAACGAAAATTATTTTGTTTGGTCCTCATCTTATTTGTTTTATCCTGAGGGAGGGCATGGCCTTTCCCTCCAGTGATGTCTGAAATAATTTCTTTCAGTGCAGGCCCGAATAGGGTCTTTCCTTTGAAATGGATGTTCAACAATTTAGATTTTGATGACACATCATCAGACCAGGACTTAAGCCATAACGCCCTGCGTGCTAAAATGTCAAAACCTGAATTGCCGCTAATTTAGCCATTTGGAAAGCGGCATCTGTAATGAAAGAATTAGCCAACTTAAGGGCCTTAATTCTATCCATAATATCCTCTAATGGAGTCTCCACCTGGAGAGCCTCTTCTAGAGCATCAAACCAGAAAGCAGCTGCAGTAGTTACAGGAACAATGCATGCAATAGGTTGGAGAAGAAAACCTTGATGAACAAAAATTTTCTTTAGGAGACCCTCTAATTTTTTATCCATAGGATCTTTGAAAGCACAACTGTCTTCGATAGGTATATTTGTACGCTTAGCAAGAGTAGAAATAGCTCCCTCCACCTTAGGAATTGTCTGCCACGAGTCCTGTATGGTGTCAGATATGGGAAACATTTTCTTAAAAACAGGAGGGGGAGCGTACGAAATTACCTGGTCTATCCCACTCCTTAGTAACAATAGTCACAATATTGTTAGGGACTGGAAAAACATCAGTGTAAACAGGAACCTCTAAGTATCTGTCCATTTTACACAATTTCTCTGGGACCACTATAGGGTCACAATCGTCTAGAGTAGCTAATACCTCCTTGAGCAATAAGCGGAGGTGTTCAAGCTTAAATTTAAAGGCCGTCATATCAGAATCTGTCTGAGGGAGCGTCTTTCCTGAATCAGAAATCTCTCCCTCAGATAACAAATCCCTTACCCCTACTTCAGAAAATTGTGAGGGTATATCGGATACGGCTACTAAAGCGTCAGACGGCTCAGCATTTGTTCTTAACCCAGAGCGGTCACGCTTTCCTTGTAAACCAGGCAGTTTAGAGAAAACCTCTATGAGGGTTTTATTCATAACTGTGGCCATGTCTTGTAAAGTAAATGAATTAGACACACTAGAGGTACTTGGCGTCACTTGTGCGGGCGTTACTGGTTGTGACACTTGGGGAGAGCTAGATGCTAAACCCTCATTTCCTTCTAACTGAGAATCATCTATTGCAATATTTTTAAGTGCTAAAATATGCTGTTTATAATTTATAGACATATCAGTGCAAGTGGGACACATTCTAAGAGGGGGTTCCACAATGGCTTCTAAACACATAGAACAAGGATTTTCCTTGGTGTCAGACATGTTAAACAGGCTAGTAATGTAACAAGCAAGCTTGGAAAACACTTTAATCAAAGTAAATAACACTTTAAACAAAAACGGTACTGTGCCTTTAAGAGAAAAAAAGCTGCACAAACTCTGCAAAACAGTGTAAAAAAGCAGTAAACACAACGAAATTTTTACAGTAGCATCATAAAGCCTTAGTAACTTTGCACCACTATGCAAATAAACAATTAACCCCTTAATGTAAAAACCGGATTGAAAAAACTTCAAAACCGGTAAAATAACGTTCAGCACCTTGCCACAGCTCTGCTGTGGCGCCTACCTGCCCTTTAGGAACGATTTGTGGGGAAAAAACCTTTACAGCCCTCAAATACAGCAGGAATCTCTGGAGAAGTAGCTGGATGCTTCTGAGGTAAATTGTGTAAACTGTGCAACTGAAAATAGGCGCCTCCCACCTCACTCGATGTTATGGGGCCTAAAAAACACCATAGAGTGTTTCTTAAACTAGCCATGTGGGTTAATAACCCTTAAACAAGACACAAAGACCCCTTAAAATCCCTCAAAAAAACATTTTATTTGTAATTAAACCAAAACGTTTTTTCCTATTAGTGTCACCAGTAACTAGGAGCCCTTTATGCAAGCTTGGATTCCTCTTTTACTGAATACAGCTTACCTTTCCCTCATGAGGATATTGCCAGCCTTTTCTAGAAATAACACAGTCTGTCTAGAAAAAAATAGACTGAACATACCTTAATGCAGTTTAGCCTGCAAACTGTTCCCCCAACTGAAGTTTTCCTGTACTCTTCAGCCCTTGTGAGAACAGCAGTGGATCTTAGTTACAAAATGCTAAGATCATCATCCTCCTTGCAGAAATCTTCATCCCTTTTCTGCCAGAGAGTAAATAGTACACACCGGTACCATTTTAAAATAACAAACTTTTGCTTGAGAAAATAAAAACTAACATTTTTGTCACCACACTCACTTTGCCCTTCCTAGCAGTTAAGCAGGCAGAGAGAATGACTGGGGGGGGGTGGAGCTAGGGGAGGAGCTATATAGACAGCTCTGCTGAGGGGCTCTCTCTGCCACTTCCTGTTGGGAAGGAGAATATCCCACAAGTATGGATGAATCCGTGGACTCAATACATCTTACAAGAGAAAACTAGTTTTCAGCCTAGCGGCACCCAGGGCTACACAGAAGCAGGGAAATAACCTCAGTGCTATGCCTATAAAATTATAATAGGTATATAACTAGTTATATGATAGAAATAGCATGACACTAAAACCTCTCAAGCTTTGCTTCATGTTCAGTCCTAATTTCACATAACACCCTAAATTGAGGGTTTTAACCCTCCCCCCTCAGAGTGTTCAAATGCCTTGATTAGAATTATTAAGTGAGAGAGCATTTTTACTTGGAGATACAGGATTGGCAATTGAACACTTAATGAACAATGTCAATATGCCAACAAGAGTTTTTAGCTCTTGTTCTACAAAAGAAGTGCCACTCCCTTTGTAATACAAGACACACATACCAAGTGCAGAACCATAGTCCGCTTTCTTTCCAACTCTGATTGCAATTCTGATAACTGGTTGTTCTGCTCCAAAATCCGATTGTGCGTTTCCTCCTGGTAATGCAGGAAACGAGCCTTCTCACGCTCTATCTTTTCCTGGCTTTCTAGCTCGCGCTGCAGTAGTTTGTCCTGGGTGACCATCAGTGTGTTAAAGCGGTCTATCATCTCTTGCACCTCTTGGAACTAGAGCGAAGAAACAGAAGAGTTTAATGGCTAAGCATAAAATAGACAAGGACAGAATGCACTTATTACTTGGAGTCAAGGGAGATATGTATAGTTATAGAGTTCTCCATCTACATTACACTTTAGAGTGGTGGAATCTGCAATTAATATTACATATATTGATTTACAGGCTTATTTCCCTAATGCATTTTAGAAATAAAAGTAAACTCTACTGATGAAACATTGTAAGTACAACTGGTCATGGTGACATCTTACCTCATCTGTTCTCTGTAGCACCTTCTGCAGGTAGTTCTGGTAGATACTATTTCTTTCTTGCCGTTGTAGTGAAACCTCCTTTCGATGCTGCAGCCGTGCAATTTCCAACTGCAGCTGCAAAGCCTCTCTGTCTTTCTGTGCAGCCATCTGGCGCTCCTCATCCACCTTTTTAAGAGCTCTCTTCCGCTTTGAGTCATTCTCCTGTTGGGAAACCAAGGCGTGAAATTCAAAGAACAATAATTAGATGCTCTAATGTATAGTATTTTATTATAGCAGTATTGCTGGAACATAATTATACTTTTAAATCCTGTAAAGAGGTTTAATACATAATTAAAGTCAGCTCAGCCACTGAGCCAATCAGGGGCAGCATATGTACATGCCAGCCAATCACTGTGCCAGCAGTGCATTTTTTTTCCAGAGCTGGATTTACATATTCCTTTAATCCATTAGTAGGTGTTAAAAACAGTTTTGTTTAACCCCTTTGCTACTGGGACTTTCAGAGAACAACTTGCCCAAAATACCGGAGAATTTTTGCTATCCCTCCATTTAAACAGAAATAGAGCCTTGTTTTATTTTTAATTTACCTGTCAAAACTATATATATATTATTTTAAGTAGAGTAGTTAAGGTATTGACCTAGGCCACTGGTTTTCAAACCTGTCCTCGGGCCTCCCTAACAGGCCACATTGTAAGTATATCTGAACTGAAGCACAGGGTAAATAATAGTAAACATGGTTTTTTTTTTTTACCTGCTCTCATCCAAGGTAATCCAGAAAACCTGAACTGTTGGTGAGGCCTGAGAACAGCTTTAAAAACCAGTGATCTAGGCCCATTTTGGAATATTTCATGCCACCATTTCACCGCCAAATGCGATCATATGAAAAAAAAATTGTTAACTTTTTCACAAACTTCGGTCTCACTGAAATTATTTATATACCGCTTGTGCAATCATGGCACAAATTATTGTAAAAGCTTCTCTGGGATCCCCTTTGTTCAGAAATAGCAGAAATGGCTGTGCAACACACTTCTATTATTCCCGGCAGTTAAGGGGTTAATTAGGTAAGGTTAGTTTTAGCTTTAGTGTAGAGATTACCCTCTCACCTGACACCTCCCACCCCCTGTTCTTAGGTATATATTATTTTTTTCTGCAGTGCAGTGATCCTCCTCAACCCTCCCACCTCCCTGACCCCCCCACCAAATAGCTCTCTAACTAGAACATGCATGTGTCCTAAGTATTATAGGGCAGCAGTGTCAGCAACAATGTATAAAAGCTGGTGAGATTGTGTCCTAAAACGCACAACCTTTTATCCTCTACACAAAAACAAGTGTAGGACATCAAAGAGAGGTGCTTGTAGTATACTATATGCTGAAAGCAGAGTAATCCGATTTGTATTGGACATAGTATTTCATTTTTAAAAAGTCAGCATCCAGCTATCTTCAGTGTACCCAATGATATACGGTATTTCCTTTGTAGCCGACTACATTATTTAATAGGGAAGGCATCTCACAATTCGCAGGGACAGTCACTTTTTTATTTTTTTATTATAGAGAATTACGTCTTAGCATGCTAGAGCACACATTAGTATTCAGACAGGGATGACCTTCAAACTAGACCAATATGATTCCTCAAGGGCTTTGGTAGAGCAACAATTATTTAGAGGCAATGAAGGGTAGTTAAAGGGACATTTTACTGTAAAATTTATTGCGTTTTTGCTATTGGTGAAGGTTTATTCTTGCAATTGAAATAGCTTCAGTCAATTAAACTATCACCTAAGTATTGGCCTTTGTTTATAGGTCCAGATAAGATAAGCAGGTCTGCTGTTCCTAGTTATTTCAAATGCAAAAAGAAGAAGCGATATTCCATATATTACAAGTCATTGGTGTTCCTTTAAGAGAAGCAGAAAATGCTGCATGTTGCTGTAATAAGTTTGTGAAGCAGGGGTCACTGGGGAAGAAAATAGATAGAAAAAATACCATGGATTTTAGTGAGGTACGCAGTACAATTTAGTAAATACATGAGTATATAGGAATAGTAAATAAGTTGTTACTGGTGTTCCATCTGACACATCATCTTCATTATAATTTATGCTGTCAGATTAGATGTTTGGATATAACATCTACTAATAATAATGAAAGAATCTGGTCAAAATAATGAAGCAAAAAGTGTCCAAACCAGGAATAGGCTAAAGAAGAGGTGTCCCTCTACTTACTAAACCTGATGGACTCAACTATGTTTAAGCAAGGAGTTTTTTTTAAAAAAGAACTCTGCATGTTCGTGTTCCTTAAGGGTTGGACACCTCCAGAATAAAGCAATGCAACTTCTCACATTCATGCATACACTATACCTTAAGAAACTTATCAAATTTGAACAGGGAATCTTTCAGCTTTTCTTCCTTGTGTTCTAGCTCTGCACGGCGCTGCTGCAGACTTTCCTTCTTCATCTGGAATTCCTGTAGTAGACAGAATAAGCTGTATTATGACAAGATTATTTATGCTTACCCTCTACCGGTGCCCTTAGGGACCCCTCACTGACAGGTCAAATAAGTAATTACAATTAAAAGGGGCGATAAATGTTATGCAAAATAAAAAAACATTTAAATACAGACGTTGAAAAAAATCTAAGCTTGGCTATTAGCTAAAAGATTAAGGGCTAGATTACAAGTGGAGTGCAAAATATTTATTTTGCGAAAGCGATATTTGCGCTCCACATAGTAAATACCAGTACACGCAAATGTGCGCTGGTGTTACAAGTGAGATGCAATGCAAGCGCGCTTCCATAGGCTCCAATGGGAGCCCATGCCATCAGACTTGGCATGAGAACCTAGCGCATCGAAGGGGGTAAGTCGCCCAGCAATGGGCAGCAGATTTTAAATATTTATGTATATGCTTATATACATATACAGTATATTTATGTTTTTATATGTGTGTATACACATAAATATATATGTATATAAGCATATACATATATATATTTACAGGGAACACATATTTCCCCAAAGACCGCAATGTAAAGGCACTTTTGCCATTTTAGTTTCTAACACCATACACCTGCCAACGTGAACCCCTTATAACTGCTTCAATCGCAATCACAATTTACGCTAGAATCATTACTGCTATCTTAGAGCTGTGGTTAACTGGTTCACAAAATTAAAGTGTCACAAAATACATCAAAAATACAATACAAAGTACAGTTACACACATAACACTGACTAATAAAAAAAAACAGGCAAAGGACTTTAACATTGAGATACATACATATACAAGTGAGTATATATATTACACACACATACATACACACGTGTGTATATTTGTATACATATTTATTTACGTGTATATATGTATTTACAGACAAACACACACACCTATAAATATGTGTCGAGGTGTTAGGGTTTTTTTCCATTGACTTCTATGAGGGAATAAGTTATTGTTTGCACAACAGTCTAATAGTGCTAGAAATAAGCTGTTTGCACTCGTCGGGTTAGTGCAAGAGCGAAAACTTAACTTTCAACTCATAATACCAGCGTTATCCAACGAGCGCAAAAAGCTTAACTCCTGCACAATTAACGCTCCACTTAAAAAATTAACCAGACATCTGATCTCTGGTTAATTTTTGGATCGGTAATTGCTATCGTCAGCACTTTTGGATCTCTGTTATTGAAGAGGTAGAAAAAAAATCTTTAATACCGTTTATCTTTTAGAAACATTGATTTGGCTATTAAATAAACCATCAAAAATGAAATATATAAACCAGATTGTAAATTATTTCCTATAATGGTAAATGGTGTTAAAGCATTGAACGCAACAAATTAGAAAAATAAAGACGCCCCAACATTGACAGTGTGGAAAAATAAAGTCTCTGATTTATTAGACTTAAGTCAGATGGATTTAATGAGGCAGGTGATTGAGGGGTTGCGTTTTCTTAAAGTGACCATGCAGTCTTAATGGGACAGGAGGTCAAGTAGTCTTAAAGGGGATAGTGGGTATGGGTAAACAATCTTTAAATGACAGGGGGTAGTTCGTATTAATGTGGCAGGGAATAGGGAGACTGATTAGTTTTAAACTGATAAGGGTTATATAGACAAAGATGAACTTAAAAAAAATATATTATTTTTTTAAAATGACTGTCATTAGTATTAAAGTGCCATAAAACAGGTTGAGATCTGTGCATATCCTAAAAGGGCTAATTAAGTAAACATAGTTTGCATTAAAAAATGTTTGAAAGTTGGGAAGTATTTTAAAATCATTTGCAAAAATAAGCAAAAATAATAGCCATGCTGTCTGGACACTGTGCTCCACCCCTCTTAACAGTGTTTAGACACAAGCATTGTATTTCAACTGAGTTCACAGCCTCTAGGCATGCTCCAGCAGATGATCCCTATTTATTTGTGCATTTTACCAAAACAACAATGGATATAGCTACAGCCATAAAAGGAATTGTGTGGGGGGAGTTAGAGCTGTACAATTCAGAAACTTAAAAGAAAGGGTTAATGGCGAGGCACTGCAGTATAAATTTACAGGTAAAGTAATTAACGCACGCAGAGAGGAGCCAACTCCCCCCCAGGCAACGAGCATACAGGTCGCGCCGCGTCCCTAGCAACGGCTAGAGCGGTGCAACAGTAGTCTGTGCTTAGTGTCTAGCATGACATCATGTTGTTCAACAAACAGATGTTTGTAAATTAGACACTTAAATTGTGTCAAAGTTGGAGGGGCCTTGGAACACCATTAAATAAGGATACCTTGTCTATTAATTAGGGTAAAGAAAGTTAGTAGGGATGGAGCTTGCTCTTGATATTGGTCCAAATAAAAAAGTAAATGTTGACGATATCATATTGAATCTCCACCTTCAAGGTTATTCTAAGCCAGTATTGTAGACAACCCCAAAAGCTTTTAATCATTGGTCATTCATAGAAATAATGAGTCAGAGAAGGGTATTGACATTTAACACACTGGTTTAAGGAAGTCGGGTTCCACTTTTTTCGTCTACTAGGTGTGATATAATCCCTGTTGAAGTGCCAATGATAGTGTTGCCTTCTTAGCTTTTGTAAGGCTGTTTTTTAAGTCTTGAACTGTAATGTCACTGGTAGTGTCTAAGTGTACTTTCTGTAAGAGGTCAGTTTGGATATCCATAGTGTGTGCTCTAAGAAGTTCTTGATACAAATCTGATATTGAAAAACGACCCAGGACTAATGCCATACGCGATATAGTAAATGGAGCGGCGTTCCAGAAGTTTGGGTGATTTATTTCTTATTCTCTTATATAGTGTTGGAGTTGTAAATATGCGTAGAGGTGGTTATTGGGGAGGTTATATTTATCTTTCAGTTCTTGGAATGACCCGACGGTGTGCAACAGAGGATCCAGCACATCTGGAAGATAAGATAGCGTGTAGGGTGAGACCAGGGTCGGGTCATAGAAGTGGCATAATGGCATACACCATTATAGAGGTATATAAGATTGTTTTCCTTTTATGCTATAATTTTAAAAATGCTTTAAATGACTTACAAGTGCAAGAGTGCTCACTACCTTCTTATTTTTCCCCTCTCCTGCTTCCCCGCCGTCCACCCCCTGCAGACACCCTATTTACTCTCATCTTGTTTTTGTAAAGCCCCTTGTAGGGCTGTTCACTACACTTTATATTCTAGCTTAGATGAAAGCTAAACTCAATCTAGCAACCTGGAATGTTGGTGGTATTACATCACCTCAAAAACGGAAAAAAAAAAAAAATGACTCATTTAAATAGATATAAATTAAGATATAGTGTTTTTGCAGGAGACACATCTACGAGAAACTGAACTTATTAAACTTAAAACAGGTTAAATAGGAAGAAGTAATAGGAACCCCATGTAGGAACAGGAAAAAGGCTGTGGCACTCATTTTTAATACAAAATTGCAATATAACATTTTACTATGAATTAGATCAAGAAGAAAGATTTCTGATTATGCAAATCACGATAGAAGGTACGCTTTTCAATTTTTGTAACATCTATGCCCCAAATAAGGCAAATAAAACTTTCTGGGATAACCTGCAAAGAAAATTATTACACGTTTATTCAACAAAATTTGGTTATTGCAGGGGATTTTAATTTAACTGCATACCCAACTTTAGATAGGCTTAAACCCTCGTTGAACAAAAATAGCAATCTTAATGTTTTTATTAGATTGTTACATATTAAGGACATCTGTCGTATTCATAATCCGGACTTAAGACGCTTTACTTGTGAATCTCAATCACACCAAACAATGTCTAGAATAGATTATTTCTTGATTTCTGAAAATATGCTAGGTTTAGACAAGACAACAGATATTAAAGGAAATAGTTATTTCGGATCATGCAATTCTAACTTTATCTATCACATTAAGGAATTTTCAGGGACCCAATAATAATAGTCTCTTCTTCCCAAGGTATCTGTCAGACAATGTTAAATTTAAAGTTTGGTTGAAAATAAAATGGAAAGAATTTTTCTATGTAAATGCTTCTCCGTTAATACAAATCGAAACATTATGGGAATCCTTTAAGGCTGTAATTAGGGGCGAGATTAAAGCCTAATTATTCAAAAAAGGAAAAGTATAATGTGGGACTCCCAACTTGCCAACCATTTACGAAGTGCCTATAATACATATATCGGTGATCCTTCAACAAAATTCTGGGAGCTATATCAATTAGCTAAAAAGGGAAGCGAAATCTATTTTAATGCAAAAATCAGCTCAAGATGCACTTAGATCTAGTTTTTTTTTTTTTTACTATCGGCACGGAGGGAAAGCTGGGAAATTTTTGGCTAACCTCACTAAATAAAAAAAAAAGAAGTCTATGATAGAAGCCCTTAAGTCCCTGACAGGTAGACTCACTAAAAGTGACGATATTAATAACTTAGTTTCACGATATTTTCAAGACCTTTACTCCAAAGATAAAATAGATGATTTAATCAATAATTTTTGGCAGAATATACAAACTCCGAAACTATCAAGAGATCAACAAGAGGCGTTAAATGCCCTAATTACCCTAATTACTCTCAAGGAAGTAATATTCGCAATAAAGAGAGCAGCCCCTAATAAAGCTGCCAACTCGGACCAGATTCCTATAGAACTCTATACAATTTTGTCAGATGATATTGTTCAAACATTGGTTTCTCTCTATAATTATTATTCCGATGCTAAACCATGTTCTAGATATTTCACTCCATCACAAATAGTTCTTATCCTCAAAAAAGGTAAAGACAAAGAACAGATAACCTCATATAGGCTGATCTCACTACTTAATTGCGATTATAAAATCTTGATTATTATTGCTGAGCGGCTAAAACTATTCATTAGTCTCTTGATACATAAGGACCAGGTTGGCTTCATGTCAGGTAGGATTTCTACACAAAATTTACGGAAATTGCAATTGATTTTAAACTAATAGCTCCCCGAATGTCCGATGCTGTATTCATTTCAATTGATGCAGAGAAGGCCTTCAACTCCATTTCCTGGGACCACCTGTTTACAGCTCTTCCCAGGTTTGGAGTCGAGGGGGCATTTCTTGAGTTTGTACAGCTAATTTATAAATCTTCAAACTCATCCGTTCTGGTTAATGGCACTCCCGCCCCATATTTCCCATTACATAAAGGCTCTAGACAGGGCTGCCCCCTGTCTCCTTACCTCGGCTTTAGAACCGCTTGTAATTTACATAAGGAAAGAGATTGAAGGGATCAAATTGGGGCATAGGAATATCACTATGCTACTGTATGCTGATGACTTATTAGTGCTGATAGCCAATACTGCTAGGAACATCCCATTACTAATACAAATCCTCCAAGAATTTAGTGCATTTTCAGGATATAAAGTTAACACTCTTTAATCAGAATTTTTTTGGCTACACAAAGTCATAACAGCAGCACCACTTTAAAGAGGCTAAATCAAATTTTGTTTATCTGGGTATTAAACTCTCCAAAGACAGTAATGAATGGTACGATCTTAACTGTTCAACAATACTTCCCAAAATTAAACAGGACCTAGATACCTGGTCGAAATTTTATTTAACATTGTCTGGTAAAATTAATTTAACTAAGATGGTGATTTTACCCAAACTTCTTTATTTGATGCAAAATCTCCCAGTTATAATAAAACAGAAAGATATAATAATTCTTAATCAATTATTTATACAATTCATAAAAAGGAAGGCCATCGCTCTTAACAAACTCGTGCTTTCTAGACAACATGGGGGACTGGCATTCCCAGATATTGAGATTTATAATCTAGTAAGTATTTCAAAAATCGCAATTGAGTGGTTAACAGCAGCAGATCATATTGCAGATCTTGCCTTGGAAGAAACCTTAATCAGGCCGTATTCCCTGAAAGCCTTATTACATTGTAACTCACAAATGGCCAATCAAAATAAAACAGTTTTCAGGTATTTATAGTATAATTAGAGCTTGGCAGAAACTTAAAAAAAAAAAAAAATCATATCAATTTTAAATATTCAAAATATTTAACAATAACAGGCAATCCTAACTTCCCCTCTGCTTTGAATTCACGAATCTTTAACATCTGGGCACAGAAGGGATTACTATATTTGGATAAGCTAAGAGAAAAGAGATCCGGGGCATGTAGATCATTGCAGGATTTATCTAAAGAATTTGAGATATTGAATAAGGATTTCTTCCCTTTCTTTCAGGTTCGCCATTTTCTGAAGGAATTTTTATGTGAGCCTGCAGAAGAATCTCCATGGAGTATCCTTCAGCCGTCTATCAATTTTTTAAAGTAGGGAAATATGAGACAACTACACTATATAAAACAATGATGATTTTAAAAAGGGAAGGAAAATGTGGAGTACATAGCCTGAATCTGGCAGGTATCCCCAGAAACCATATACAAAAGCTTTACGATTGCAGATGCAACAACACTTTCTACTTCATGGCGAGAATCTCACATTAAATTAATAAACAGAGCATATATCGCACCTAGTATGAAAGCGAAATGGGACAATTCTGGTGTTCTATGTCATAAATGTAAAGCACCATTTGCAGATGTGAAACATTGTTTCTGGGGCTGCCCTAAGATCAGGAAATTTTGGCATAAGATTAATGTCTGGTTAAAAAAAATGAATCATATACAATTCCAACTTCTGGCAGAACATGTCTTTTTTTTTCATAGACGGACAAAAAATAGGGACATATAAATATACACGGCAATAAAATTCGATAATAATGGTAGGTAGGTTAATGATCTTGAAATATTGGAAAACTAACAAAGCCTCAAATTTTATAGAGTTCAGACAAACTTAAAAATCAATTGATTATGGAACAAATGGATACATCAATAAACACAGAAACCCAAGTCATTTGTTTCCTGCTTAAATGGTTGAATGTAATTATTAATTTCCCTAAAGAAATACAACTACAATTAATTGCACCCCTTAGGGGTACAGAGATGATGGAGTTCGCTATCGCCAATAAGCAATTTCCAGACTTAGAGGAATAGGGTTGGCCAGCGCTTATCTGCGGGCGTGGACGAGGCGGGGGTGGGATGGGTGGTGTCGGTCCTGGGTGGGTTTTTTTTCTCTTTTTTCCTTTTTCTTTAGGTATGCTCAAGTCACAGCATACCATATTAGTTCTATAAAAAAATTCTCTATTTCAGGTACGAAGACTGTCAATAAACAACCAGAAAACATTAAGGCAATTGTCATTTTGACTATGTTACAGTTTTTTTTTTTCTTTCTTTCAATTATGTATGGAATCAGCAAAACACCCTACAAGGTGAAATGTAAGCCCAAATGTGAGGCTGTTTATTCTTTAAATCAGCAAAACACCCTGCGAGGTGAATTGTAAACCCAACTGAGAGGTTGTTTATGTATATTTTTGGAACATAAATAAAGAAATATATAAGAAAAAAAAGAAGAAGTGTGCTGAGTTAAGTTGCCAGTCTGTCACAAGTCTTAACAGGGCGGCCCAGTTATAGAGCTTAATGTTTGGTAGGCTCAAACCTCCGTTAGAATAGGAGAGGTAGAGTTTGCGTGCAGCTATTCTGGGTTTTTTCCCCTCGCCATAAAAATTGTCCAATAGCTTTCTCTAACTCTCTTAAATCTTTCTTAGTAATTAACAACGGTAGCAGAAGTTGGGAGTAGAGTCATATAGAGTAGGTTTATGCAGCCTGTGAGATTCAGGGGGAGATTTTTCCTATTGGACAACTGAGTGTATAGTGATTTGCATTGTCTTGTAATGTTTAATTCGTATAGCTTATGAAGGTTTTTGTGTAGGCCAATTCCTAGGTATGAAAGAGAGTTGGATACTTCCATAAAGGGGTAGGACATAGCGCTAGGGGTATGTCGGTGTAACCATAGTATTTCTGATTTTGTTTTGTTAATTTTGTAACCTGAAAATTTACCAAATAGCTCTAGGTTTCCTAGAACTACAGGTACAGGAGTCTGGGGGTCGTCAACAAATAAGAGCATGTCGTACACATACAATACAAGTTTGTGGACATTACCTCCAATAGATACTCTTGGGAAGATCTGCCTAAGCTTAACAGCTAGTGGTTCTATTGCCAAATCAAAGATCAAGGTTGATAGGGGTCATCTTTGCCTGGTGCCTTTTTCTAGAGTAAAATCTGAAGAGAAAAGGCCGTTAACCTATATGCGAGCCAGGGGAGTTGCGTACATTTTGCAAAACGCATGGAGAAAAAGGTCCCTTAAAGTTAAATCGGCCAAGTGCATCAAAAAGATAAGTCCATTCAACAAGGTCAAAGGCCTTTTCTGTGTCAAGGGATAAAAGAAACGCTTCTGTCAGTACAGCTTTAGAGCCTGTCCTATCTCTCTCCCAATAGTGATTTAAAATATGCAATACACGTCTTAGATTGGTCACATACATACGTTGGAATACGAAGCCCGTTTAATCGGGGTGTAGTAAGGTGGGTAAAATTTTTAAACGGATTTTGGTGAAGATTTTATAGTCCGTGTTAAGCAGAGAGAAAGGACGATATGACTCCAGGAGTAGATGATCCCTGCCAGTTTTAGGAATTAGGGTTATATGCGCTGAAGAAAATGCAATGGAGGGGGGATTCTCTTCCTGAAGGAGGCCATTGTAAAGGTTAGTCAGAACTGGGGCTATTTGGGGTTGTAAAATCCTATAGAACTCGGTAGGGAGTCCATCAGGACCCACCATCTTCCCTATTGCTAAAGACTTAATGGTGTATTGTAGTTCTCCAATGGATATGGGTGCATTCAGGGAGTCTAAGTGTTCACTAGAGGGTTGTGGCAGTGAGATAGATTGCAAGAAGGTTTTCAGTGTCTCTGGTGTCACTGTTGGTTGCTTACAGTTGTTTAAAGTAATCTGCAAAGCACTGCGCTATGTCCTTGGGAGTTTTATATGTTTTGCCTTTAAATCTTAAGGCTGCCACCTCTTTTCTTGTAATGCGTTTGTTTACTAATGAGGCTAACAACTTACCTGATCTGTTTCCAAATCTATGATATTTACCTGCTGTTTTTAAAAGAGCAGAGGCTGCTTTTTGCTTTAGGAAAGCCTCTAATTCTTCTTTGGCTAAGAGAAATGATTCATACGCTGTTTTAGAGTTCAGATCGCAGTATGTTTTGTAGGATTTTTCTATGTTTATTTGAAGGTTATTATACTTTTGGTAGGTTTTGTGTCTTAGATTGGCTACATAGGAGATTATCTGCCCTGTAAGGACCTCTTTGGCAGTTTCCCAGAGCAGTTGGGGTTGTTAAGATGCTGTTGATTGTCAGTGTAGAAATCATTCCAGCATTGTGTTAAGTATTTGTGAAAAGATTCCGAATTATATAAGTAAGTCAGGAATCTGAGCATATTTCTGTTTGGTCTTGGTCGGTGGTGTTGGAATGTGGGTTCTATAGGGCATGGTCAGAGAGTAATATATCATGGATTTTTTCTAGTCTAATTCGTGGTATTAATGTTTCTAAAATTAAGAACATATCAATTCTGGACATAGATCCAGCAGTCTTTGATAAGCAAGTCTGTTGGGTGTTTCCTTCTCCATATGTCGCACACCGACATATGATGTAGAGTTTATCAAAGACTTTGTTTTTAAATTTGCCAGTATATGTTTTAAGTCTGGGATTAATGTTAGTGGGTTGAAGCCAAATTCTATTGAGTTTTGGGTTTGGAGCTAGGTTGAAGTCCCCTCCCACTATAAGGTGGGTGCCTAGGAATGGGGTCAATGCCTGAGTGAATTTATTCCAAAAGGAAATAGTTTTGGAGTTAGTTGCATAGATATTGTATAGAGAGAGTATTCTACATTATTTATTTTTGCTTTTAATATGAGAAATCTGCCCTCTGTGTCCCTATGGGTGTGTAATATATCCACTTGGAGGTGTTTATTAAACAAGATAGCTAGTCCCCTACTGGAGCTTGTATGAGAGAGATACGAAATCATTCCCACCCAGTCTCTTTGTAATTTGTCGTGCTCTGTATCTGTCAAGTGAATTAGTGCTATGTCAGAGCCCAGTTTTTTTTAAATGAGTTAGAATAGATTTGCGTCTCACTGATAGTTAACTCCCCCAATATTCCATGAAATCAACTTGTGTCATCTATAGTATTATAATGTGAATATAAGGGGGGGGGGGGGGGGGCAATGGAAAGTTAGGATCAGTACCGTCTGTGTAATAGAGGGTTTAGGATCTATGAAGGTGATATAAACAACAAATAATTGAAAGAGTTGTCTCTGTAATTCAGAGTGTATGGATATAGTATAGAATATAATTCCGTGTACGTGGATTCGCCCCTGGAGGCCAATGGATGTAATATGGGGTGGAATTTTCTTCCCAGAAAGCGGCAAAGCCTCATCAAATTTCAAAAACTATACGGCTAGATTTAGAGTTCTGCGTTAGCCGTCAAAAGCAGCGTTAAGGGGTCCTAACGCTGGTTTTGGCTGGCCGCTGGTATTTAGAGTCAGGCAGGAAAGGGTCTAACGCTCACTTTCAAGCCGCGACTTTTCCATACCGCAGATCCCCTTACGCCAATTGCGTATCCTATCTTTTCAATGGGATCTTCCTAACGCTGGTATTTAGAGTCTTGGCTGAAGTGAGCGGTAGAGCCTCTACCGACAAGACTCCAGCCGCAGAAAAAAGTCAGTAGTTAAGAGCTTTATGGGCTAACGCCGGTTTATAAAGCTCTTAACTACAGTGTTCTAAAGTACACTAACACCCATAAACTACCTATGTACCCCTAAACCGAGGTCCCCCCACATCTCCGCCACTATAATAAATATTTTTAACCCCTAATCTGCCGACCGCACACCGCCGCCACCTACATTATCCCTATGAACCCCTAATCTGCTGCCCCTAACATCGCCGACACCTACATAATATTTATTAACCCCTAATCTGCCCCCCCCAACGTCGCCGCTACCTTACCTACACTTATTAACCCCTAATCTGCTGACCGGACCTCGCCGCTACTCTAATAAATGTATTAACCCCTAAAGCTAAGTCTAACCCTAACCCCCCCCTAAGTTAAATATAATTTTAATCTAAAGAAATAAATGAACTCTTATTAACTAAAGTATTCCTATTTTAAACTAAATACTTACATGTAAAATAAACCCTAATATAGCTACAATATAACGAATAATTATATTGTAGCTATTTTAGGATTTATATTTATTTTACAGGCAACTTTGTATTTATTTTAACTAGGTACAATAGCTATTAAATAGTTATTATCTATTTAATAGCTACCTAGTTAAAATAATTACAAAATTACCTGTAAAATAAATCCTAACCTAAGTTACAATTAAACCTAACACTACACTATCAATAAATTAATTAAATAAATTACCTACAATTACATACAATTAAATAAACTAAACTAAATTACAAAAAAACAAACACTAAATTACAGAAAATAAAAAAAGATTACAAGAATATTAGGCTAATTACACCTACTCTAAGCCCCCTAATAAAATAAAAAAGCCCCCCAAAATAATAAAGGTCCCTACCCTATTCTAAATTAAAAAGTAACCAGCTCTTTTACCAGCCCTTAAAAGGGCTTTTTGCGGGGCATGCCCCTAAGTAATCAGCTCTTTTGCTTGTAAAAAAAAAAAATACAACCCCCCAACATTACAACCCACCACCCACATACCCCTACTCTAACCCAAACCCCCCTTAAATAAACCTAACACTACCCCCCTGAAGATCTCCCTACCTTGAGTTGTGTTCACCTAGCCGGGCACCGATGCGGCATAAGTCTTCATCCTATCCGGGCAGAAGAGGACATCCGGACCGGCAGACATCTTCATCCAAGCGGCATCTTCTATCTTCATCCATCCGACGAGGAGCAGCTCCATCTCCAAGACCTCCGGCGCGAAACATCCTCTTCCTTCCGACGACTACCGATGAATGAAGGTTCCTTTAAGTGACGTCATCCAAGAAGGCGTCCCTCGAATTCCGATTGGCTGATAGGATTCTTTCAGCCAATCGGAATTAAGGTAAGAAAATCTGATTGGATGATTGAATCAGCCAATCAGATTCAAGTTCAATCCTATCAGCCAATCGGAATTCGAGGGACGCCATCTTGGATGACATCACTTAAAGGAACCGTCATTCGTCGGTAGTCGGAAGGAAGAGGATGTTCCGCGCCGGAGGTCTTGAAGATGGAGCCGCTCCTCGTCGGATGGATGAAGATAGAAGATGCCGCTTGGATGAAGATGTCTGCCGGTCTGGATGTCCTCTTCTGCCCGGATAGGATGAAGACTTCTGCCGCTCCGGATGTCCTCTTTTGGGCCATCGGTGCCCGGCTGGGTGAACACGACTCAAGGTAGGGAGATCTTCAGGGGGGTAGTGTTAGGTTTATTTAAGGGGGGTTTGGGTTAGAGTAGGGGTATGTGGGTGGTGGGTTGTAATGTTGGGGGGTGGTACTGTGTTTTTTTTTTTACAGGCAAAAGAGACGATTTCTTTGGGGCATGCCCCGCAAAAAGCACTTTTAAGGGCTGGTAATAGAGCTGTTAACTTTTTAAATTTATATTAGGGTAGGGAAATTTTTATATTTTGGGTGCTTTGTTATTTTATTAGGGGGCTTAGAGTAGGTGTAATTAGCTTAAAATTCTTGTAATCTTTTTTTATTTTTTGTAATTTAGTGTTTGTTTTTTTTGGTAATTTAGTTTAGTTTATTTAATTGTAGGTAATAGTAGGTACTTGTAGTTAATTAATTTAATTTATTTATTGATAGTGTAGTGTTAGGTTTAATTGTAACTTAGGTTAGGATTTATTTTACAGGTAATTTGGTAATTATTTTAACTAGGTAGCTATTAAATAGTTATTAACTATTTAATAGCTATTGTACCTAGTTAAAATTAATACAAAGTTGCCTGTAAAATAAATATAAACCCTAAAATAGATACAAATTACAATACAATTATTCGTTATATTGTAGCTATATTAGGGTTTATTTTACAGGTAAGTATTTAGCTTTAAATAGGAATACTTTAGTTAATAAGAGTTAATTTATTTAGTTAGATTAAAATTATATTTAACTTAGGGGGGTGTTAGGGTTAGACTTACCTTTAGGCGTTAATACATTTATTATAGTAGCGGCGAGGTCCGGTCAGCAGAATAGGGGTTAATAAGTGTAGGTAAGGTAGCGGCGACGTTAGGGGGGCAGATTAGGGGTTCATAAATATAATATAGGTGTCGGCGGCGCTAGGGGCAGCAGATTAGGGGTTCATAGGGATAATGTAGGTTGCGGCGGTGTCCGGAGCGGCAAATTAGGGGTTAATAGTATAATGCAGGTGTCAGCGATAGCGGGGGCGGCAGATTAGGGGTTAATAAGTGAAAGGTTAGGGGTGTTTAGACTCGGGGTACATGTTAGGTGCATACTTAGAGAGTGTTTCCCCATAGGAAACAATGGGGCTGCGTTAGGAACTAAACGCTGCTTTTTTGCAGGTGTTAGGTTTTTTTTCAGCCCAAACTGCCCCATTGTTTCTTATGGGGATATCGTGCACGAGCACGCTTTCCCAGTTTACCGCTACCGTAAGCAACGCTGGTATTGAGGGTTGAAGTGGAGCTACATTAGGCTCAACGCACCCTTTGTTGAGCCTAACGCAGCCCCTCAGACAACTCTAAATACCAGCGTTGGAAGGGTGTGTTGGGAAAAAAAGCAGCGTTAGCTACGCGGGTCTTTACCGACAAAACTCTAAATCTAGCCGATAGTAAGTAATGGTGCACAAGGGTAAACATAATATTAAAATCAAACATAACAATATATAACTGAAAAACAATTTGGGGGCATAAAACACATTAGTCCAGTAATAACCTCCCAGCAACGCAAATATAGAGGAACAAGTTACATTGATAAATATCAATTTAGTACAGTCAATTAAGCAGGTGCTAGACTGACACCTTATCAAAAAAGTCCAAGAGGACATAAGTCAGAGCAAATAAGAATAGAAATATAAAATTTTTATATTTACGTGACCATTACGGGGATCTTGCTTCATCCAACTTCTTGACGCCTTTCCATGGTTAAATAGGTTTCTACTGCTTGAGGGGAGTGGAAATATTTAGGTCCCGAAGTGTTTTGTAGACGTAACTTGGAGGGATACAGTAGGGTAGCTTGATTGTATAAGCATGAGCAAATTGGTGCAAAGTCTTTCCTTAATCTTGTGACTTCTGATGAAAAGTCCTGGAAAAGTAAGAGGCAATTGCCTATGTATTGTACCTCCTTTTGCGCTCTGTAAGCTTGAAGAATTCTCAATTTTTCCTGGAAGTTGAGGCACTTGAAAATTACTTGTCTAGGTTTAGACATCATTTTCTAGGTTCTGCTCTGGGCCGACTCTGTGAGCTCTTTCCACGTCAATAGGTAGAATGTCCTGTGGTATGCCCAACAGCTTAGGAAAGATCAGGGCAGTAAAAGCTTAAAGATCCTTGCCTTTAACTCCTTCGGGAACCCCCACTACGTGCAGGTTGTTGCGGCAGCAGCTTCGATTTTCTAGGTCATCGACCCGTTCCTGTAATAGCTTGTTGCTTCTAAGTAACTGCTGGATAGAATGGTTTGCATATCTTTTACCTCTGACATCCTCCCCTCTGCATTAGTTAGTCGGTTTGAGTATTGTCAACCTCGCTTGTCAGCGTGTACATTCCCGCTTGCAGGGATTCCATCTTGGGTAAAAAGAAGGACTTGAGGTCTTGCATAAGTTGACTTTGGTCCCCAGTTTGCTTACTATGCTTCTCAGTATGGGGGGTGATTTCAGCATGCACCTCTATTGGATGGCACGTCTTTTTGTCAGTGGCTTTAGATTTATAACTCATGCTGTTTGCCGGTGAGGAAGATAGCCTTTGAAAATATTTATCCACTTTCATTAGTGGAGAGTACAATTTGATTGTGATCTAGCCGGTTATGTATTATAAATGTCCTTGAGAGTTCCAAGTATAGAAAAATAATGCCTTGTATAGGTGTATTTCAGGCATTGCGGGACCTAAATAAGCCCACTCCTTTTATTAGATGAGACTGTAAGCTTGCAGGATTGTAGTTAAGAATTTCAGCCGTAATAAAACTGCAGTTTCTTATAAGTGGCTCTCCTTTGTCTGTTGAGATTCTTTCAGCTTTAAATCCTTTTTTCTTTAATGTAAGTGGCAAGAGTCCATGAGCTAGTGATGTATGGGATATACATTCCTACCAGGAGGGGGCAAAGTTTCCTAAACCTCAAAATGCCTATAAATACACCTCCCACCTCACTCATACCTTAGTTTTACAAACTTTGCCTCCTTGTGGAGGTGGTAAAGCAAGTTGTTCTTGATTTTCTTCTGTGATAGGCGCTTCTAAGCATATTGAAGCCCAGTTCCTCTCAAAGTTCAGTGTTTGTCTGAGGGATGTGAAGGGAGTATTGCCCAACGATGTCATGTTTTCTATGGGAAATCTCTGCCTCCCTTTGCAGATCGACATTATACTCCTCTACCATTACCTCTGCTGATATGTTTCAGTACTGGTTTGGCTGTCTGCTATATGTGAATGGATGTCTTCTGGTAAGTATATATCATTTTTTAAGACACTCTTAGCTATGTTTGGCACTTTATCTTATAAAGTTTTAAATGTATATTGTATTTGCCATGAGTCCGGTCTCTGTATTTCCCTTTGCAGTCTAAACAGTTTCAGTTTGGGAATTAGGTTTATGGGAGTTTTAGGTTTACCTGGTGTTCCAGTTAATTATAACTTGAAGTCTGTTTTTTTCACAATTTTGCGGGCTTATTCTCACGATGACGCAGAATGTTACTTTCTTTCATGTAATTGGCAAGAGTCCATGAGCTAGTGACGTATGGGATATACAATCCTACCAGGAGGGGCAAAGTTTCCCAAACCTCAAAATGCCTATAAATACACCCCTCACCACACCCACAATTCAGTTTTACAAACTTTGCCTTCTATGGAGGAGGTGAAGTAAGTTTGTGCTAAGATTTCTACGTTGATATGCGCTTCTCAGCATTTTGAAGCCCGATTCCTCTCAGAGTACAGTGAATGTCAGAGGGATGTGAAGGGAGTATCACCTATTGAATGCAATGGTTTTCCTCACGGGGGATATATTTCATAGGTTCTCTGTTATCGGTCGTAGAGATTCATCTCCTACCTCCCTTTTCAGATCGACAATATACTCTCATATTCCATTACCTCTACTGATAACCAGTTTCAGTACTGGTTTGGCTATCTGCTATATGTGGATGGGTGTCTTTTGCTAAGTATGTTTTCATTACTTAAGACACTCTCAGCTATGGTTTGGCACTTTATGTATTTATATAAAGTTCTAAATATATCTATTGTTCTTATATTTCCCATGATTCAGGTTTTCAGTATATTTCCTTTTGCAGACTGTCAGTTTCATATCTGGAAAATGCTTTTTTATGAAAATGTATTTCTTACCTGGGGCATAGTCTCTTTTTCAAATTGACTGTCTTTTAAATTCGCGGGCAGAATTAGGCTTGCAAGGGCGCAAAATGCCAAAGTTTATTGCGTCATTCTTGGCGCAAGTTTCTTTTGGCGCGAAGTTACGTTCGTTGACGCAAATTCGTCATTTCCGGCGTCTTAGTTGGGTTGTACCTTTATAGATATCTACTTGTGCTGAGTCTAAAAGGAATAATTCCCTCTCTTTTTTGCAAGCAAAATACTTATCTTTGTTTATTCTATTTGGTTTCTTTCTATAAATTGAATATGCTATAGATAATTTACAAGCTAAGTCTTTATCCTCTTTCTGTTGTTCTTTCTTAAAACATTTCACAAAGTGATTAATATCGGCTTTTAAAGTGACCTTTGCTGCTTCCCAAAAGATATTACTGTTATCTATATATTCTTCATTATTCCGATAATACTCTTCCCAGCAATCAACTAAATATGATTTAAATTTAACTGAATGATATAAAAATTTGGGGAAGAAAAAAGTATTATAATTACTTTTAGTGTGTTCTTCTATCTTTAAAAGTATCGGGGCATGATCTGACAATGAGAGGTCTAGAATTTTAGCTTCCCTTACTCTATGTGTCAAGTTATCTGATATTAAAAAGATATCCAGTCTAGAAAGGGAATTATGTGTCTTGGAGATACAGGTATATTCCAAACAATTTGGATAGAGCAGTCTCCAAATATCAACCAATTCAAATTGGGAGCAGAGTGTAGAAAATATATTTGTCTCAAATTTTAACTGTGCCCGTCTTGTTTTGGTACCTTTATTCTGAGCTGTCATACTTTTCCTATCTAACAATCCATTAGGGGTAGCATTGAAATCCCCTGCTATAATAATATCAATTTCTGGTTGGTTCCCCATTATTTTATTTATTTTCCTCCAAAATTTACTATCTTGGTTGTTGGGGCCATAAATATTGCCCAGCAGCATATCTTTTCCATTTAGTGTTATTATAAGAAATTGAAATCTGCCTTCTTTATCATTTATTATTTTTTTTAATGTGTAATCTAGATGTTTATTAAATAAAACTGCAACTCCTCTTGCAGCTCTGGAGTATGATGCTGAGACAACTTCTCCTACCCATTTCACTTTTAATTTAAGATGTTCAATCTCAGAAAGATGGGTCTCATTGAATGAATTCCCCCAACATTCCATGATATAAGCTTAACCATTAAAATGACAAATGTTCAAGGACATGGGGAGGGGGGAGAGGTGAGAGATGACGAGAAGTGGAGAGAGGGATAATAATAAAATAAAAAAATAAAAAAAAAGCTGTTTAGTATAAAGTTCAAGCATAAAATTCCCAAACATAGCCAATCTGGCCATCAATAAATCATTTTCACAACAATAATTACACACAGTCTTTTTACTAGAAATCATGAAAGGAGCTCCTATTTACCATAAAAAGAGAAAAGGGAAAAAGGTGACAAGAAGGACAAATAAAGAGAAAAGAAGAGAGGAGAAAGAAAAAAAAAAAAAAAAAAAAGGGGAGGAAAGGGAAAAAGGGAGCAAAAGGGTTCTACCTTATATATTCCAATTTCTTAAACATTAAATTCACCCTGTTTTCAAACAATTTAAATGGAAACATCTAAGTGGGTATCCATACAGTGAAGAAAAAACCTTAAGCAAAAACATCTAAAAAAAACACTTATCATATAGTAGTTTGTGACAAATCAATAACCAAATTTACTATTCACTTTAAAATTTTCACCATGTTTTTTAGCATTTTAAACAAAAACATCTAAAAAAAAAAAAAAATTTTTTTAAATATATTCCACTTTCTACATCGTTTAATTCCCCCTGTTTTAAACAGAAGCAACTAAACAGCTTTCCATATTTCACCATGTTTTCTAACATTTTAAACAACAGCTTCTAACAACCATTTCACCTTGTTATCAAACATTTTAAACAGCAACATCTAAATAGCTTCCTATCTAGTGGAAGAAAACATTAAGCAGTGACTTTAAAAAAAAAAACAAAAAAAAAAACCTTATCATCTATCAAGAATTTCACCCTGTTATCAAAACATTTTAAACAGAAGCATCCAAGTAGCTTTCCATATAGTGAAAGAAAAAGAAAAAAACACATTTAACAAAAACTTCTAAGAAGCTTATCATATGGTGATTTGTGACAAAAAAAAAAAAAAAAAGAAGAAGGGGGAAGGGAGGAGAGAAAAAAAAAAAAATTCTCCCCTCACTCCTTCCCTCTTCTCTCTCCTTTCTGTTAAAAATTATTAGCTTTCACATTAAATTGCCCTTTTCCCTATACAGGATGAGGAGCATCCTACTAAAGTTACACTTCTTTTTCTTTATCCAAAAAGGTGCGTGCTTGTTCTGGGGACTCAAAAACGAAAAAGTCTGTTCCTGACTTAATTTTCAGCTTTGCAGGGTACAGCAGTGAAAAAAATCTTCCCTCTTTCACCAACTCAGCGCAGATTTTTGAAAAGAGTCCTTTTAGTAGACGTTTCAAAGGAAAAATCCTGAAAAAGCAGAATCTTAGAATCTTTAAAGACCAATTGCTGATTTCTCCTATAGGATCTTAATATCTCCATCTTGGCTCTATAGTTCAAATATTTAATAATGACTGGGCGTGGTCTGTTATCCTTAAAGGAGACTCCATCTTTTTCTCTGCCCAGTCTATGAGCTCTTTCTACGCTGAACAGATCTTTTTTCCCTTCCACATTCAGGATTTGGGGGAGAATTTCCTCAGCAAATTGTAATAAATCATCCGTCTTAACATCTTCTGATAAGCCGATCACCCTCAAGTTATTACGCCTGCTCCTATTCTCTGCTTCTTCCAGCCTGTTGGCAAGCAGTGTGTGGGTTTTTATTACAGACTCCAACTTAGGTTCCCAAGCGTTCTGCATGTCTTCACAATCTGACAACCTTTGTTCTATAGCTGTCATTCTTACACTTTGGGCTTTCAGCTCCTCAACTATGGTAATCAGTCTCAAATTAATCTCTTCAATCTTAGGTAGAATTAAAGCGCACACCTGGGAGGCTATGAGATTAGCTTCATTACTCTCCTCCACCCTGCCCCCTACTGGGCCTTCTTCAACGGATGTGCTAAGCACACTGGTATTTTTAATGTTCCTTTTTTCACTAGGTTTAATCTTGGGAGACATTTTCTGCGCTTTTAAGTATTTTAAATTAATATGTTTACTGTAAATATCTTTTTGTTTTTCTCTTTCTTGTTTTAACTTTAGTATATCCAAAGTCTTAATTAAGGCTGTTCCCAGACTTTTGCTTCTTACATGTAAATGTTCTTATTTGCAATAGATATATAGAGATTAACTTTTTAAGCTGCATGTCCCTTCTTGCACCACAATACCCCTCTCCTTTTTTAATATCCACCGCTGACCCAGAGAGGATAAGAGGGATATCTAGTGTCCATATAACCAAGTTTAATCCTCAGTTCATATTCAAAGAGGTGTTGAGTTTTTTAGATTTGCACTCCCCTCCTCCTTCCCTTGTATTTCTACTATTTCGGCTGGGCACTGCATGTATTGTTTTTAAATCATAGAAAAGAAATGAGTTACTTACATGTGCCTTCTTGACAGCCACTCTGGAGGTTCAGGTCAAAAAGGAGATCTCTTGATGGCGTATGCCTCCTTCTCCTCCTATACAGGAGACTCTTCCGCCACTGTAAAGCTACAGAGGCTACGAAGCCTGTGTTTGGCCGGCCACTGCAGATAACCGCCAGCCACTACGCCGCCCGCCTCTTCACAGCTGCCCTGCAGAATTGCAGCCACTTCCTGAGGTATTTCTGACACACTTGGTGTTGGCATCGGGTGAGTCTGCCACTGCAGCACTTGATTTCCCCGCTGCTACTCTCTCGAGCTCCACCTCTGCTACGAGACGTGCTTCCGCACTGACGTTGCAATACGTCACGGACAGCTCACTCCCCCCATGAAACCATGTCCACAATAGACTTACAGGATGCATATCTTCATATTCCGATTCATCCGGATCACTATCAGTTCCTGAGATTCTCTTTTCTAGACAAGCATTACCAATTTGTTGCTCTTCCTTTTGGCCTAGCGACAGCTCCAAGAGCTGGTTCTCGGTGCCCTACTCTCTGTAATCAGAGAGCGGGGTATTGCGGTGTTTCCTTATTTGGACGATATCTTGGTACTCGTTCAGTCTTTACGTTCTGCAGAATCTCACACGAATCAACTAGTGTTGTTTCTTCGAAGACATGGTTGGAGGATCAATTTACCAAAAAGTTTTTTGATTCCTCAGACAAAGGTAATCTTTTTAGGTTTCCAGATAGATTCAGTGTTCATGACTTTGTCTCTAACAGACAAGAGACGTTTGAAATTGGTTACAGCCTGTCGGAACCTTCAGTCTAAGTCATTCCCTTCAGTAGCTATGTGCATGGAAGTTTTAGGTCTCATGACTGCAGCATCGGACGCGATCCCCTTTGCTCGTTTTCATATGAGACCTCTCCAGCTTTGTATGCTGAACCAATGGTGCAGAGATTATACAATGATATCACAATTAATATCCTTAAATCCCAATGTTCGACTTTCTCTGACTTGGTGGTTAGATCACCATCGTATTATTCTAGGGGCCTCTTTCGTTCGTCCAACCTGGACTGTGGTCACAACAGATGCGAGTCTTTCAGATTGGGGAGCTGTTTGGGGATCTCTGACAGCACAAGGGGTTTGGAAATCTCAAGAGGCGAGATTACCAATCAATATTTTGGAACTCTGTGCGATTCTCAGGGCTCTTCAGTTTTGGCCTCTGTTGAAGAGAGAACCGTTCATTTGTTTTCAAACAGACAATATCACAACTGTGACATATGTCAATCATCTAGAAAGATTTATTATCAAGTTTGGAAGACTTACATTTCATGGTGTTCTTCTCATAAATTCTCTTGGCATTCTTTTAGAAATCCTAGAATTTTACAGTATCTTCAGGATGGTTTGGATAAAGGTTTGTCGGCAAGTTCCTTGAAAGGACAAATCTCTGCTCTTTCTGTTTTATTTCACAGAAAGATTGCTAAACTTCCTGATATTCATTGTTTTGTGCAGGCTTTGGTTTGTATCAAGCCTGTCATTAAATCAATTTCTCCTCCTTGGAGTCTTAATTTGGTTTTGAAGGCTTTACAGGCTCCTCCGTTTGAGCCTATGCATTCTTTGGACATTAAACTACTTTCTTGGAAAGTGTTGTTTCTTTTGGCCATCTCTCCTGCTGGAAGAGTTTATGAATTATCCGCTCTCTGTTGTGAATCTTCTTTTCTGATTTTTCATCAGGATAAGGCAGTTTTGCGGACTTCATTTAAATTCTTACCTAAGGTTGTGAATTCTAACAACATTAATAGAGAAATTGTTGTCTCTTCCTTGTGTCCTAATCCTAAAAATTCTCTGGAGAGATCTTTACATTCTTTGGATGTGGTGAGAGCTCTGAAATATTATGTTAAAGCTACTAAAAAGATTTCAGGAATACTTCTAGTCTATTTGTTATCTTATCTGGTTCTAGGAAAGGGCAGAAGGCTTCTGCCATTTCCTTGGCCTAGTGGTTAAAACTTTTGATTCATCAAGCCTATTTGGAGTCGGGTTAAGCCCCGCCTCAGAGAATTACAGCTCCTTCTACTAGATCAGTTTCCACTTCCTGGGCTTTTAAGAATGAAGCTTCAGTTGAGCAGATTTGCAAAGCTGCTACTTGGTCTTCTTTGCATACATTTACTAAATTCTACCATGTTGATATATTTGCTTCTTCGGAAGCAGTTTTTGGTAGAAAAGTTCTTCAGGCAGCTGTTTCAGTTTGATTTTTCTCCTTTTGATTTAAAAATTTTCCTCATATTTATGAGAATTAACTTATATTTTGGGTTGTGGTTCAATTTTTTCAGTGGAAAATGGCTGTTTTTATTTTTATCCCTCCCTCTCTAGTGACTCTTGTGTGGAGTTCCACATCTTGGGTATTGCTATCCCATACATCACTAGCTCATGGACTCTTGCCAATTACATTAAATAAAACATAATTTATTTAAGAACTTACCTGATAAATTCATTTCTTCCATATTGGCAAGAGTCCATGAGGCCCACCCCCTTTTTATGGTGGTTATGATTTTTTTGTATAACACACAATTATTTCCAAATTCCTTTGTTGATGCTTTTTACTCCTTTCTTTATCACCCCACTTCTTGGCTATTTGTTAAACTGAATTGTGGGTGTGGTGAGGGGTGTATTTATAGGCATTTTGAGGTTTAGGAAACTTTGCCCCTCCTGGTAGGATTGTATATCCCATAGGTCACTAGCTCATGGACTCTTGCAAATATGAAAGAAATGAATTTATCAGGTAAGTTCTTACATAAATTATGTTTTTTATTGTGACATTTTTGGTGCAAAGTCGCGTCTGCCGTGACACAAGTCACGTCATTTCTTGCTACTTTCTTGTTGCGAGGTTTTTTGGCGCAAAGTCACGCTTGCTATGACGCGAGTCGCATCAATTATTTTTAACGCCAAAAGTTTTTGGCTCTGCATTTGCGCCGTTTTTGGCACCATAAATTTGTTATATAAGTCTCTCCCACTTTTTGCTCTCTGCTCTCATTTAAACTTAGAAGGCTAGGTTGCTTGCTTTTTATTTTACTTTTGTATAAAAATTTTATCATAAGCATTTTTCCCATTCCTGAAACTGCTATTTGAGGAAATTGGATATTTTGTTTAAAGGTTATTTTTTCTTTTTTGTTACATTTTGCAAGATGTCTCAGACTGATCCAGCCTCTGATGTTACTATAGGAACTAAGCTGCCTAAACACAATTCTAACAAAGCTAAGTGTGTATGTTGTAAATTAGCTGATCTTACTTCTTCAGCTCAAATATGTGGCACTTGTTATGAAAAACTATTACATGCTGATAATGTTTCTATAAGTACAAATACATCTACTATTAAACCTTCACAGTCTAATGTACATGATATTCCTGTAGATATTAAAGATTTTATTGCTGCAGCTATAGAGAAGGCTATGACTTCTATTCCGCCTTCAAATATACATAAAAGGTCTCTCCTTACTTCTCATAAATCTGATGAAGCCTGTATTGATCATCAGCATACTGAAGTATCTTCTGATGATGAGGATTTCTCTGGCTCAGAGGATCCTACTCCAGAGTCTGATATTGATAAATCAACCTCTCTTTTTAAGATTGAATATATTCGTTCTTTATTAAAAGGAAGTATTGTTTACTTTGGGTACTGAGGAATCTAGTCCTCTTGATAACAAGAATAGCAAACGTTTGAATTCTGTTTTTAAAATTTCTGAGGTTGCTCCTGAAGTTTTTACTTTTCCAGATGCTATCTCATATGATTACTAAGGAATGGTCTAAACTTGGGGGTTCTTTTAACCCTTCTTCTAGGTTTAAAAAGTTATATCCTTTACCTGTGGCTAATTTAGAGTTTTGGGAAAAAGTCCCTAAGGTTGATGGGCCTATTTCTACTTTGGCCAAACATACTACTATTCCTATGGAAGATAGTACTTCTTTTAAGGATCCTTTAGATTGAATCTCATCTTAGAAAAGCATATTTACATACTGGCTATATTCTTAGACCTGCCATTTCTATGGCGGATGTTGCTGCTGCTTCAACTTTTTGGTTGGACAGTTTAGCTCAACAGTTAATAGGTCCTGAATTGTCTAGCATTGTTCTTCTACTTCAACATGCTAATCATTTCATTTGTGATGCTATATTTGATGTCATTAAGATTGATATTAAATATATGTCTTTAGCTATTCTTACAGGAAGAGCTTTATGGCTTAAATCTTGGAATGCTGATATGGTGTCTAAATCTAGATTACTATCTTTATCATTTCAGGGTAATAATTTATTTGGTTCTATTCTATTATCTCCACTATCACCGGGGGGAAAGGGAGTTTTTCTGCCCCAAGATAAGAAATCTAAGGGTAAATTTAAAGCTCCCAATCGTTTTCGTTTCTTTTGTCAGAATAGAGAACAAAAAATCTCTCCTTCCCCTAAAGCCTCTATTTCTAATTGGAGACCATCTCCAAATTGGAATAAATCCAAGCCTTTCATAAAACCTAATCCAGCCCCTAAGACTGCATGAAGGTGCGGCCCTCAATCCAGTTCAACTGGAGGGCAGATTAAAATTATTTCAACACATTTGGACAGTCTCTTTTCAAAACCAGTGGATGCAGAATATTGTTTCTCAGGGTTATAGAATAGGTTTCAGAATAAGACTTCCCATGGGAAGATTCTCTCATGTTCCAACAAACCCTGTGAAGGCTAAGGCTTTTCGCAAATGTGTTTTAGACCTGGAGCTTTCAGGGGTGATTGTTCCAGTTCCTCTGCAGGAACGGGGTTTTTATTCAAATCTATTCATTGTCCCAAAGAAAGAAGATTTGTTCAGACCAATTCTGGATCTGAAATTTCTAAATCGTTTTGTAAGAGTCCCAACTTTCAAGATGGTGACTATAAGGACTATTCTGCCTTTTGTTCAGCAAGGTCATTTCATGTCCACAATAGACTTACAGGACGCTTATCTTCATATTCCGATTCATCCAGACCACTATCATTTTCTGAGATTCTCTTTTCTAGACAAGCATTACCAATTTGTCGCTCTTCCGTTTGGCCTAGTAACAGCTCAGAGAATCTTTTCAAACGTTCTCGGTGCTCTTTTATCTGTATTCAGAGAGCAGGGTATTGCAGCGTTTCCTTATTTAGACAATATCTTGGTACTAGCTCAATCTTTTCATTTAGCAGAATCTCACATGAAACAACTAGTGCGGTTTCTTCAAAGACATGGTTGGAGGATCAATTTACAAAAGAGTTTCTTGATTCCTCAGACAAGGGTCACCTTTTTAGGTTTCCAGATAGATTCAGTGTCCATGACTCTTTCTCTGACAGACAAGAGGAATGAAGTTAGTTTTAGCTTGTCTAACCCTTCAGTCTCTATCATTGCCTTCAGTGGTTATGAGCATGGAAGTTTTAGGTCTCATTACTGCAGCATCGGACGCAATCCCCTTTGGTTGTTTTCATTTGAGGCCTTGTTGCACCAATGGTGCAGGGATTATACTCAGATATCACAACTGATATACTTAAATCCCAACACTCAACTCTCTCTGACTTGGTGGTTGGACCATCACTTATTATTCAAGGGGCCTCATTTGTTTATCCTATTTCGACTGTGATCACAACAGATGCAAGTCTTACAGGTTGGGGAGCTATCTGGGGGTCTCTGACAGCACAAGGGGTTTGGAAACCTTGAGGCGAGGTTACCAATCGATATTTTGGAACTCCGTACTATTTTCAGAGCTCTTCAGGCGTGGCCTCTATTGAAGAGAGAACTTTACATTTGTTTTCAAACAGACAATATCACAACAGTGGCTTATGTCAATCATCAAGGAGGAACTCACAGTGCTTCAGCAATGAAAGAAGTATGTTGGATACTTTCTTGAGCAGAATCCAACTCTTGTAAAAAATATCTGCGATTCATATCCCAGGTATAGACAATTGGGAAGTGGATTATCTCAGCCGTCAGACTTTACATCCAGGGGAGTGGTCTCTCCATTCAGATGTGCTTTTTTCATCTTGTATAGATGTGGGGTCTTCCAGAAATAGATCTGATGGCCTCTCGTCTAAACAAGAAGCTTCCCAGATACCTTTCCGGGTCCAGGGATCCTCAGGCGGAGATGGTGAATGCCTTAGCAGTTCCTTGGTTTTACCAACCTGCATATATTTTTCCGCCTCTGGTTCTTCTTCCAAGGGTGATCTCCAAGATCATAATGGAACAATCTCATGTGTTTCTGATAGCACCAGCATGGCCTCACAGGTTTTGGTATGCAGATCTTTTCCGGATGTCCAGTTGCCAGCCTTGGCCACTTCCTTTAAGGCCAGACCTTCTGTCTCAAGGGCTGTTTTTCCATCAGGATATCAAATCTCTAAATTTGAAAGCATGGAAATTGAACGCTTAGTCATAGAGGTTTCTCTGACTTAGTTATTAGCACTATGATACAGGCTTGTAAGTCTGTTTCAAGGAAAATTTATCATCAAGTTTGAAAAACTTGAATTCTGAAAGAATGCCAGGATTTTACAGTTTCTTCAGGATGGTTTGGATAAGGGTTTGTCTGCAAATACTTTGGAAGGACACATTTCTGCTCTGTCTTATTTCATAGAAAGATTGCTAAACTTCATGACATTGACTGTTTTGTTCAGGCTTTGATTCGTATCAAACCTGTTCTTAAACCTATTTCTCCTCCTTGGAGTCTCAATTTGTTTTTAAAGATTTTGCAGGTTCCTCCTTTTGAGCCTATGCATTCTTTGGATATTAAACTGCTTTCTTGGAAAGTGTTATTTCTTTTGGCTATCTCTTCTGCTAGAAGAGTTTCCGAAATGTCTGCTCTCTCTTGTGAGTCTCCTTATCTGATTTTCCATCAAGATAAAGCCGTTTTGCGGACTTCATTTAAATTTTTACCTAAAGTTGTGAATTCTAACATCATCAATAGGGAAATTGTTGTTCCTTCCTTGTGTCCTAATCCTAAGAATACTCTTGAAAGGTCTCTACATTCTTTGGATGTGGTAAGAGCTTTGAAATATTATGCTGAGGCTACTAAAGATTTCAGAAAGACTTCTAGTCTATTTGTTATTTTTTTCTGGTTCCAGGAAAGGTCAGAAAGCCTCTGCCATTTCTTTGGCATCTTGGTTAAAACTTTTGAGTCACAAAGCTTATTTGGAGGCAGGGCAGTCTCCACCTCAGAGAATTACAGCTCATTCTACTAGATCAGTTGCCACTTCTTGGGCTTTTAAGAATGAAACGTCAGTTGATCAAATTTGCAAAGCAGCAACTTGGTCTTCTTTGCATACTATTACTAAATTTTACCATTTTGATGTGTTTGCTTCCTCGGAAGCAGCCTTTGGTAGAAAGGTTCTTCAGGCAGTTGTCTCAGTTTGATTCTAATGCCTTTTGATTTGAGTTTTTTTTTTTTTTTTAAAGAAAACAATTATTTTGGATTTAATTTCTCAGCGGATTTAGCTGTTATTTTATTCCTCCCTCTCTAGTGACTTGTGGTTTTCCACATCTTGGGTATTATATCCCATACGTCACTAGCTCATGGACTCATTGCCACTTACATGAAAAAAACATAATTTATGTAAGAACTTACCTGATAAATTAATTTCTTTCATAGAGGCAAGAGTCCATGAGACCCACCCTATTTTTTGTGGTTATGATTTTTTGTATAAAGCACTTTATTTCTTCCAGTTCCTTTTTTTGTATGCTTTTTACTCCTTTTACACCTCACTTCTTGGCTACACGTTAAACTAAGGTATAAGTGAGGTGGGGGTGTATTTATAGGCATTTTGAGGTTTGGGAAACTTTGCCCCCACGTAGGAATGTATATCCCATACGTGACTAGCTCATGGACTCTTGCCAATATGAAAGAAATTAATTTATCAGGTAAGTTCTTACATAAATTATGTTTTCTCAGTGGTTGTAATTAATTATTTCACCACACGAGGGCAGTGATGCAGCACATTTAGTGCAGGCAGGGAAAGTAAATATTAAAAAAAATATATATATATTTTATTTTTCCCTCCTTTCCTACATTATTTTAATATGTTGCATTGGAGAAAATAGTTGTGAGATTTGATTGTGTTAGGCAGTCACAGATCCTCTTAGTCAAGTCCAGTACACAACACATACACGCTAGAGTTATAGCCCACAGCAGAAAGACTTTTGCAGACGAGTAATATCGTGCAGCAGTTGTCTGAAATTATGTTAGCAGGTCAGCAGTAGTTTTCCGTTTTGTTTGTTACTCACAGATTAGTAGCCCTTTTTATGCTTAACTGCTGTTCTCCACTCCGGTTTTTAGTTTGGAGTTGCCGATGTAGGGATTGTGTATACAATTCTCCTCTCTGCCCCCCTGGACAAGATGGCGCTGGCGCTTTCACGCTTTTTGCTGTGATATTGTCCGGAGGCTGGGGTTTGGCTGTTTTATACCTCACACTGGTCTAGCTGATACAAGCTGCTCCCTGGATGTTGATGGGGATGCAGCTGTATAAGGATGTGGCGTGGGAGCGATATTTGCAGCAATAACAGCTTTCAAGATCGCCATTTGGTCGGAGCTATTTTTTTATGTGCCACTCAGTTGAAATGTTTTTTTTAATTTTTGTAGGTGTCACTCTTTTGATACAGTATTTATGTCACTATTTTGTTTTGTCACTCTTGAGCGGTTGCTCCTTTAAACCATCTCATAACAGGTAATATTTGTGATCATCTTGTAAATACTCTAGTTTTCACAAAAATGGTTAACAAATGTATCAAGCACGGTAAAATAACTTTGTCCCTTTGCTTTTCTCAGTTACTTAGCACTGATTCTATCAGATTTTGCTCCTTTGTCAGAATCTTCTACCTCTGACTGCGCATGTTCTGTATTACGTAATCACACTCCACATATGTTAAATAGAAATGTGTGGAATTTGATTATGTAAATCAGCAGCATGCGCAATCAGAAGTAGCAAATTCTGACAAGGAAGCTGTCCTGTCAGATTTTGCTGCCCAATAAATGCGTGCATGTGCTGTTCGATCGTTTGTCACGGTGAGGAGGAAAAAGGCTACAATTACAGCGCGTCCTGGGTATATATATTGTAACACAGATCGCTTCTGTTGAGATTTTACTCCATGCAGTGCCACAACACAGCAGGTGCAGTAAATCACTTTTATAAGAGATCGAACAGCGCATGCTTGCATTTATTGGGCAGCAAAATCCGACAGGATAGCTTCCTTGTCAGAATTTGCTACCTCTGAGTGGGCATGCTGTGGATTTACATAATCGCATTCCTAATTAACATATGTGGAGTGCGATTACGTAATACAGAGCATGCACGGATTCTGACAAAGAAGCAAACTCTCCACTAAACCCGGACGAGTAAGAAATTGCACTCGCCAAGTTTTCTTCTCCCATGGCAGCCACTTGAACAAAGTTAGTACTCTGGAACTGGATGCAGTAGAAACTGGAAGTGACATTAACCTAACTAGCAGTGCATGGCAGGAGCTGAAGTCCACAATATACATACACAGTGTATATTTTTCTTGTGAGTGCCAAGTGAAGTAATCATTCAAAAAAAAAAAAAGTGACATTTATCCAAGCAGTGCATAATGTAAATCTACACTGGACAATGCCTGCTTGTCTTTATATTTATCTTGTGAGTGCCTATATAGAACATCAACTTGCTACACCTCTTAAAACCCTAAAAAAAATTATTGGGGCTGCATATGGCCCCAGGGCTGTTTACCTTGGAGTTATATTCAATTTTATTAAAATAATTTTTCAGTGTACATTTTGCATTTAAAAATGCATTAAAAACTGTTCAACCACCAGTGACAAAAAAAAAAACACAGCCAGGCCGCCACCTTACTAGTGTGTAGCGCATAATCATGTACATAATATTGTAGCTATGGTAATGGTAAATATTATAAATTAAGCTAAGGTTAGAAAAATTGATAAAGGAAAATTCCATTACTACCGGCACCCTAAGCAGATGTAAGCTGTGAACGCATGCTCACAGACTACGTTCACAGTAAAAGCTATCACTAAAACTGTGACATATGAGAAATTGGCTTAATAGAGTATCTTGAAAAATAGATTCTGATCAAAATTGAAATGCACAAATCTGCATTTTAATTTCCACTGAATTATCCCTTTAAGGATTAAAGGAGCAGTATACTGTATATAAAAGAGACAGACAACCACATTTGGATACAGAAAGCATTAACTACATATCTTGGAACACTGCTACGACTTTCCAATCTCTTTAAAGGGACATAGTACTCATATGCTAAATCACTTGAAAAATGATGCAGCATAATTGTAAAAAGCTGACATGAAAATATCACCTGAACATATCTACATAAAAAGGGAAGATAATTTACCTCAAAAATGTATTCAGCTCATCAGAGTAAGTGCTCTGTGAACAATTATCCTTCATCTACTGACTAGCTGCAAAAACAAACAAAAAAAACAATAGCCAATCAGCATCAGCAGTGCTGAGGTCATGCTTTGTTTGCTGTGATCTCATAAGATTTCATAGTAAACTTTCTAATTTACTCCTATTATCACTTTTTCTTTGTATTCTCTCTCTATCTTTATTTCAAAAAGAAAATCCAGAATCCTGGACAGCACTTGTTTATTGGTGGATGAATTTATCCACCAATCAGCAAGAACAACCCAGGTTGTGAACCAAAAATGGGCTGGCTTCTAAACTTACATTCTTGCTTTTTAAATAACGAAGCAAGAGAACAAAGAAAAATTGAATAGGAGTAAATTAGAAAGTTGCTTAAAATTGCATGCTCTATCTGAATTATGAAAGATAAAAATTGGGTTCAGTGTCCCTTTAAAGTCTCTTTACAGTGAGCTGTGAATGAGGTAAAATATCTTCCTTTTTTACATAGAGATGTTCAGGTGATATTTTCTAGTCAGCTTTTTACATCTATGCATTGCTGTATCACTTTCAAGTGCTTCAACATTTGGGTATTATGTCACTTTAAGAGAAAGACAGCGTAGATTCAACACCTTGTAGGAGGAAAAAGTGAGGGAAGGGAGAAAAAAAAAAAAAAAATCTATAAAATAATAATATACTGTGTGTCACGGAGTCACCCTCTTTTGCAATACATTTGTTAAACATTAGGTGTCACTATTGTTTAGAGAGAACGATGAATTTGTAGGGAAAGAGATAATGAAGTTCTGGAAAGGGTTTTAGTGTATTTAAAATGATTGGTTATTCATTTTTTGTATGCAGCAATGATTAAGGGCATTAGTCCAAAACATTGTATACGATATTTGGAATAAAATATATTCATTTGCAGATTTTTTTCACATTTTGGTCAACTTTGATGATGACCTTGTACAAGAGATTTATTAAGCATTATGGACTACAACTTATTTAACCCCTTAACGCCCAACGTTGTACCCTGTACGACGTTGATAGTTATGCCCTTAATGACCAGCGACGTACCATGTACATCGCTGCAGTCCAAGGCTTCTCTCTGCCGCGATCTTGCTCAAAACTGCGAGATTGCTATTTCTGCAGGTCCCACAAGTGTACATTGCACAAATGGATCTATGTGCCACATGGCTTTGGTTCGATTTGTCACCAGTTGTTATTCAAAGTGTTGTTTGTGTGTATTATAATACCTCAAAAATTCCTCAGTAGCCACATCCCATTGTAAAGGACTTCTAAGCAGCAAATCAGTATGTCTGTCCCGGGACAGCTAAGGGAGTGAGCTTACGTGCACACTCATGTTATTTCCCTATTCAGTTTAAGGAAGT
Source organism: Bombina bombina (assembly GCF_027579735.1). Classification (NCBI taxonomy): domain Eukaryota; kingdom Metazoa; phylum Chordata; class Amphibia; order Anura; family Bombinatoridae; genus Bombina; species Bombina bombina. The sequence goes on from NC_069500.1 coordinate 484,393,002, forward strand.
TTACTATGAAATCTCATGAGATCACAGTGGCTACTGAGGAATTTGAGGTAAAATATGTTTCTTTCTTACATAGAGATGTTCAGGTGATATTTTCTAGTCAGCTTTTTACGGCTATGCTGCATCACTTTCAAGTGTTTCAACATTTGGGTATCATGGCCCTTTAAGATGGCGGGGACAATTGTGGGGTGGGGGAGGGAAGAGAGCTGTTTGGGAGAGATCAGGGGGTGGGATGTTCAGGTTGGAGGTTGATCTCTACACTAAAGCTAAAATTAACCCTACAAGCTCCCTAATTAACCCCTTCACTGCTGGGTATAATACACGTGTGGTGCGCAGCAGCATTTAGCGGCCTTCTAATTACCAAAAAGCAACCCCAAAGCCATATATGTCTGCTATTTCTGAACAAAGGGGATCCCAGAGAAGTATTTACAACCATTTGTGCCATAATTGCACTAACTATTTGTAAATAATTTCAGTGAGAAATCTAAAATTGTGAAAAAGTGAATGATTTTTTTTATTTGATCGCATATGGCGGTGAAATGGTGGCATGAAATATATCAAAATGGGCCTAGATCAATACTTTGGGTTGTCTACTAAAAAAATATATATACATGTGAAGGGTTATTCAGGGATTCCTGACAGATATCAGTGTTACAATGTAACTATCGCTAATTTTGAAAAAAAATTGTTTGGAAATAGTAAAGTGCTACTTGTACTTATTGCCCTATAACTTGCAAAAAAAGCAAAGAACATGTAAACATTGGGTATTTCTAAACTCAGGACAACATTTAGAAACTATTTAGCATGGGTGTTTTTTGGTGGTTGTAGATGTGTAACATATTTTAGGGGTCAAACTTAGAAAAAGTGTGGTTTTTTTTCCAATTTTTTTAATCATATTTTATAATTTTTTATAGTAAATTATAAGATATGATGAAAATAATGGCGAGATAAATGGTATATAATGTGTGGGTACAGTAAATGAGTAAGAGGAAAATTACAGCTAAACACAAACCCTGCAGAAATGTAAAAATAGCCCTGGTCCTTAACGGAAGGAAATTGAAAAATGGTCTTGTCCTTAAGGGGTTAATTTACTTCCAAAAAAAAAAAATGGTACAGGAACTCATTTATATCTGGCACTCATTTACCGAAGCAAAGGATATAAGATAAACATACTCAAGAGGCTTTTCTAGAGGTGTATTACCGGGCTGCTCTAAAATTGCAAAATCCTGCAAATTGTAATAAGATGAGTTTTAAATGCTTATACTTTTAAATTCTTAGGACCATGTGTACATGTATTAAATATTAATTCATATTTATTAACAGTTGATTCTGTAATCTATATTAAGCAAAGAGTGTGCATTTAAATAGCTTTATTATGGGATGTTCTGAATCGGTCAAACAAATGAATAAGAAATATTAATAATTTAGGAATATGTTTTTATTCTGGATGTAGCAAAAAAATTTTTTTTATATATTAGTTAGCACCTATGTAGTTTGTGCATTTTACTAGGATTTAATTGGATTATGAATTGAATAATAAATAAGAATTCATGTTAATGCTGTAACACAATCTATTTGACTATATAAATGCAATAGGTTAATTATTTACAAATAACATAATTGGCTATCTTGGCTCGCCCTAGATCATACCACTCAGATTCCACCTCCCTGGAAGTGATGGACAAAAATTTCCACTCTTCTTATTACCAACTTAAAGGGACACTAAACCCAATTTTTTCTTTCATGATTCAGATAGAGCATTCAAATTTAAGCAACTTTCTAATTTACTCCTATTATCAAATTTTCTTAATTCTCTTGCTATCTTTATTTAAAAAGCAGGAATGTGATGCATAGGAGCCGGCCCATTTTTGGTTCAGAACCTGGGTAGCGCTTGCTGATTGATGGATAAATGTAGCCACCAATCAGCAAGCGCTATCCAGGTGCTGAACCAAACATGGGCCAGCTCCTATGCTTACATTAATGTTTTTTCAAATAAAGATAGGAAGATAATGAAGAAAAATGTATAATAGGAGTAAATTAGAAAGTTGCTTAAATTTGCCTGCTCTATCTGAATCATCAAAGAAAAAATTTGAATTTAGCATCCCTTTAAATAAATGTACTTCATACTCTTGGTATCCTTTGTTGACAATCATACCTAAGCAGACTCATGAGCAGCACTGTGTTTTGTGTCCCTTTAAAGGTGACTCCCGTTACTAACCTCTTCCATTCTTAGTTCAATCCATCATAGGCTGGGCTATGTTCCTTCCCCCTCTCCCCTTTTTACCAGAAAGACCTGGGCAGAGGAGTAGGTAGCACACAAGTAAGCACCTAGGCATTCCTAAGCAGGCTGCGCTGTGGTGGCCGCAGAATAAGTTCCAATAAGACATCAACACGTGTCCAACAATGCAGCGCCCACAGGCATGTGGACAAACACATGTACAACACGGCATTGTTTATGTCCACTGCCATCAAGCACTCTACAACCGCAAGACACCAGGGAACACTTAGCAGTCAAATGAGCAAACACAGCAAGTCCTGCAGGGTTATGCACTACTCTGGAAACTACAAGAGTTGCCGTCTCAAAAGCTGTTCCTCTGAGGCTACTTTAGCTACAATAATTGCCTAGTCTATTCATGTATTTATACTAGCCTTGTTGCGATTTCTTGAAGCTCTGAATCCTGAGAAAAGTCTAGGCCCCAAAGATATGTGCTATATGTAATAATTCTGCTAGGAATGATATGAAAATATACTTTATGTGTAAAGCTTTGGCTAACCAGCTCATTCTACTGTTAAAGATAATGTCCAAACTGCATACTGAAGATATTAAAGGGACAATAAACCCAAATTTTATTCTTTCATGATTCAGATATAGCATGAAATTTTAATAAACTTTCTAATTTACTCCTATTATCAATTTTTCTTTGTTCTCTTGCTATCTTTATTTTAAAAGCAGGAATGTAAATCTTAGCAGCCAGCCAATTTTAGGTTCAGCACCATGAATAGCGCTTGCTTATTGGAGGCTGACATTTACCCACCTATAAGCAAGCATAACCCAGGTTCTCAACCAAAAATGGGCCGGCTCCTATGCATCACAAAAATTGATAATAGGAGTAAACTAGAAGGTTGCTTAAAATTGCATGCTGTATCTGAACCATGAATGAAAAAATGTGAGTTTAGTGTCCCTTTTAAATGTTATTATTTGGATACCAATTCCTCTAATACACCTGGTGCATTTGAGCTTTTCTCTATTATATCAGAGACTTTGGGGGTATTTTTTTTAACTTGGATAACTGGTCAGGAAATATTAGAAACACTACTAATCAAAACAAAAAATAGCAATAATTTAGCTAGATATATGCCACTGGTTTCCTTACCCTATCAGTAAATATTTGCAGCTAGAAGAATAATACAGTTATCATAATAGTGAAGTATTGACAGACAAAATCTACTGGGCAGCCACGGTGTAGCTCTATAACTTATGTGTGTCAAGGGCTTGATAGAACATGTCATTTTAAACAACTTTACAGTTCTCTTGATATCCTTTGTTGAAAAGCAGGTTAAGAAGCAGCAATGTACTACTGGGTGCTAGCTGAACACATGTGAGCCAATGAAAATAAGCATATATGTGCAGCCACCAATCACTAGTTTACCAATCCTCTCTTCAAGAAAGGATACCAATAGAACAAAGAAAATTTGATAATAGAAGTAATAAAGGAAGTTATTTCAAGTTAAATGCTCTGTCTGAATCATCAACGTTTAATTTTGACTTTATTGTCCCTTTAAATATAAAGAATGTGTCCTCACCTCCTTCTGGGTGCTGAGAGCCTGCTCAACTTCCACCATCTCTCTTCTTTTCTCCAAGAGACGGGTGGCTGGAGTAAGGAATTCATCCTCCTGATCTGGCATCTTCCTGTATCATAGTAAAGATAAAAGATAAGTAGCTAGTCACTGAAGGTGGCACAGCACGGATGTATGCAGGGAAATGTTTATAGAAATATGTTGAATGTGCCAGTAGACAGAAGCATTTTCTGGACGTAGAACTGTTTATGTACCACACTCACATCCCTATTAATATATCATCTCCAAAACTGGAATTCCAAAGTCATTCCGAAATCCAGACTTTTCCATTCCTATTTTTTTAAATAAAATTAATATTTGTCCCCACCAGTAATTCATAATCTTTTCTGCCTGTGACTTTGGTTTGGTGTTTGTGTTCTAAAATGCAAATGCTAGTCTATATTTATTTTAAACAACTATTTCACTTCTGATTTAAGTACTGTACTATCTTTCTGATAGTGCTATGTATATAAAAGTATTAAAACTGCCTTTAGGTTGCATTTATAAGCTGTATTATGATGACATGTAAATAGTCTAAATCAGGGGTCAGCAACCTTGGCTCTCCTGATGTTTTGGAACTACATTTCCCATGATGCTCAGACAGCCTAAAGAATGTCTTCAGCCAAGGTTGCTGACCCCTGGTCTAAATGACATGATAGTTGTTTACACTTGGCCCTATCCTCTCTCCAAGCTGTCCCATTTTACACGTGCAATGTACAAATATTCCAAAATCCAAACCTTTTCCAATTCTAAGCAGTTTGGATAAAGGGTTTTGTACTTGTAGAAGTACAATTGAAATGGAGACTTTTAGCTACAGCTCAGCAAATTTGCTAGTGATCATAAAACTATTTCCCTCCAACCACACACAAAAGGAAACTGGAATTTTTATATGATAAAACACCTACGCTGTCACTAAATGATGCTAGGACACATTGAAAACCATACTGAATATCATAAAGATTCATAAATTAATAAAAGAGTTATTCTTGCAATTTAAAACCCTGCCATGCATGGATGTGAATAATGTTGCCCATAAACAACTTTATTCCGTAAATAGAGATGATTAATATAACAAACAAAAAGCTAATAATTAAAATTAGATTTTGAATGTTATAGCCTTAAATATAATGCTTAGTGACATCATCCCCCTCCTCCTGCTCATCTTTTCAAGGTTTGAGACTGGATCATTTTAGAATCTGAAGCAACAAGATTGAGAGATCTAGCAGTAAAATGCCTTTTCCAACTCCCACATAAATAGCTATTGCGATTCATATCTAGCCGTCCGTAATGCAACAGTGAGTAATTGCATTGTTGACAGGATTTTGCCAGTCACAGCTACTTGTGTCATGGTTGCCAATATTTACTGATTGAGGGTAAATAATTGCAGCCAGGTTGACAGGCTGTCCATAGCAAACATATATTCTGAATCTAAAAAAAAAAAAAAGACAGGAGATATAGATTAATAGGCATGGCTACACATGAAATGGAAGTCACATTTACTTTTTTAACTTATTGCTTATCAAATGCATGATTATTCACCTTCTATTAGTATAGATGTCTGAAATCGATACAATAATATATTTATTGTGTTTTTGTGACCATTAACCTACAGCTGTAGTATACAATCTAGGACGCGATCCGATATACGGCGTAGTTTGCGGCGCAAGCGAGGGAACCCGCGTTGCCCGCAGTTTCAGCTCGCAACTCGAGCTATCCAATATACGGCGCCGTCAGTTGCTAAAGTGGCGTAAGTCGGATAAACCAGTGATGTCCAGAAATCTGCGTAAGTCCAAATTTCTGGCGTCGCCAGTGACTTACGCCACGTTAGAAACTGCCGGCGCCTACAAAACCTGACTAAACTATGAAATCACCCGCACTGTCTAACACGCCTCCTAAACATAGCCCGACACGTCTAACCCTCTATCCGCTATCCCCCCTCACTATCCTAACAATAAAAAAAGTTATTAACCCCTAAACCACCGCTCCCGGACCCCGCCGCCACCTAATAAAGTTATTAACCCCTAAACCACCGCTCCCGGACCACGCCGCCAGCTATATTAAATCTATAACCCCCTAAAGTGAGCCCCTAACACCGCCGCCATCTACCTTACCTACCCCCTAAAGTGAGCCCCTACCCCGCCGCCATCTGCCTTACCTACCCCCTAATGTGAACCCCTTACACCGCCGACATCTACCTTACCTACCCCCTAATGTGAGCCCCTACCCCGCCGCCATCTATATTAAATTATTTAACCCCTAAAATACTAAACTATCCCTACCACTAAACCTAAGTCTAACCCTACAAATAGCCCTGAAAATGGCTTTTTGCGTGGCATTACCCCAAAGTAAACTGCTCTTTTGCCAGCCCTTAAAAAGGGCTTTTTGCGGGGCATGCCCCAAAGAAAACTGCTCTTTTACCAGCCCTTAAAAGGGCTTTTGGCGGGGCTTCGTCACAAAGTAATCAGCTCTTTTGCCTACAATCTAAATCCCCCTACACCGCTGCCAGCTATCATAAATGTATTAACCCCTAATCTAATCCCCCTACACCGCCGCCACCTATATTAAACACATTAACCCCTAATCTAATCCCCCTACACCGCCGCCAGCTATATTAACCCTAATTATATTAGGGTTAATATAGTTAATATCGTTATTATATTATATATATATTAAGTATAATAACCCTATCTAACTCTAACATCCCTAACTAAACTCTATTAAAATAAATCTAATATTAATATTATTAATGAAAATATTCCTATTTAAATCTAAATACTTACCTATAAAATAAACCCTAAGATAGCTACAATGTAATTAATAATTACATTGTAGCTATTTTAGGGTTTATATTTATTTTACAGGTAACTTGGTATTTATTTTAACTAGGTACAATAGCTAATAAATAGTTAATAACTATTTAATAGCTACCTAGTTAAAATAATTACCAATTTACCTGTAAAATAAATCCTAACCTAAGTTACAAATACACCTACACTATCAATAAATTAAATAAACTACAAATATCTAAAATAAAATACAATTAAATAAACTAAACTAAATTACAAAAAATAAAAAAAAGATTACAAGATTTTTTAAGCTAATTACACCTATTCTAAGCCCCCTAATAAAATAATAAAGCCCCCCAAAATAAAAAAAATTCCCTACCCTATTCTAAATTAAAAAAGTTCAAAGCTCTTTTACCTTACCAGCCCTTAAAAGGGCCTTTTGCGGGGCATGCCCCAAAGAAAACTGCTCTTTTGCCTGAAAAACAAACAAACACAATACCACCCCTCAACATTACAACCCACCACCCACATACCCCTAATCTAACCCAAACCCCCCTTAAATAAACCTAACACTACCCCCCTGAAGATCTCCCTACCTTGTCTTCACCCAACCGGGCCGAACTCCTCATCCGATCCGGGCAATGTCTTTATCCAAGCGGCAGCAAAGTCTTCTTCCATCCGGCAGCATCTTCCATCAAGCGGCATCTTCAATCTTCTTTCTTCGCTCCTCCGACGCGGAGCATCCATCCCGGACGACGACTGAACGACGAATGAGTTACCTTTAAATGACGTCATCCAAGATGGCGTCCGTCGAATTCCAATTGGCTGATAGGCGGCAGTGTGGGGGGATTAGATTAGGGGTTAATACATTTATTATAGGTGGCCGCGGTGTAGGGGGATGTAGATTAGATGCAAAAGAGCAGTTTACTTTGTGACAAAGCCCCGCCAAAAGCCCTTTTAAGGGCTGGCAATAGAGCAGTTTACTTTGGGGTAATGCCACGCAAAAAGCCCTTTTCAGGGCTATTTCTAGGGTTAGACTTAGGTTTAGTGGTAGGGATAGTTTAGTATTTTAGGGGTTAAATAATTTAATATAGCTGGCGGCGGGGTAGGGGGACTAGATTAGGGGTTAAATAATTTAATATAGCTGGCGGCGGGGTAGGGGGATTAGATTAGGGGTTAAATAATTTAATATAGCTGGCGGCGGGGTAGGGGGATTAAATTAGGGGTTAATAATTTTAAAATAGATGGCGGCGGGGTAGGAGCTCACTTTAGGGGGTAGGTAAGGTAGATGGCGGCGGTGTAAGGGGCTCACTTTAGTGGGTAGGTAAGGTAGATGGCGGCGGTGTAAGGGGCTCACTTTAGTGGGTAGATAAGGTAGATGGCAGCGGTGTAAGGGGCTCACTTTAGGGGGTAGTTTAATATAGTTGGCGACGGTGTAGGGGGATCACATTAGGGGGTAGTTAATGTAGGTGGCGGCGGGGTCCGGGAGCGGCGGTTTAGGGGTTAAATATTTTATTAGGGATTGCGGCGGGGGATCGCGGTTGACAGGTAGATAGACATTGCGCATGCGTTAGGTTTATTTAGCAGGTAGTTTAGGGAGTTACGGGGCTCCAATAGTCAGCGTAAGGCTTACTACGGCTGCTTTTTGTGGCGAGGTGAAAATGGAGTAAGATTTCTCCATTTACGCCACGTAAGTCCTTACGCTGTATATTGGATACCTGCCTATGGCCCAAAAAACTACGGGCGACGGCAGAAATATACGCCGGTTACGCCGTATATGTGATACCAAACCAGCGCAAATATTGGCGTCACCAGCTTTTGCGGGCGACGATTTTTATCGGATCGGGCCCCAGGTATTGGCATCTATGATTTACAGGGGCATTAAAATCAAAATTAAAAATTCTTAATAAATTTTAAGCTTAGTAAAAATAAATGCAAATTTAAATTTTTCTGCTTTTTCTACAATTTACCTTTTCCACTGTCCTCAAGGTTCCTGAAGAGTATCATGCATATTACAAATTAAGATACCCTGCAACCAGCTACAGTGGTTAAAAGGCTCCAGAGCAGTAATGCACTACTAAGACCTAGATGAACATATATGGTGATTGGTGAGCCAATAGCAAGAGCCATATGTGTGCAGCCACCAATCATCAGCTAGCTCCCAGTAGTGCACTGCTGCTCATGGGTCTACTTAGGTATGATTATCAACAAAGGATACCATGAGTATGAAGTACATTTATTTAACAGAAGTAAATGGAAAAGCATCTAAAAACTGCATACTCTGAATGTGAAAAAATAAATGTCCTATTTACAATCACTATGAAAGGTATTAAATGGTTAACAAAGAGAAAATATGTAGCAGTTCAGATTCAACTGATTGGTTGTAACATGGAAATTGTCTTCCTTCATGTTCACATATTACAAACAATCAGATTAATCTGTGTACAGATTTAGGTTTTGCAGAAATTAAAAATGTTATAGATAGAAAAAATAACCTTAAAGGGATATAAAAACCCATTTTTTTCCTTTTATGATGCAGATCGAGCATGCAATTTTCTAATTTAATCCTATTATTAATTTTTTTTTTGTTCTCTTCCTATCTTTTTAAAAATACAGAAATGTAAAGCTTAGTAGCTGGCCCATTGTTAGGTTCAAAATCCTGGATAGCACTTGCTTATTGGTGGCTACATTTAGCCACCAATACGCAAACATAAACAGAGGTTCTGAACCAAAAATGGGATGGCTTTTAAGCTTTACATTTCTGCTTTTTAAATAAAGATAGCAAGAAAACAAAGAAAAATTAATAATAGGATTAAATTAGAAAGTTGCTTGCTCTATCTGAATCATGAAAGAAAAAAAAATTGGTTTAATATCCCAAAGCAACAACAACAAAAAACGAAAGAAAAAGAACGAAACACGCTAATCGCTATGCATTTGTGAATATGGAAATAAAGGGTAGCAAGTTAGCCTGAAATACAAATAAAACAGGTCAATTCTGTTGTAAACAAGTTTACTAACCTGTAACCAGTTTAGTGACATAAATAAGACCGTTAATTACTATGGATTACAATACAAAATGTAAAATACATAAAACTATTCTCTGTGATGACTGGAATTGTGTTTAATATATATAACTATTAACTATTTGATTCAGAAACGAGGTGGCAACTTCCCTCAAAAAAAAAATCGAAGTATTTGCACACATTGAAGGGATGGGTTGTAAAGAATTAACAACTGAGATGCACTATATGCCGGAAAAGAAAATGTATAGTGTTTATCTGCGGGCAGTGTAGGGTTAAACAGAAATAATATGAAGACAGTAATGGTTTATCGCTTTAACGCTATGCAGCCCTCACACCAGCAGTTTGTCCTCAAAGGCCGCTCTGAAATATTCGTGCAAATCGAACTCCATGATGAGTGAGACCAGAACTCCACTTCTGTCCGTCTGATAGCGTGCTCGTATCACCATGGAGACTACAGGATACGGTAGCGGCTATATTCCACTCCTCTAAACTTCTGACGTCACAGCAGTCACGTGACTGCAGTGATCACATGGTACAGAGAAGTTGAGGTTGAGGAAGCAGAAGGGCGGGAGACGCGAATGAACAATAGGACCCAGCTGTTTTACTTTTGCTGCAGAGTGCAGACTGCTGCTGTGTACGTGTCCAGTAGTTGTTAGCTGTACATGAAAGAAACGCAAATGTCAAAATAGTGAGAATATGTGTTTTCATAATGCTGAAATCCTGATTAGAGGCTGCTTTATAAAAGAACGCCAGACTTGTATTTCATAGATTGTCTTTTCAACTCTGTATGCAGGGAACGTTATCTGTGTTTAAATTGTACTAGAAACATAAAGACTTGGGTGTGAGAAAAGATTGCACATGGAACCCAACATTTGTTTTTAATTTTTTTATTATTATTTATTTTGTAGGAGAAAAGCGGTTATCTGGAATTGCAGATGAGCAATGAGATAAGTAAAACTGAACTTGCTATCTCTCTCCTGCTTCATCCAATGGTTGTGTGGCCCCTTTGGTGTCCAGCTTGTGGGGCACCCAATGATTGAATGAAGCCGGGTTCGTCATCAATCAGCAAAATAAAGTATGAGATGCGGGCAATGTTTACCATCGCTAAATGCAGACATCCCAACCTGAAATAACTAATTTCAGGGAGGTGCCCCCCCCCCCCCCCAGCCGTTCCCCCCTGTCCTAATTCAGAATTCCTCAGTGCTCTGATTATGAAATAATTGAAAATGTTATCACAAGGAGTATGTGGGGGGAAAAAACACCCATCTAAAGACAAGATGAACCCTGCATGTATAAATATCTATATGTCAGGGTTTTTCCCTGTTTTGTTTGCCATGTGCTGCTAGCAGCCATTTTACTCACCTCTCTCCCTGACTATGGTGCATTGTGGGGGATGCTGCTCATTTCCTGCACTTCCTTTTATGGCCAGACTGGTGTGCATCATCCCTGTGAGACAGGATGCAGTCTCAGAATTGTGATGTCATCATTTATTATTTAAAGGGCCTCTGTTCAGTATGCTTTGCCTTTGCGTTTTCTCAGACCTGTTTGTGAGAGCTCCTGTGTATTACCTGGCTGCCTGACGTCCTTCCTGGTTCCTGATCCCTGGCTTGTTCCTGACTCTGCTGTTTTCCTTGTTCCTGATTCCGGCTCGTCTGACTATTTGCTTTGGCTCCTGACTCGGCTCGGCTGACTACCAGCTCTGGTTTTGACTCCTGGCTTGTTATTTGACTTGTGGACTTTATTATTTTTTGCTATTAATAAAGGTGTGAGTATTTTTGCACTTCTCATCTCAGTCTGATTCCTGGCACCCTGACATTACGCAAAGGCCATGAATCCTGATTGTGCTAATAATCCACCTTTACCTGCCATCATTTCCAGGATGGATGTACAGGATCACCGCTTGGATCAATTTGCACTATCTCTGCAAACCCTGCTGACTCGCACTGCACATTTGGACCAAAGTGTCCCGCAAGTTATGGCTGCTCCTGTTTCCGCTGCTGCACCTATGCCTACCAGGAGCATGTCTGGTTCTGCACCTCTACCTCAGCGATATGGAGGTGATCCTATTCAGTGCAGAGAGTTTTTGAACCAGGTGGGCATTTACTTTGAGATGTTACCTCAGGCGTTTCCCTCTGACAGAGCTAAGGTGGGATTTCTCATCTCATTACTCTCTGACACGGCTCTTGCCTGGGCTAATCCCTTGTGGGAGACTAATAAACCGGTGATTTCAAATTACCCTGAATTTGTGGCCTCCTATTGAAGGGTATTTGATGTTCCGGCTCGCTCCTCCTCTGCTGCTAAACGACTCATGTCCATTCAGCAAGGTACAAGATCTGTTGCTCAGTATGCTATTGAGTTCCGTACACTTGCCGCAGAGGTAGGTTGGAACAATGAAGCCCTTGTTGCCGCCTTCTTTCATGGGCTCTCTGATGCGATTAAAGACGAAGTTGCTGCCAGAGATTTACCAGAGGATCTCAAAGCATTGGTGTCTTTTTTATCCTAATTGGCATCAGACTCAGAGAGAGGACATCTTTCAAGGAGCGCTTGCGGAAGCCTCCTGTTCCGTTGTCTCCTACGTGTTCGTTCCCACTCATGCCTCCCTCTCCTCCCATGCCTCCTGGTCCCGAGTCACCAGGTACTGCTGAGCCGATGCAGTTGGGATTCACGCATCTCTCTGTGGCGGAGAGGGCCTTTAGGAGGAGGGAGGGGCTCTGCTATTGTGGGTTACAGGGCCACCTTTTGAAGTCTTGTCCTACAAGGCCGGGAAACGCTCACACATAAGGTCCTGTCGGGGGCAGACCTTGGGTGGTTTATCCTCGTCCCAGGAAACCGCTTAAGGAGAAACCTTTGGTCATGGTTGTCCTTTCCTGGGTGGACTCCTCCATAGTCACTCAGGCTCTTGTTGACTCCGGTGCTGCAGGCTATTTCATTGACAGTGCTTTTGTATCAAAGCACTCCATTGCTGTTTTGCCTCGGTCCGTTCCGCTTGCTATTGAGGCCATTGATGGCAGGCCCCTTCAGCCCGCCCTCGTTACTCACGAAACTGCTCCTTTGTCCATGGCTGTTGGGGCTCTCCATTTTGAAACCCTCCAGTTCCCAGTGATAAACTCTCCACATTTTCTGGTTGTTCTGGGTTATCCCTGGCTCCAAAAGCACAATCCCAGTCTCGACTGGCGCAGGTCCGAAATTTTGTCGTGGTCCTCGCAATGTATTTCCACTTGTCTTCGGAAACCAGTTAAAGTCTTGTGCACTTCTTCAGTATCTCAATTGCCAGAGGAGTACCGAGAGTTACTAGACGTTTTTGACAAGGTGCTTGCCGGTACGTTGCCTCCTCACTGGTCTTACAATTGTGCCATAGACCTGCAACCCGGAGCCATTTCTCGGGGCCGGCTTTACCCTCTGTCTGTTGAGAATTGTGCTATGGAGGAGTATGTTGCTGATGCTCTGTCGCAGGGGATCATCCGCAAATCCTGCTCTCCTGCAGGGGCTGGCTTCTTTGTAAAAAAAAAAGGGTGGCGAGTTAAGACCATGCATCGATTATAGGGGTCTTAATCGTCTTACCATTAAGAATGCTTACCCTATTCCGCTCATTACAGAACTCTTTGACCGCCTCAAGGGAGCTACAGTCTTTACTAAACTTGATTTGAGAGGAGCGTACAATCTCGTTAGGATTAAGGAGGGCCACGAATGGAAAGCAGCATTTAACACCAGGAGTGGGCATTATGAGTATCTTGTAATGCCCTTTGGCCTATGTAATGCTCCTGCTGTTTTTCAGGAATTTATTAATGATGTCCTACGAGATATTTTGCAACAGTGTGTTGTGGTGTACTTAGACGACATCCTCATACACTCACCCACACTTGAGGCTCATCGTTCTGATGTTACACGGGTTCTTCAGAGACTAAGTGAGAACGGCCTGTTTTGTAAACTCGAGAAATGTGAGTTCCATCAGACTCAAGTAACCTTCCTAGGTTATGTTATCTCTGTTGCAGGGTTCTCCATGGATCCTGACAAGTTATCTGCAGTGGCCTGGCCCAGTTGGTCTTTCGTCTATTCAACGTTTTTTGGGGTTCACCAATTACTATAGAAAGTTTATTAAAAACTTTTCTTCCTTGGTCAAACCTATCACAGACATGACCCGTAAAGAGAATGATCCACTCCATTGGTCACCTACTGGCATTAAGGCCTTTGATAGTCTTAAGACTGCCTTTGCTGCCGCTCCAGTTCTGGCTCATCCTAACCCTGTCCTGCCTTTCGTTCTTGAGGTCGATGCATCTGAGACTGGAGTAGGTGCCCTCTTGTCTCAATGTCCTACGCCTGACGGTTCCTTGCATCCGTGTGGTTTTTTCTCTAAGAAATTGTCTCCAGCGGAGTGCAATTATGAAATTGGCGACAGGGAATTACTGACCATAATTTTGGCACTCAAGGAATGGAGGCATCTTCTCGAGGGTACTAGCGTGCCAGTGCTCATTCTTACTGACCACAAGAAATTAACTTATCTATCTGAAGCAAAACGTTTGTCACCCTGACAGGCCAGATGGGCGCTATTTTTGTCTCGGTTTAATTATGTGGTCTCCTACCTGCCTGGTAGTAAGAATGTTAGGGCTGATGCCCTCTCTCGACCATTTTTGCCTCTGTCCAAGGAGGAGTCTGTACCTACTCCTGTTATACCTACTGACCATATTTTGGCTACCATACATACTAATTTGACTTCTCCCTTGGGGGAGGAGATTCTGGCTGCACAAACCAATGCACCTCCTAAGAAACCTAGTGGTAAGTGTTTTGTTCCTGAGAATCTTCGAACTAAACTTTTGCACACTTACCACTCTCCTAAAGCCGCAGGTCACCCAGGCAAGAGCCAAATGATTTGGTCTGTCACTCGACAATTCTGGTGACCAGGTCTTCGTTCTGATGTTGCTGCGTATGTTGCCTCCTGCTCAGTTTGTGCACAGAATAAGACTCCTCGACGTCTTCCTGTGGGTCTTCTTCAACCTATTGCTAATGGTGAGCGTCCTTGGACACATCTTTCCATGGACTTCATTGTCGAGCTCCCTGTTTCCAATGGCAATACCGTTATCCTTATGGTGATTGACCGTTTTTCTAAAATGTCACATTGCATTCCCTTTATTAAGCTGCCTACCGCTCAGGAGCTTGCTTCAATTTTTGCCAAGGAGGTCTTCCGTTTACATGGGTTACCCAAGGAGATAGTATCGGACCGTGGGTATCCAGTTTGTCTCCAGATTTTGGCATTCATTTTGTGCTCAAATGGGGATCCATCTTTCCTTCTCCTCGGCATATCACCCTCAATCCAGTGGGGCTGCGGAACGGTCTAATCAAGCTCTGGAACAGTTCCTCCGTTGCTATGTCTCAGATCACCACAATAATTGATCTGAACTGTTACCTTGGGCAGAGTTTGCTCGTAATAGTGCTATTAATGCTTTCTCCAAGTTATCCCCGTTCATGGCGCATTTCGGGTTTCAACCATCCTTGTTGCCCAATTCATTCATGTCTCAGGGTTTTCCGGCTTTGGAGGAGCATCTCCGGCAACTCTGTTCCACGTGGGTGCAGATTCAGGATTGCCTTCATCGTTCTATGCAGCGCCAAAAGTTCCAGGATGATCATAGGCGTCTGCCCGCACCTTCCTACCAGGTTGGTGAGAGAGTTTGGCTGTCCTCCCGCAACTTGAACCTTTGTGTGCCTTCCAATAAATTGGATCCCCGTTATGTTGGTCCTTTTCGAATACTCCGACGGGTTAATCCTGTGGCCTACGCTCTTGACCTTCCTCCTGCTATGCGCATCTCCAATGTTTTTCATGTCTCCCTCTTGAAACCATTGGTTTGTAATCGGTTTACCACTGTGTTGCCTCGTCCCTGTCCTATCTTTGTTGACAACCATGAGGAGTATGAGGTCAGCAGCATTATTGACTCTCGTATGTCCATGGGCCGTGTACAGTATTTGGTTCACTGGAGGGGCTACGG
Source organism: Bombina bombina (assembly GCF_027579735.1). Taxonomy (NCBI): domain Eukaryota; kingdom Metazoa; phylum Chordata; class Amphibia; order Anura; family Bombinatoridae; genus Bombina; species Bombina bombina. Next base: position 484,408,623 of record NC_069500.1, read on the forward strand.
TCCGGAGGAGCGCTCTTGGGTTCCCTCCTTTGATGGTCATGCTCCCGCCCTCCTCTGTGCCTTCCATGCCCGTTTCCCCACTAAGCCTTTTGTCCTCCCGCGTGGAGGGGTCGTTGAGGGGAGGGTACTGTCAGGGTTTTTCCCTGTTTTGTTTGCCATGTGCTGCTGGCAGCCATTTTACTCACCTCTCTTCCTGACTATGGTGCATTGTGGGGGATGCTGCTCATTTCCTGCACTTCCTTTTATGGCCAGACTGGTGTGCATCATCCCTGTGAGACAGGATGCAGTCTCAGAATTGTGATGTCATCATTTATTATTTAAAGGGCCTCTGTTCAGTATGCTTTGCCTTTGCGTTTTCTCAGACCTGTTTGTGAGAGCTCCTGTGTATTACCTGGCTGCCTGACATCCTTCCTGGTTCCTGATCCCTGGCTTGTTCCTGACTCTGCTGTTTTCCTTGTTCCTCATTCCGGCTCGTCTGACTATTCGCTTTGGCTCCTGACTCGGCTCGGCTGACTACCAGCTCTGGTTTTGACTCCTGGCTTGTTATTTGACTTGTGGACTTTTTATTATTTTTTGCTATTAATAAAGGTGTGATTATTTTTGCACTTCTCGTCTCAGTCTGATTCCTGGCACCCTGACACTATATAACCATTTTATAGCTATAAAGTATGTGAGTCTGGCATCATATACAGCATGGGAGACTGGCACAATATACAGCATGGGAGTTTGGCACAATATACAGTATATGTCTCGCACCGCACTAGAGATCAGGAAGGGGGAGAAGTCCAGAGATGAACGCAGTAACTATTTACATTGAGCTGTAACGAAAACAGTGACACCTACAGGTAGAAATGAAAAGTGCAGGCACAAATTTGATTTTCTATGGCACTGCTCTTTCCTGGATCTTGTGTTTAATTTGCGGGTGTCAGGGAGCCACTATTTCAATGCGGGAGACTCCCGGAACTTCCAGGAGAGTTGGGATGTCTGTAAATGATAATTATTTTACAATGAAGTGTCTTTAAACAATTTATTGAATGAAAGTGTCCAGGTTTTAAAGAATACTTTTATATACTGTGCATTACATTGCCAAACTTTACAATTACTTTTAAGGGAACCACAACACCTGCTTGATATATTCATAAACTAACTTTTTCTAATTGTGCAAAATAAATTAACCAACAATGCTGTATGCAGTCTTTTCCTCTTACTGCATTCTGTTGTAGATAAAAGCTTTATAATTAAATGCTGATCTGCAGCATTGGATGTGCTATGTATGCTGCCATTTTTAAAATTACGTTCCACAACAGTGGGTCACGTGATGCACACGACACCAGCTATTAATAAATCATAGTGAGCCCTGCAGTGTCTGAGAAGAACGGCTTCAGGCACTGTTATGTTTATAAATAGCATGAGCAGGGAAGGAAGTTTGAGGGGGAGGAGAGGTTGGCACAGGGGGAAGAAAGGCTCCAGAGAACATATGTAAGGTAGATGGACTGCAAATGTCTCTTGTTACAATTTTTTTATGCAGGGTGCGTTTACTTTCTTTCTTCCCCCTGTGCCTCCCTCTCCACCTCTCCTCCCCCCTCACACTTCCTTCCCTGCTCCTGAAGCTGTTCTTCATAGACACTGCAGGGCTCACTGATTTAGTAATAGCTGGTGCTGTGTTCATCACGTGACACAGTGTTGGGGAACGTACGTTACAATATGGCAGCATACATAGCACATCCAATGCTGCAGATCAACGTTTTTTACATTTTAAAGCTTTTATATACAACAGAATGTGGTAAGATAAAGACTGCATACAGAATTAAAGTCAGTTTATTTTGGATAATCAGAAAAAGTTAGTTTAAAACATTTCAAGCAGGTTAGAACATTAAGACACATTTCATCAGGATTTTTTAGCAGGTGTATTCTTGGTCTGCTCTGCAGTGTCAAGGTCTTGTAAATGCTTGGCTCAATTGCAAATATAAATCATGCACACACACTTCTTGTGTTGTGGCACATACACTTGATATGACCCTGCAACCCAACCACCCACAAACACACCAACTTTTTTACATGATCCACCACCCACCCAATACATTCTTGAAAGTGCACCTGTTTTTAAGAATAATTTTATATATTGGGCATTACATTGCCAAACTTTACAATCACTTTAAGCACAATTTGAGACTCACTGTAGCATTCTCTCGGGATAACTGCACTATGCACTGAGTGGTGTTGCGATTTGTGGTCTCCTCTCCTACTGGGTGGCCCCAAGGCAGAACATAGAGTGATCTGAGATGTCATCGTAGAAAATGCAGCATGTCTGCAGAAAGAACAGGAACTGTTAGCCCTTTAACTTTTCAGTGCTTCTCCACATTAGGCTGTTCTTTTTAAACAGAGCTGTTCTCTGGCTGCATTGTATAAGTTTTCCTTAACACAGTGCATCCAGAGCAAAGTGCTGTTTGAAGACAACAATCAAATATGCAGTAGTGCTGCAAAGCAGCAGTGCATTGATTGTTGCCTGGCTCTGAGATTTTTGCAAGCTCATTCCCTAGCTTTTCACAGTCTGCAAAGCTGTTTTTCTCTGAATGTAAGCTGTTAGTATGAGCAATGCACCTTTTTTATTACTACATTTCTATGTTAGACTAAGAGAAAAGGAAACAATTTAATTCAAGAGACATTTTACAGTTACTTTTTTGTCTGCAGCTAATTTGCAATGCAGTTTTCAACTACTTCACTAGATTATACAACTTTAAATATTGCTTTATTCTCCAGTTAATCAACACATTGCAATTGATCTGGTGCTTTAGTGTAACTGACAAATTTACAATTTTATTTTATTTAAAAATGACCTGCAGAAAAATTTTCACTAAAAAAATCTCATTGCAGAAAGGCAAAAAAAGTTCTGTCTCTGGGCTGGGTGGTTGCTTATGTGAAACTCACTCTAGAATTAACATAAATTCAACTATCTCATTCTAACTGCAGTATTGAGATAGGCGACTTGAAACATATTGTAGCATTGTTGTATACACAGATATTCTCAGGATAACTGCAGATAAATAGCAGGAATAGCAGACACAATTAATGACTGCACATAATAATAATTATTTAACTATGCTTAAAGGATTACTTTCTGTTATAATTTTTAAGCTAAACAACTAACATATTAAAGTTAATAAACATTAATTAAAACCTACTGACCTATATTTTCTCCAAAACAAAGTTTCATAACGCTCTAAAAGTTATATCTTTTATTCGCCGATGATGTCACGTTATCCTGTCCACTATTTTCAGCACTGCATGTTCAAAATACTTAAACCAATAACTTTGTGTTTAAAGCGCCATTTTGAAACCTAGGTATTGTAAACGGATTGGTACAGAGCAAAGGATACCCACGGAGTGGGTTTGGAAAACAATTAAATTTGCAGACAAGATTTCTGATATACGGTAGAGATATGTTAATGAAATGCTATTGATAAAAAGCGTATTTGGGGTAGTTAGTTAGTAACAGGCATAGAAAATATTTACTTACAGTGGCCCTTTAAAGGAACAGTCTACTTCAAATTGTTATTGTTTAAAAAGTTAGATAATCCCTTTAACAGGCATAGAAAATATTTACTTACAGTGGCCCTTTAAAGGAACAGTCTACTTCAAAATTGTTATTGTTTAAAAAGTTAGATAATCCCTTTATTACCCATTCCCCAGTTTTGCATAACCAACACTGTTATATTAATACAATTTTTACCTCTCAAAATACCTTGTTTCTAAGCCTCTGCAGACTGCCCCTTATCTCAGTTCTTTTGACAGACATGCATTTAAGCCAACCAGTGCTGACTCTTAAATAACTCAATGGGAGTGAGCACAGTTATCTATATGACACACAGAAACTAGTGCTGTCTAACTGTCAAAATGCACTGAGATAAGAGGCAGTTCAAGAGCTTAGAAATTAACATACAAGCCTACCTAGATTTTGCTTTCCACAAAAAATACCAAGAGAGCAAAGCAAATTTGATGATTTAAAAAAAAAATTACATGCTCTATTGGATTCATGGAAGTTTAATTTTGACTAGACTGTCCTTTTTAAAGGGACATGAAACCCAATTTGTTTTCTTTTATGACTTAGAAGTTAATTGGAAAGTTGTTTAAATTTGCCTGCTCTGTCTATCTACTTTTAATTATCTTGCTCATTGGCTGCACATAGATGCCAGTGGTGGATCGGAGGGGGCGGGCAACAGGGCAATTGCCCCTCCCGACAGCTAGGACAATGTGTGTGTAAGACAGATGCTGCTAAGGTTGTGTACTGGCCCAGCTGGAATTTTGCTCTATATAGTTGGGGCTCAAATCAATCATGTTCTCACTGTCAATGCAAGGTCCAGTAAAATGCAACCCAGGGCAGGAGGAAGTGAAGTATGTATGTAGCTTTGCTCTCTGTGATACGCACATAGCTAGCAGGCAGCCCTTACAAGTAAAAGCAGGAAGTCTGCAAAATTACCATGACAACGATGATGTCATCGATTGGGACGGGAGTGGTCCGGCTGAGGCTCTGACTCTTAAAGGGACAGTATACACTCATTTTTATATAACTGCATGTAATAGACACTACTATAAAGAATACGATGCACAGATACTGATATAAAAATCCAGTATAAAACTGTTTAAAAACTTACTTAGAAGTTCTTAGTTTAGCTCTGTTGAAAAGGTAGCTGGAAAGCCCACTGCACGTGGGAAATAAGACACTCCCCCCTCCCCCTTCTTTTGAATATGAAAAGACCCTTTACACAAACAGGAGCAAGCTGGAGAAGGTAGCTGACGGTATTCACATAAAACTTTGGGGCTTGGTTAGGAGTCTGAAAATCAGAGCAATGTTATTTAAAAATAAGCAAAACTTTACATTTAAAAAAAACAAAAACGTTATGAGTTATATAAATAGATCATCTACAAAACATTTATGAAAAGAAAAAATGAGTGTATAATGTCCCTTTAAACTAACAGCAGCACTAGCCAATTACCATTGCAGAAACTTGCGTGCAAGGTATGCTAGAATAACAGCAGCACGATCTTACTCAGACAGAACAGCTCATCTGCAAGAGTTTGCCTTATACACTGACAGGCAGACAATGTAGCTACTGAAGCCTTTAGTTTTCTGATATAAAATGTTTAATTATGTGTAGTAAAATAACTTTGCAATATAATTTCATTATTAATCTTGTCCCCTTTTTCAGTCACATTCTGAAACTTGTGGACTTTCCAATGCCTGATAAAAGTGCAGACTATTGCACAGTCTCTGGCTGCACACTCTAGTGACCCATTTATAACTGCTCCTATGTGGCTTCAGCAGAAAAGGAAATCTAGATAACGACATGGCACCCCCATTGCTTTATCAACAGTAAAACTTTACTCTTACATTAGTTGTAATGTTGAAAAAATATTCTTAGCTTTGAATACATTTATTAAATGATAACTGCTTCTCAAGTTAATATTTTGCTTATTTTAAATGTATTGCATTTTACCTTATTCTGAATGAAATGTTTTTCTTTTCATTAATGTGTTTTCATATGTTGTCAATTCCAAATTATGCATTTTGAGGATATTTAGTTTTGTCCTGAATAATCACAATCCCCCTTAGATCACTAGTAATTTGAGGGGGATATTGACTACAAATAAATATGTAGAAATTATTAAAATAAAGTTTCTTTCATATTGGTGGTGAGAGTCCACAATTTGTTACACATGGGATATACATTCCTACCAGTAGTAGGCAACGTTTCCCAAACCTCAAAGCCTATAAATACTCCACCCACCTCACTCATATCTTAGTTTAAACTTTACCTCCTTTGGAGGTAGTTAAAGTATGATGTGATTCAGTGTATACTGAAGTCCGGTTTCCCCTCAGTTACAGTGTTTGTCAGAGGGATGTTTGGGGAGTTTAGCCTTTAGACACCATGTTGTAACCTCTGGTAATCTTTCTAAGGCCCTCTGTAAATTCAGTCGCAGTAAGCCTTTTTCTGCCTCCCTTTACAGATCTACATACTCCTTTCTTCTACCTCTGCTAATAGGGTTTTCAGTACTGATTGGCTGTCTGCTTGAGAGTGGACATGTCTACAAAAATACAGGATAAGTATATATATTTTTTTTAGAGCACTTATTAAAGGTATAGGCAGCCCAGGGACAAGCATTAGGATGTTTCATACTGGAAACAGGTGTTCTGATTCGTAATGTGATCTGATTTTTGCGTGTTATATGGAGCGATTAGGCTCAGAGAGTACTTACGGTCTCCAGGGGATGTTTTAAAAAAATTATACAGAGCGGCCGCCGTGTTGTACCATTTTTTTAAACCCCAGTGACGTCATAGTGCGCAGCACGCTTTTTTTGCTGCAAAAATGTTTGCACACTTTTTACTTTAGTTAATCTCTATTCTCAATCTCGCCCTTATTTTTATATAGGGACTTTATAAAACAGCTAATAAGCGCTGTATATTTATTGTTTTTAAAGAAAGTTATTCATTTAGCAAACTACTTTTTAGCACAAACTTTTCCAAATCTGTTTTTTTTTTTTTTATGTAACTATGGAATTATATTATATTTTTTCATTTTTGCTTTTTTACTTTGTCTGCCATAATAGAACATCTTGCTTCTGTCCCTGAAATCACCATAGATCCTGAGTCTGTTGTACACCTTTCTACCAAAGCTAAGTGTGTTTTTTGTAAAACTTCTGAAGTGCCATCTTCAGCAAATTTATGTGACTCATGTAGAATATTTCTATTACTAATGATGTATCTATGGTTTCAAATGCTCTTTCTGTTTCAAATTCACAGATGGATACAGATGGCGTACCCCCAGCAATGAAGACTTTTTTTATTGCTGCGTAAATTCAGAAGGCCCTGACTGAAATTGCGCCTTTAAATAAGCGTAAGATATTTGTCCATGTTTTACCATCATCTAGTTAAGTATGTAATGATCAGACTATTACTGTTGTATCTTCTCATGACGGTTCCTATGATTCTGAGACCCCCCCATCTGATACAGAACCAGATAAATCTTCTTTTTTATTCAAATTTGAGCATATTCGTTCTCTTTTAAAATAAGTTTTAGTCACTTTAGGAATTGAAGAAGCTAAACATTCTGAGAATATTCCTTGTAACAGGTTAATTTCTTTTTAACTCTAATATTGATCTTCCAGAAATATTTCCTGTACCTAACGCAGTTTCTATTTTTTTTTATTTGTGATGCACTATTTGACATTATTAAGAATAATTCAAAGACTATCGCCTAGATTTAGAGTTTTGCGTTAGAAGAGGTGCGTTAGCTACGCGTGTTTTTTTTCCCTCGCACCTTTTAAACAACGCTGGTATTTAGAGTTCTCTGAAGGGCTGCGTTAGGCTCCAAAAAGGGAGCGTACAGGCATATTTACCGCCACTTCAACCCTCAATACCAGCGTTGCTTACGGACGGGGCCAGCTTCAAAAACGTGCTTGTGCACGATTCCCCCATAGGAAACAATGGGGCAGTTTGACCTGCAAAAAAGCAGCATTCAGCTCCTAACGCAGCCCCATTGTTTCCTATGGGGAAACACTTCCTAAGTCTGCACCTAACACCCTAACATGTACCCCGAGTCTAAACACCCCTAACCTTACACTTATTAACCCCTAATCTGCCGCCCCCGCTATCGCTGACCCCTGCATATTATTATTAACCCCTAATCTGCCGATCCGTACACCGCCGCAACCTACATTATAGCTATGTACGCCTAATCTGCTGTCCCTAACATCGCCGACACCTATATTATATTTATTAACCCCTAATCTGCCCCCCCCAACGTCGCCGCTACCTACCTACACTTATTAACCCCTAATCTGCCGACCGGACCTCGCCACCACTATAATAAATGTATTAACCCCTAAACCTCCTCACTCCCGCCTCAAAAACCCTATAATAAATAGTATTAACCCCTAATCTGCCCTCCCTAACATCGCTGACACCTAACTTCAAGTATTAACCACTAATCTGCCGACCGGACCTCACCGCTACTATAATAAATGTATTAACCCCTAAAGCTAAGTCTAACCCTAACCCTAACACCCCCCTATTTAAAGCTAAATACTTACCTGTAAAATAAACCCTAATATAGCTACAATATAAATAATAATTACATTGTAGCTATTTTAGGATTTATATTTATTTTACAGGCAACTTTGTATTTATTTTAACTAGGTACAATAGCTATTAAATAGTTAATAACTATTTAATAGCTACCTAGTTAAAATAATTACAAAATTACCAGTAAAATAAATCCTTACCTAAGTTACAATTAAACCTAACACTACACTATCAATAAATTAATTAAATAAACTACCTACAATTATCTACAATTAAATCAACTAAACTAAATTTTAAAAAAAAACACCTCTAAATTACAAAAAAACAAACACTAAATTACAAAAAATAAAAAAAGATAACAAGAATTTTAAACTAATTACACCTACTCTAAGCCCCCTAAAAAAATAACAAAGCCCCCCAAAATAAAAAAATGCCCTACCCTATTCTAAAATAAAAAGTTTACAGCTCTTTTACCTTACCAGCCCTTAAAAGGGCCTTTTGCGGAGCATTCCCCAAAGAAAACAGCTCTTTTGCCTGTAAAAAACATACAATACCCCCCCCAACATTACAACCCACCACCCACATACCCCTAATCTAACCCAAACCCCCCTTAAAAAACAACACTAAGCCCCTGAAGATCTCCCTACCTTATCTTCACCACGCCGGGTATCACCGATCCGTCCAGAAGAGGCTCCGAAGTCTTTATCCTATCCGGCAAGAAGAGGTCCAGAAGAGGGTCCGGAGTCTTCATCCTATCCGGCAAGAAGAGGACATCCGGACCGGCAAACATCTTCATCCAAGCGGCATCTTCTATCTTCATCCATCCGACGAGGAGCGGCTCCATCTTCAAGACCTCCGGCGCGGAACATCCTCTTCTCCCGACGACTAGACGACAAATGAAGGTTCCTTTAAGGGTCGTCATCCAAGATGGCGTCCCTCGAATTCCGATTGGCTGATAGGATTCTATCAGCCAATCGGAATTAAGTTAGGAAAAATCTGATTGGCTGATTGAATCAGCCAATCAGATTCAAGTTCAATCCGATTGGCTGATTGGATCAGCCAATCAGATTGAGCTTGCATTCTATTGGCTGATCGGAACAGCCAGTAGAATGCAAGCTCAATCTGATTGGCTAATTGGATCAGCCAATCGGATTGAACTTGAATCTGATTGGCTGATTCAATCAGCCAATCAGATTTTTCCTAACTTAATTCCGATTGGCTGGTAGAATCCTATCAGCCAATCGGAATTCGAGGGACGCCATCTTGGATGACGTCCCTTAAAGGAACCTTCATTCGTCGTCTAGTCGTCGGGAGAAGAGTATGTTCCGTGCCGGAGGTCTTGAAGATGGAGCCGCTCCTCGTCGGATGGATGAAGATAGAAGATGCCGCTTGGATGAAGATGTTTGCCGGTCCAGATGTCCTCTTCTTGCCGAATAGGATGAAGACTTCGGAACCTCTTCTGGACCTCTTCTTGCCGGATAGGATGAAGACTTCGGAGCCTCTTCTGGACGGATCGGTGATACCCGGCGTGGTGAAGATAAGGTAGGAAGATCTTTAGGGGCTTAGTGTTAGGTTCTTTAAGGGGGGTTTGGGTTAGATTAGGGGTATGTGGGTGGTGGGTTGTAATGTTGGGGGGGTATTGTATGTTTTTTTACAGGCAAAACAGCTGTTTTCTTTGGGGCATGCCCCGCAAAAGGCCCTTTTAAGGGCTGGCAAGGTAAAAGAGCTGTAAACTTTTTATTTTAGAAGAGGGTAGGGCATTTATTTATTTTGGGGGGCTTTGTTATTTTTTTAGGGGGCTTAGAGTAGGTGTAATTAGTTTAAAATTCTTGTAATCTTTTTTATTTTTTGTAATTTAGTGTTTGTTTTTTTTGTAATTTAGTGTTTGTTTTTTGTAATTTAGTTTAGTTGATTTAATTGTAGATAATTGTAGATAGTTTATTTAATTAATTTATTAATAGTGTAGTGTTAGGTTTAATTGTAACTTATGTTAGGATTTATTTTACTGGTAATTTTGTAATTATTTTAACTAGGTAGCTATTAAATAGGTATTAACTATTTAATAGCTATTGTACCTGGTTAAAATAAATACAAAGTTGCCTGTAAAATTAATATTAATCCTAAAATAGCTACAATGTAATTATTATTTATATTGTAGCGATATTAGGGTTTATTTTACAGGTAAGTATTTAGCTTTAAATAGGAATAATTTATTTAATAAGATTTATTTTATTTCGTTAGATTTAAATTATATTTAACTTAGGGGGGTATTAGGGTTAGACTTAGCTTTAGGGGTTAACACATTTATTATAGTAGCGGTGAGGTCCGGTCGGCAGATTAGGGGTTAATACTTGAAGTTAGGTGTCAGCGATGTTAGGAAGGGCAGATTAGGGGTTAATACTATTTATTATAGGGTTTTTGAGGCGGGAGTGAGGCGGTTTAGGGGTTAATACATTTATTATAGTGGCGGCGAGGTCCGGTCGGCAGATTAGGGGTTAAAAAGTGTAGGTGGGTAGCGGCGACGTTGGGGGGGGGGCAGATTAGGGGTTAATAAATATTATGTAGGTGTCGGCGATGTTAGGGGCAGCAGATTAGGGGTACATAGGGATAATGTAGGTTGTGGCAGTGTGCGGTCTGCAGATTAGGGGTTAAAAAATGTAATTATAGTGGCAGCGATGTGGGGGGACCTCGGTTTAGGGGTACATAGGTAGTTTATGGGTGTTAGTGTACTTTAGAGCACAGTAGTTAAGAGCTTTATGAACTGGCGTTAGCCCATAAAGCTCTTAACTCCTGACTTTTTTCTGTGGCTGGAGTCTTGTCGTTAGAGTTCTAACACTCACTTCAGCCAAGACTCTAAATACCAGCGTTAGGAAGATCCCATTGAAAAGATAGGATACGCAATTGACGTAAAGGGATCTGCGGTATGGAAAAGTCGCGGCTGTAAAGTGAGCGTTAGACCCTTTCCTGACTGACTCTAAATACCAGCGGGCGGCCAAAACCAGCATTAGGACCCCCTAACGCTGGTTTGGACGGCTAACGCAGAACTCTAAATCTAGGCGTATGTCTTTAGCTTTTCTTTCTAGAAGAGCTTTATGGCTCAAATCTTGGAATGCTGCAATGGTCTCTAAAATGAGATTATTATCTCTTACTTTTCAGGGAAAGAATCTTTTTTGCTTCACAATTGAATTCAATAATTTCTTCTATTACTGGAGGTAAGTCAGTTTTTCTGCCTCAAGATTATAGATCTAAAGGGAAATGTAAGGCTCCTAATCGTTTTCGAAACAAAGATCAAAAGCCTTCCCCCTCTTCAAAAGCCCCTGGCTCTAATTGAAGACCTTCTTCCAATTGGAATAAATTGAAACAATTCAAGAAGCCTAATCCTGTCCCTAAAACAGAATGAAGGTGCGGCCCCCAACCCAGTTCTTCTGGTAGGGCCAGATTAAAACTTTTTCAGACACTTTGGTCAGAATCTGTCCAAAATCCCTGAATTCAGAATATTATCTCTCAGGGATTTCAAATTGGTTTCAATATCATACCCCCAAGGGGACGGCTTTTTGATATATCTGGCGATCGTATTCATGTCCTCGGCCACGATGTTAGGCGAGCGTATTGGTCCCGGCAAATGCAGCACAGTTGACGGCTTGATAATTCGGCCTCTGTGTCACTAAGTCACTTTATACAGTACTGGTGGGTTAAACAGTGTCACTATATACAGTAATAGGGGGTCAGACCATCTCACAGACTGTGGGCACAGGGTACCTCCTTTTGCAGACATGTAATCTGGTTTACATTTTTTTCTTTTTCTGTATTAAATGTATATAAAAAAAGGTATTAAATTCACCTTTTTTTTGGGGGGGGGGGCTTCTTAGATTCTTGCACCTGGGCCCTGTGGTTTCTAGTTACGCCTCTGCAAGGCAATAAATCCACTGCAAGAAAAAAATCTAATCAGTAATTAATAAGATAAAACCTAATGAAGCAGGGATGTGTCTGATAGAGAGCTGCTCACTTGGGCATCACAAGGACAGACTGCTTCAAGCTGCCTATCGGGAAATGAGGCTTGAAGAGACTTTTCCTGATTTACGACTGGCAAAGTATCTCTGCAGATCTCTTATGAAAGTTCAAAGCATAAACATTTTCAGGCTTGTTGTTCTTTCAGTGTATCTGCTGAGATACTTTGCCAGTATGGCTGCGTGCACAGGCTGAGCAAGTCTAACAGACAATAAAGAAACTGTCTTCATTAGCCTACTCTGGATTTATTACTTAACTGTTACTACCGGAAACATGAATTCCAGCCCCACCAGTCGTACAGAGCACTGAGCAGAGGAGACTATGGAGCGTATGGGAGACAGGCAGCTCTTGGAACAATAATCCATTTGAGTTGCGATATAAGCCTTAATTTCCTGTAATAAAACAGGGATGTAGCTGATTGAGAACTGCTCACTTGGGCATCCCAGGGACAGATTGCTTCAAACTCCGTTGTCTACTTGGGCTGATGTACTTATCACCGCAAACATTTCAAGCACAGCTGCAATCAACTTTCTTAATCATAGCGTGGAGCATAGACCTTGCAAAGCTGCAGTTAGCTCCTGACTCACTGCAGCTTTGCGAGGTCTACACTTCACACTTTCACTAAGGAAGTAAATGGTAGCTGTGCTTGAAATGCTTGGTGATCAGCCCAAGACAACGGAGTTTGAAGCAATCTGTCCCTGGTATGCCCAATTGAGCAGCTCTTAAAACACATCCCTGTTTCATTACAGGAAAAAGAGAGAGAAAAGAGTTACACCTGTTGCTGAGGTAGTCAATCGGGCAATAAGTTAATTTACATACCTCCGCATCGGAGCTTCGTTTCAAAGGCACACTGACTTCCTGCTTTGGTCCAATCAGGCTACCACAAAGCAGCTGCAACATGCTAACAGCGGCCACTCTACTCCCCCCACCCCTGGCGCGCACAATAGTTACAGCCTGCACACGGGAAAATCAGGAACATGATTGACATAAAAAATAAAGTTAGAAATCAAAGTTGTCCGGCCAAGTGCCGCCCCCCAAAATTTGTCGTCCTAGGCACCAGCCTTGTTGTCCTATGCATTAATACGCCCCTGAGCTGGACAGTAGCTGAAGTATTACTGTTCATAGAGCACTTACTCTAGTGAGTTGAATAAATTTTGAGGTAAATTATCTTCCCTTTTTACATAGAGATGTTCTGGTGATATTTTCATGTCAGCTTTTTACAATTATGCTGGATCACTTGCAAGGGATTTAGCATATTTATTTATTTATTTGTTTATAAAATATTTTACCATGAAGTATATATAGAGATCTATCTCGTTTTCAAGTATGTCCTGGGATCACAAAACATTGCAATTGATACAATAGGGTACAATAAAATACAAAAACAATAATAATACATAATATATGCAAACATTTAACATAGAACAGGTAGGAAATATATAATCAACCATGCCAGGTGCATTCTGTTTTGAGATATGTAGAGAGGGATCTCTTCAAGGATATTAGGCTTGGGGAAGGTTTGAAAGTGTGCGGAAAGGTCATTCCATAACTGTGGCGCTCTGTAGGAAAAGGAGGATCGAGCTGCTTTCTTTTTGTAGTGAGGCAAGCTAAATAATGTGCTGGTACTGGACCGGAGGTTATAGGAGGTGGGAATAGCCGGTGAGAGCATTCTGCTCAGGTAGGGTGGGAGCTTCCCAGAAAGGCTCTTAAACACAAGGCAGGAAAGATGGAGGGTGCGTCTGGATTCCAGCGTCAGCCAGTTTAGTTTTTTTAGCATGTCACAATGGTGGGTCCTGTAGTTACATTGTAGCACAAAGCGGCAGAACGAGTTATACAATGTATTAGGTTTATTAAGGTGAGTTTGCGGTGCAGGTGCGTATACTACGTCCCCATAATCCATGATAGGCATCAGCATTTGCTGTACAATCTTTTCTTTTACTGTAGGGCTGAGGCAAGATTTGTTTCTGTACAGGGCACCTAGTTTTGGATAAAGTTTAGATGCAAGTTTTTCTATGTGGAGGCCAAAAGATAGATTAGGGCAGTGGTTCTCAACCAAAGTGACCTCAAAGCCCGGTAAATTTTAGCTAGACATGTCCATGGCCCGGTAGTTATATATATATATATATATATATATATATATATATATATATATATATATATATATAGAATAAAGTAGAAAAAAAGGTTGCTAGCAGCGGTCTTAAAAGCAATAAGTCTTTATTGAAACATCAAAGGTAAAAAACACTCCAGGAGAGCCACAAATGTGCACACAACATTAGTCCGCTAACATGTTTCGGCCAAGGGCCGTAATCATAGCTACTGGACCTTGCACCTGCGTACCTTAAAAAGGACCAGGATCACCCTGATAGGATAAAAACAAAGTTACACGTTGTGTTGCTGTTTTAACTCATTGAGTACTTTAACATAGAAATACTATATATCAATTAGAAATTATCCATTACACAGAACCTGTCACAGTTTCATATCAAATAGAAGTGGACACAAGCATATAAGACAGAAAATAATTTGATGGAAACTAATTATAAGGTCTTAAAACTTATTACAATATTACATAGAACATGCAAAGAGTCACATATATGCATACTACGTGGATTAACTGATATCCGGCCAACTTTTCTAAACCATTTAAATGCGATACAATACAAAATAATTTACTTATTTGAAGTCACTAAAACAGTTTACATGACACATTATTTCACTGTAAATAACAGTTGTACCGCATTGATACAAATAGTGGCAAAAAACGATACAGTTTAATATGTGAAAAATCTATGGAAAATATTACCTATTCTGCCTCATAAACAAAATCTATCAAATGCAAGATGGGGGATACGCTAATACATTGAAATGAAATACTAACCTAGAAAGAGAGGAAGCCTAATATTTATTTACATTACTTACTATAATAATTAAATGATCCAGTATGTATTATATGGGCAACTCACAAATATTTATGGCATTTATATAAAGCATTAATGAGAATGGATTCAAAGGACATTTAACTTCCAATACTTTAGAATCTCTTATGGAGAACACATTATATTGCCAATTGATACCTTGCCCACCAAAGCAATATGGACAAGGAAAAGGCTCTATATATTATAGTATATGGAAGGGAATGGCTTGAGAAACAAATACACAATATTGTAGTGTTACAAAGATTGCAAAATTGTAGATTAACAAAAACCACAAAATTTCAGAATTACAAAATGACTGGGAGGGAGGTAATTGAGTCGGTCGCTGCAGGAAAGGGAATGAGGGCCCTGGTCAAAAAATCACTGCCAGTAGTTAATTAGGTCATACTCAGAGTTTAGGCCCGTAGGCACACGTGTCTGGAGTCTGAAGATCCAAAACATTTCCCTTTTCTGCAGCAACCTATCCCTATCTCCTCCCCTAGGAGGACAGGTAACTCTTTCAATAGCCTGCCACTTCAGTGTATTAACGCTACTACGATGATGTTTTGCAAAATGCTGCACCAAAGGTGTAGATGCAGTTCCTGCCTGTATGGTAGACAAATGATTACGTATGCGGACCTTCACCTCTGTTGTAGTGAGCCCCACATACTGTAAATGACAAGTGGTGCAGCTGAGGACATAGACCACATATGTGGAAGTACACTTTAAACATGTTTGTATGGGAAACCTTTCACCTGTCACTTCAGACTTGATGTGATCGGCAGGGAGAACAAATTCACATACCCTACATTTATTGTGGCATTTGAAGATACCCCTATGTGTAAGCCAGGAGCTCTGTCGTATATCAGTTTTGGGCAAAACTGATGGTGACAACACATTCCCCAAAGTGCTGGTTTTTCTATAGGAGCACCGCAGACCTTGGGAGACACAATTCTCTAATTTGTCATCTGCAGCAAGAAAGGAAAAATGTTTTTTCACTATTTTGCAAATGTCCTGATATTCCTGACTATATTCTGTGACAAAGGTTACTCCTTTGTGTTGTCCCTCAGATGTTCTATGAACATTACCAGGTGTATCCAAAGTTTGCATCCTATCCAGCGCATCAACCTGATTTCTTGCTTTTTTTATGACGTGGGAGGTGTATCCCCTACTCTTAAGTCTGTGTGTCAATTCCTTAGATTGTTCTACATATTTAAAGGGCAATGTGCAATTGCGTTTAACCCTGGTAAACTGTCCCTTGGCTACCGCATACGGTACATGCCTCGGGTGACAACTACTCGCATGGAGAAGAGTGTTCCCAGCAATGGGTTTCCTAAAAATCTCAGTAAGCACTTTGCCATCATCTGTACCTTTAATAGTGATGTCTAAAAAGTTTATTTTACTTTCACTTAGTTCGTGGGTGAACTTGATACCAATATTATTGGAGTTCAAATACGCCACAAAGGATGTAAACTGCAGTGTACTTCCTTCCCATACTAGTAATAGATCGTCTATGAAACGAACATAAAAACAAATCAAATGTCTGTAGGGGTTTCCATCTCCAAAGACGTGGGACAGCTCCCACCAACCCATGAAAAGGTTGGCATAGGAGGGGGCAAACTTGGCCCCCATAGCTGTCCCACGCCTTTGGAGATAGAACCTATCCTCAAATGAAAAATAGTTATGAGTAAGCAAAAACTTGAGTACTCTGAGTACAAAGCACCGAAAATCCAAAGAGAAATCAGAATAGCGCTCCAGAAAAAAACCAACTGCAGTTAGACCCTCTTTGTGAGGGATCGAGGAATACAATGCTACTACATCAATAGTAGCCCATTTATGACAGGCACTATTCCACTTTAATTTGTCTAGAATCGTTATTACATCTTTTGTGTCCCTGATGTAACTATGTAAATTCTGTACGAGTGGTTGTAGGATACTATCAACCCATTGTGACACATGTTCCAACAGAGAGTTAATACCACTGACTATTGGACGACCCCTGACTTCTGTCAGGGATTTGTGGACTTTGGGCAAGTGATGGAAAATGGGCACAACTGGATGGTCAACTACCAAAAACTCAAAGGTTTTTAGGTCGTAGTGCCCATTCTCCAGCCCATCGTCCAAAATGTCCAATAGTTCTTTCTTAAATACCGTGGTAGGATCCCTATCTAGAGGGATATAGTCCTCAATGTTGGTAAGCTGGCGCAGTGCCTCATTTACATAGTCAGTCTTGTCCAAAACTACGACAGAGCCCCCCTTATCGGCTGTACGTATAACAATATCTTTGTTCTCTTGGAGCTCCTTAAGGGCCGCTCTCTCAGACCTAGACAGGTTAGGAGTCTGATAGACTGCTGAGTTTTTAAGTTTAACCAAGTCACGTTCCACCCGTTTAAAGAAGGTCTCTAGGGTGGAACCCCTGTTGTGAATGGGGTAAAACTCAGATTTATTTTGAAAACCACTTACTGCATTAATACTCTGTTTATTGGTCAGTGATAATGAATCATGCGACAAGCTCTCCAAATTAATTAAATCACACGTTTCGCCAAAATTAAGTCTACTTTGTTTAGGGGCATATGTGAGCTGTACTGCCTGTGGATTAGGGCTATCCCCTTGTGTAGAGTACTGGGATTCTGTGAAAAAATGTCTCTGAAGGGTCATATTGCGTATAAGTTTATTCACATCAAGGATAGTGTTAAATACATTGAAGTGATTAGTCGGAGCAAAATTTAGGCCATGACTAAGAAGAGAGATTTGTGGATCTGTTAAAGTAAATCCTGATAAATTGATCACATTATTTACATTAGTTATTTGTACTTCTTCCTTCCTCTCTGACCTCTCAACTGGTAGTGGTCTTGACCTGTTTGTCCTATCCCTGTACGCTGTGGGGGAAGACGAAAAACCTGCTCTATCTGGCGCTGATCATCATCAGATATACCTGTTTGTGAAACAGTTGTATTATTGTCAACATACTTAGTGGAAGAACCCTTAGGTTCAGCATGTTTATTCTTAGGTATCACTACTTGTAACTGATGCTGATCAGAGCCAGACGCCTCACTAGCCACTTGCAATGATGAATTCTGCTGGGCTTTTTTAAGTATGCTTCGTGGTGGTTCGTCACCACTTGAAGCCCCATTATCATCCCCTGATTCAAAATCAGTGTCTGAATATGTGACTCGCTTGACCTCTGTATTGTGTGTAGCCCCTTGATCATTGTTTGTGTTCCTATTCCTGCTACCATTACGTCTATTTCTAGATCTGCCTCTAGATTGCCTTCTTGGTTTATTATCTGCCCTTTTCCATATATATACAGAGTTACTATTGTAGTCTGTCTGGTCCCTTATAAACTTAGTTTGTTTTGTTTCAAGGACTGCTTTTTTCACCTGTGCAACTGTTATTTTAAGAATACCATCAAATTTGGCAAAGCTGGTTTCTAGCTGTCTTGAATTCATTTCTGTCTGTAAAAGCCCTATCTCTCCTCTAATGGCCTTCAAGAGATTAGACTTATATGAAATTAATAACAGCATTAGGCGTGCAGAACAATCAGACAAAATATCATTCCATGTACTAATAAATTCTACATCAGTAACATCAAATGTGGGAAATTTATTCAATCTCAAACCACGTGGTATAATCTTTAATTTGATGTATGTTTCCAAAGTCCAAATGTCCCACTGTAATTTGTGTTCCCTTATTAAGAGCTTTTCCATATCCTCAAACAAAGTGGACAGTGAATAATTAGACTTATCAGTTGAAAAAATCCTCTCAATTTCTAGTGTCGGATAGTCCCTTTCAGTGACAGGTAATAATGAATAAAAATTAGTGACCTCCATGGAGAAAACAGGACAGCTCTATTGGTCGGACTGAAACAGTAAGGTGCAACCAGGCAAAGCACCTGAATAAACAAATCAAAAGTAAAAGTCACTGTTGCCGTCCCTTTAAGTAATTAGTTGTCTTGTCGACATAAACAAAGTCCGGTGAATGTGTATACTCCGTTCAGAGCAATGAGCCATAAGAAATATGTATTATGTTTAACATGCTCAGAGCTACTGGAAAACAGCTTGACAAACCCCCTATATACGCCTGTGATGTAAATGAATGTATCAGAGACAGAGTGTACTTCAGAAAACCGGAGGCTTAGGAGCACAACAAGCGGTTACATGCAGAGTGAGTGGTACCTTCAAATCTCTAACATAAAGAGAGAAGACCAGGACTTATAATCCAGGTGGCGAGAACGCCTTTACTCACCACTCCTCTAGACCGCTGACCCCAAATGACTCAGTCTCTGTTTTTGATTAAAGACCTCCGGAATTCACTGTATCTGCACTCAATAGTCTCCTCCGCGTTTCTTCGAAAAGGCGTCCTACTATGCAGGAGGGGGCGTGACGTACGTGCTGCAGCGCGGTGAATCCATGCGCTGATCCTTTTAATGTAGAAAACAGAGTTCCCATAGACCGGCTTTGGAGCTGTAAGTCCCAGACCAGCTGCTGCTGCCCGGAATAATTAGAATAAAGTAGAAAAAAAGGTTGCTAGCAGCGGTCTTAAAAGCAATAAGTCTTTATTGAAACATCAAAGGTAAAAAACACTCCAGGAGAGCCACAAATGTGCACACAACATTAGTCCCTTCGGCCCTTGGCCGAAACATGTTAGCGGACTAATGTTGTGTGCACATTTGTGGCTCTCCTGGAGTGTTTTTTACCTTTGATGTTTCAATAAAGACTTATTGCTTTTAAGACCGCTGCTAGCAACCTTTTTTTCTACTTTATTCTAATTATTCCGGGCAGCAGCAGCTGGTCTGGGACTTACAGCTCCAAAGCCGGTCTATGGGAACTCTGTTTTCTACATTAAAAGGATCAGCGCATGGATTCACCGCGCTGCAGCACGTACGTCACGCCCCCTCCTGCATAGTAGGACGCCTTTTCGAAGAAACGCGGAGGAGACTATTGAGTGCAGATACAGTGAATTCCGGAGGTCTTTAATCAAAAACAGAGACTGAGTCATTTGGGGTCAGCGGTCTAGAGGAGTGGTGAGTAAAGGCGTTCTCGCCACCTGGATTATAAGTCCTGGTCTTCTCTCTTTATGTTAGAGATTTGAAGGTACCACTCACTCTGCATGTAACCGCTTGTTGTGCTCCTAAGCCTCCGGTTTTCTGAAGTACACTCTGTCTCTGATACATTCATTTACATCACAGGCGTATATAGGGGGTTTTTTCAAGCTGTTTTCCAGTAGCTCTGAGCATGTTAAACATAATACATATTTCTTATGGCTCATTGCTCTGAACGGAGTATACACATTCACCGGACTTTGTTTATGTCGACAAGACAACTAATTACTTAAAGGGACGGCAACAGTGACTTTTACTTTTGATATATATATATATATATATATATAGTGTGCAGCAGGTGAGGACTGATCAGCCAGGCAAATAGGACCTGGGCCGAGGGACCAGCAAGTAGGGGGGCCCACAAATGGCATCCCCACAGATCCTGGTGCATTCCTTAAGCTGGAGCTTTCAGTTGCTCTATCAGTAACTAAGCAAAAAAAGTGTGCGTTTAAAGGGGCCCTGCCGGGGGTCTGTCGCTGTGAGGGCCATGGAGTGTGGGGTCTGGCCCTGGAGGTTGGGTACCCTTTCTCTGGACCTTAATGTTGGGGATCCTGGCTCTGGAGGTTGAGGGGCCTGTTGGGGGCAGGGCAGGGAGGCTACCATGTTAATTTACATAAAATGTAATACATTTTGGTCAGTGTGAGTCAGTGTTCCTGGGACCTTGATTGGTATCAGTCTGCCCTTGGTGTGCAGTGGTGTAAGAGTGTGCAGTGGGGGCATGACAGGCTGGGACCCACCAGCAGGGCTATCACGGCCCCGTACTGGGCCACGGCCCGGCTGTTGAGAAACCAGGGATTAGGGTCTAACAACATACCCAAGTATTTGAAAGAGTGGACTGTGGTCAGCGTGCAATTGGATTTTGTTTTGATGCGTAGATGGGAATTTTGTAATTTGTGTAATTTAGGTCTTGTTCCAAAGATAATTGTGACTGTTTTGTCAGTGTTTAGGAAGAGTTTGTTTTTTGAGATCCACTTTTCTACCTCTGTGAACTGGTCTTGGAGCACTGCTTCAAGCTGCTGCAAATCGGAATTGTTTGCCTAGATTACCTTGTCATCTGCATACATGTGTACAGTTGAGGATTTGCAGACATTAGGCAGATCATTTATAAATAATGTGAATAGTAGGGGGCCGAGAATGGAACCTTGGGGAACACCACACGTGACTGGGAGAGGGAGGGAGTCACTGTTAGAAACAGAGACATATTGTGATCGATCCGATACATATGATCGAAACCAGGTTAACGGACGATCAGCAATACCAGAGTTTTTTAGTTTGAGCAGTAGTATGTCATGGTCTACTGTGTCAAAGGCCTTTGCAAAATCAAGGAAAATAGCTCCAGTTAGTTCTTCTTGTTCCATGCCAGTTTGGATGTCGTTGCAAACTTTTAGGAGGGCAGTTGTAGTGGAGTGATTCATGCGAAAACCTGATTGATCAGGTGTCAGATAGTTAGAAAGTTGGTAATACTCGCATAATTGCGTATGGACGCATTTTTCTAAAATTTTTGACAACACTGGGAGCAATGATATAGGGCGATAGTTAGAAACCAAGGTTAACTCCCCACTTTTATGAATAGGCACTACTCTTGCAGTTTTCCAGATTTTCACAGAAACATTGGACCTTGGCCAATTTTGTTTGTTTAGTGCATATATTTCGCCATTGTCTATATACACAGTTATTGTTCATAGAGCCAGTATGCTTGAACTTTGACCACAATGAATCCCGAAACTGGTACATTTGAATGAGGTCAGCTGTGATCCAATTTAAGTGCGCTCCTTTTACTCTCACCTTACGCAGCGGGGCATGTAAATTCCAAACTTGTAGGAGTTCAGACTGAAAGAATTCAACTGCAGAGTCTAGATCTGGGATTAGGTTTAATCTATGCCAGGGGAGGTTCTTGATGTCATTTAGAAATGATTGAATATAACAAATTTTGAAGGACCTGGTGATTTTAACCTTGGGAGAGGATTTAGTTGCCTTTATTTTGCGCACGCAGTACACTATGCAGTGGTCACTAAACTTGTTAGGGAGAACACCTGCCTCCTGGATTCGCTCGGGAGAAGTGGAGAGAATCCAGTCGAGCAGGGTATGATTATGTTTTTTGAT
Organism: Bombina bombina; assembly: GCF_027579735.1. NCBI lineage: Eukaryota > Metazoa > Chordata > Amphibia > Anura > Bombinatoridae > Bombina > Bombina bombina. Next base: position 484,430,830 of record NC_069500.1, read on the forward strand.
GTTTATGCGAGTTGGGGAGGAGATTAATTGTGTTAGCTGCAAAGATTTAAATAGCGTGCGACAACTGTTATTTTTTGGATTCAGCCAATCAATATTAAAATCTCCAAAAAACAAAATTTCACTTTTTGTGTTTTGAGCTATGGTTTCACTAAGGAGATGGGCTATGTCAGAAATGGAATGCACAGGGGAGCTATGTGGGCGGTAGATTCCTGCAACAATGATTGATTTACTGCACTGTATCTCAATTGTGCCAGAAAGGAAATCAAAGGTGAAAGGAGAGCTATATTTTTGTAAGGGGGTGAACTTTGTGGAATTGTCAACATAAATTACAATGCCGCCTCCTCTCTTTGCTCTGTCAATTCTATGGCATGAATACCCATTTATTGCAATTGCAGAGTCAGGTAGTTTTGCAGTTAGCCACGATTCAGAGTTAATGATTTTGGGCTTGTATTGTAAACACCAAGCTTGCAGTGCATCGATTTTTGGTAGTAAGCTGCGGATATTACAGTGCACAAAGGAGAGGCCTTTTTTAGCTGGAATTTGCACATAGTTTTTGTTTGGCCATATAGTGAATGGGATACTTTATAGTTTTGTGAGGTGGGGGTAGGAGGGCTATTTTTTATAACTCTCCACCAGCACTCAGCAGATAAGTTACAGCAACAGAGCAGGCCATGGTGTATGAAAATTTGTTTTCCAGTTTGAGGTGTGTGCTTATGGCGGTAATGATAGGAACAAAATTGGAGTGAGAAAAGGGTTGTCATGAATATCAGTATGGTCATATTTGGATTCATGTTAGTGCTATGAGGTGTGTAGATAAATATATAAAAAAATAGTACAATATAAAATATATATCGATATGGGATATATAGCTATTTGTAGGGAGGGAGGGTATGTATTCTAAAGGGTTAAGTGACTGGAAGGGTGTGCTGATCAGTGTTTACAGCTGTCAGTTTAGGAGAATGAAAGTTGTGTGGGAGACTATTTATAAATGGGGGAATGAACCTGGGGTGGGAGGGTAACTATCTTCCAGAGGCTACCTGTAGCAGGGTAGCATATGAGTATTATGTGCCTTCCTTTAAGTAAATATGTCATTTAGCAGTAGTTCTGTCAGTAAGAATGTTTTAGTTTCTCCCCCAATAGCTCTGTCACAGAGTTGTCAATTTTTTTTTCCTATACAGGAACTAACCACTATGGGAAACGTGTGTTTTTGTAGTATGGGATCTAGCTCTGTTGCACATGGTCTAATCGCATTCCCTATACAGGACCTAAGCAATAGGAAATAAAAGGTTTTGCAGTATGTGATTTAGCGATGTCGCTGTGAAATGTAAATTTACTATCTCTATACATTTACTGGTTCCTGTGTCGCTAAAGGTCCATTAGCAGTATGGAATCTAGCTGTTTAACTGTGAGCAGTCTAAATGTTATCCTATGTTGGGGACCTGACCACTAGGAGCAAAACGTCCATTAGAAGTGTTCGATCTAACTCATTGTGAACTGTCACGTTCCCATCCCTATACAGTACCTGACCACTAGTGGACAAAATATCCATTAGCATTATGGGATTTAGCTCTGTCACTGTGAGCGGTCTTATTTACATCCCTGTAAAGTACCTGATCACTAGGGGCAAAATGTCCATTAGCTGTATAGGATCTAGTTCTGTCATTGTAAACAGTCTAATTCCCATCCCTATACGGGACCTGACCACTAGGGGGCAAAAATGTCCTTTAGCAGTATGGGATCTAGCTTTTTCACATTGAGTAAGCTAAATACCATACTCAGAATGTCCTTTAGAGCCATGGAATCTAGTCACAACCCATAGACTACTACACCAGCCCAGGTCAGTAAAAGGGACACACCACATTCAACGACTGGGATCATGTGAATGAGCGTGGCCCTGCTGCAGTGTCCCTGGAAATGTTTTTTATATGTTGGCAATGATTCCGATGTAAAAAAAATAAAATGTTCTGTGTCATGTTTCTTGTGTTGGTATTTAGCAGTATGAATAAGCACTACTTGATAGTAGGTACACAGAGCAGGTATTTATTTAGCTCAGATGTAAGCAACAACACACAACTGAACTAACTGAGAAAACTACATAAAGAAGATTGCTGCTGATCATAGAGTTCCCTCCCAGCTCCAGAGTGTTTTTTCTTAAAGTAATAGTATACCACATCTCCCCAATTACTTCCAAATCCCCTCTTAACATTTAACACATCGTAACAACAAAGAAACTTCTGATACTTTGAATTGGATTTTATCTGGATTGAACTTAATGTTCTGTTCTAATGCCCTGTTCATCACCTGGCTCAGGATCTGATCATGTTCTTCATCTGATGATGCAGCAATAATCATATCATCAGCTATGATATGCACTCCTGGGATGTCCCCAAAAATCTCCATATTTTTCTGCTAAAATACTTCACTGGCTGACTTTATCCCAAATGGCATCCTGCAAAATCTAAAGCTCCCCCATGGGGAGTTGAAAGTGCATAGTTCTGAGCACTCTTTGTCTAATTTATTTTTATTTATTTTTTTTTATTTTTTTTTATTGAAGTCATATGCAAATACAACAAGGGAAATTTTTCCCAAAACAATGACAGATTAAAGGGAATACATTACCATCACAGTGATATTGTCAGGCCTATTAATACGACTTGTGTCTACCTGCGCTTCAATTCTAAGATTAAGAAGAAGGACACAAAGGTAATTGTTAGTGAAAGTGGTAAGGCCTAAGTTAAATAAAGCGAAGGAGTTGCCTAAAGGCCAGCTGAGGCTAATTAAGCATGGAAAAGAAATATTGGAAATCCCTTCGTCTATGACTTTAAAAGGGGATTTGGACTCTTAATAATGAGACTTCAGTTTTGTAGTAAAATATCATAAAAGAACATAAATGGACCCCACCTTGTCCCATATAATAAAGCTTAGGATATCTAATTAGATATAATTAAAACAAGGGGGGGAATTAGCTATATGGGTATTTTTGGGGGAGGAAAATGCAGCGGGCAAGAGCCGCTCGAAATAAGGTAAAGGGGAGGATGGGAGGACGGAGCCAGTCAGGGTGTCAACTTAGTATGCAGTTTCTGGACTCTGGGTTTTCATATATAGTATTAAGAGGATTGTCTCTCCGGAACATTATGAGTAACGATGTAAGAACTGTAAAATGTCTTGGGTTCTGTCGCCATAGGGGCAATAGAGGGAAAATAGTATGTATAGGTTTAGTAATAAGTAGTTATCTATATTTATTTTATATATAAACATAAGGCCTCGTGACTACTAATACAACAGGCATCTGCATATCAAACATGTCAAACTATATAGTGACGTAATAAGCATAAGACTAGTTAATAAGTACTTTCAGCTACTACCAAAGAATCTTGCGGGAACAGTACAGTAGTTACTAATAGTGTAGACCTCCCCATAATGGAGAGAGCGCTTTACTTATTCATATATATTACTCTTGAGCATAAAGGTAAAGACTTGGGGTAACTAAAGCTTATACTCAATGTTGAATGTGGGGTATGCTGATTACATCTAATGCCAATTTAGTGAAATAACATAATGCATGTATACCCCAGATAGGTTTTTGCCTTAGTATGCATAGGGAGTAACCAATCCAAAACAGAAAGTATAGCTGATTGGTTTAGAATTCGTGGAGCAGTGTAATTCAGGTCAGAATGTTATATCTACGTGATTTTCTGAGAGCTGGATAATATTATGGAAAAGTGGACCTCCAAATTTATGAGTAGCACCTACCACGCTTTAGAACAACAGTAGGTCGGGGGTGAGCATGATGGTGTGCAACTGAGAGATGGACAGTGCTAAAGGAATAATATACTGGAATAAATGCCCTCTATAGTGGATCTCTTATGGGTAATATGAATAACTCGGGAACATTATGACCTCCAGGTTACCCTCAAGAAATAGTATCTTGATAGCAAAAACCCCCCACTAGGACCTTGCGTTATAAAAATGTATATGGGGAAATGTATTATATAAACTTGTTTCAGCATAGGCCCATGTAGGCCATGTGTCAAGTCAAGCTTGCTGTACCGTTTAACAGGACAGTAGGGTCCCTGGGAGTTAATGGGGTTATAAATAACGTGGAATGTTCTGGAGCCCAACTAACCAATATATAGCAAGGATACATGTTACCAAACCAAATGTAAAGAGTGAATACACAGCACCTATAAGTTAAAATAACCTTATAAGTTAGGGCGTGAATTACTGCAGCAAATATAGACAACATTAACACTGGAAGGTTCCTTAGGGTCAGGATATAATAATATATAAAATAACAATTTAAACAGCGAAACTGACTTTTAACAGGGAGCTCACTGTGCATACTGTGAATTTAGACATTAGGGACCGCAGGGATGTAACGCTTTAGACACTGACTACGAAAAAAAAGGATAAACCAAAAGCTATACTAGGCAAGTATAAAACATACTCTATAAAACTCTACGTTAACTGTGCATGCAGACTAACTGTGCATAATAACTTGAGACATAGCGTGTATTGAAAAGCAATAAGTAAGAGAGTTCTTTTCTGGATGTCATCTGAGCCCGGGATCTCACAGTAGTTTCAGTAACTCACTCGGAAGCTCTAATAGGCAGTATATAACATAAGAAGAGTGTCACATTGAGATGTCGTGATATCAGGGATCATATATAAGCAACCCTCAAAGTGTCCCAGTCAGCTGCATATAACACACATTTTGTAGCCTTCTGCTGAACGGGTATTCAGAGCGACATCAATCAATAAGCTCTTATCCACCGGGAGCTCCAACCCCCCTGCAAGACACAACAGTGTAAGCCACCCGGATCAAAGGGTCCAAAAGTACTGCAAAATGAAGTAGAAAGTCCCTCCTGCATGCCTCATAGAGTATCCCCTTCTGTGGATCCATCCCCGGTACAGTATGGGAAGCAGTCCGGTCACAACCCAGCAGAGAAAGGTAATCTGACAGATCTGGATAATAGCTTATAGGACGGTACCTCTGTAAAGTCTCTGTTATATTAAATAGCTCAGTTAAGGTACCTCTCTCATGCTTACAAGTAAGGTCGCAACTTAGGTGGTTATAGGCGGGCGGCAATAAGGATAATTTTCGGCTCCGAGATTCAAGAGTCATGTTTACCTGCTTAGTAATTACACGGAGCTCTCTCTTTACTGACAGGCGAATGGAATTTCGTTTCAAAGCGCATGCCGCATCTCTCTGAGTCGGACTATTGCTGAGCTGGGGATGGTCAGAAAAGATATCAGGAGACTCAGGCACAACTGGTATAGAGCTTGGTAGCCACTTGCATTGCTTACAGAGCCGATCTGTGGAAGTCGGTGTAATGACGTTTTCGATCTCGTTCTGCTCCGTATGTTCACGCTGAGTTGCAGTAGATCTAAGGTGATTAGATATGTCAGCAAACCTGGTCGACATCTGCAGACTCAAATCCTGCAGAGCTGCATATATGTCTGACCAGGGTTCCCTATCCTTAGGCGCCATGACGTGCGTAGGCCGCAAAAGCCAAGTTCTTTCCCAGCTGGTACGGGTGATCGAGCACTGTGTCTAATTCGCTGGGTTCTTCAAATGGAGGAGAAAGTGTCTTGCAGAAGCTAAGATAGTTTTTGGGGTAAACTGCGGAGGGTTAGTCCCAATTCACCACAATATTAAATAAATAGTTGCAGGAGCTCTCTTAGACACGTCTCTCTTGTTCAGTTGCTGGCTCCGCCCCCCTCTTTGTCTAATTTAACTTGCCAGTAACCATCCTTTTCATCAAGGATGGTGAATATGGTTTTCCCGGCCAGTTGACTCTGTACATGCTCTGCAGTAGGGATATTGAAGTGATGATGCTTTATAGCCTTGTTAAGATCACGGGGGTCCAAACATACCCTCAGAGTACCACTTTTCTTTTCTGTTACAACAAGGATATTCACCCAATCAGTGGGAGTGTGTACTTTAGCAACGATCTGATCCTTTTCTAACTGCATTAGAGTCTCTTTAAGCTTGCCCAGTATTGCAAATGCAGTGGCGTCACTAGGGTTGGTGTCACCCGGTGCTGTAAGTTATGGTGTCACCCCCCCTCCCCCCAGAAAGCAGACACACACAAACACAAAAACTCAGGCATACACACATACAAACACTTAGACACACTCAGACACACTTAAAAACACACTCAGATGCACACACAAACACTCGGACACACACACAAAAACACACACACAAATACACTCTGACACACACACACACAAAAACACTCAGACACACACAAAAGCACTCAGAGGCACACACACACACACAAAAAAACACTCAGACACACACACAAAAGCACTCAGACACACACACAAAAATTCAGACACACAAACATACAAAATATGTAAACTGCACTGCATTAATTATAAAGCTCATGTCTAGAGCTGCTCCCTGGCTCAGCAGAGCATCAAATAAAAGATAAACAGAGCACTCTAAACATAAATCACTAAAGAAAAGGTTTAGGCGCGCAAACTATGAAAATTCTGCTCTCTGGGCCACGTGCCTACCGCTGTTATGGCCAAGCACCTCTGTTCTCTGCCCACCCCCAGACCCCCGTCCGCCCTCCCCTCCTACCTCTTCAGTGTGCACTTAGTGTACCGTAACCGTACCGGTCTGGTGGGCATCATACATGGCTCCTTCACTTTAGAGACAGTGTCAGACAGTCATGCGGTCAGGTGCCAGGCATCCCCCTCATGATTTCCCAGTTCCCGTTTAGAGCGACAGCACAGCAGTGAGTGACTCCACTGCTCCACACATCACTGAGCAGTGAGCACAGATAGGCAGGCAGGTTTAGGCTAGCAGCGAACTTTGCAAGCCCCACGGCATGCCCACAACATTAATAGTGAAATTGAGCAGGGGAGGAGCAATGTACAAACAAGCAAAAGCATCCGGGAAAGCTATTTGTGGAAATTGCAGCGCTGGCTCAAGGGGCAAAAAAATTAAGGCCTAGATTTGGAGTTTGGCGGTAAAAGGGCTGTTAACGCTCCGCGGGCTTTTTTCTGGCCGCACCATAAATTTAACTCTGGTATCGAGAGTTTAATCAAATGCTGCGTTAGGCTCCAAAAAAGGAGCGTAGAGCATTTTTACCGCAAATGCAACTCTCGATACCAGAGTTGCTTACGGACGCGGCCGGCCTCAAAAACGTGCTCGTGCACGATTCTCCCATAGGAAACAATGGGGCTGTTTGAGCTGAAAAAAAACCTAACACCTGCAAAAAAGCAGCGTTCAGCTCCTAACGCAGCCCCATTGTTTCCTATGGGGAAACACTTCCTACGTCTGCACCTAACACTCTAACATGTACCCCGAGTCTAAACACCCCTACCCTTACACTTATTAACCCCTAATCTGCCGCCCCCGCTATCGCTGACACCTGCATATTTTTTTTAACCCCTAATCTGCCGCTCCGTAAACCGCCGCAACCTACGTTATCCCTATGTACCCCTAATCTGCTGCCCTAACATCGCCGACCCCTATATTATATTTATTAACCCCTAATCTGCCCCCCTCAACGTCGCCTCCACCTGCCTACACTTATTAACCCCTAATCTGCCGAGCGGACCTGAGCGCTACTATAATAAAGTTATTAACCCCTAATCCGCCTCACTAACCCTATCATAAATAGTATTAACCCCTAATCTGCCCTCCCTAACATCGCCGACATCTAACTTCAATTATTAACCCCTAATCTGACGACCGGAGCTCACCGCTACTATAATAAATGTATTAACCCCTAAAGCTAAGTCTAACCCTAATACTAACACCCCCCTAAGTTAAATATAATTTACATCTAACGAAATTAATTAACTCTTATTAAATAAATGATTCCTATTTAAAGCTAAATACTTACCTGTAAAATAAATCCTAATATAGCTACAATATAAATTATAATTATATTATAGCTATTTTAGGATTAATATTTATTTTACAGGCAACTTTTTAATTATTTTAACCAGGTACAATAGCTATTAAATAGTTAAGAACTATTTAATAGTTACCTAGTTAAAATAATAACAAATTTACCTGTAAAATAAATCCTAACCTAAGATATAATTAAACCTAACACTACCCTATCAATAAATTAATTAAATAAACTACCTACAATTACCTACAATTAACCTAACACTACACTATCAATAAATTAATTAAACACAATTCCTACAAATAAATACAATTAAATAAACTAGCTAAAGTACAAAAAATAAAAAAGAACTAAGTTACAAAAAATAATAAAATATTTACAAACATAAGAAAAATATTACAACAATTTTAAACTAATTACACCTACTCTAAGCCCCCTAATAAAATAACAAAGCCCCCTAATAAAATAACAAAGCCCCCCAAAATAAAAAATTCCCTACCCTATTCTAAATTAAAAAAGTTACAAGCTCTTTTACCTTACCAGCCCTGAACAGGGCCCTTTGCGGGGCATGCCCCAAGGATTTCAGCTCTTTTGCCTGTAAAAAAAAACATACCATACCCCCCCCCAACATTACAACCCACCACCCACATACCCCTAATCTAACCCAAACCCCCCTTAAATAAACCTAACACTAAGCCCCTGAAGATCTTCCTACCTTGTCTTCACCATACCAGGTTCACCGATCCGTCCTGGCTCCAACATCTTCATCCAACCCAAGCGGGGGTTGGCGATCCATCATCCGGTGCTGAAGAGGTCCAGAAGAGGCTCCAAAGTCTTCCTCCTATCCGGCAAGAAGAGGACATCCGGACCGGCAAACATCTTCTCCAAGCGGCAACTTCAATCTTCTTCCATCCGGTGCGGAGCGGGTCCATCTTGAAGCAGGCGACGCGGATCCATCCTCTTCTTCCGTTGTCTCCCGACGAATGACGGTTCCTTTAAGGGACGTCATCCAAGATGGCGTCCCTCGAATTCCGATTGGCTGATAGGATTCTATCAGCCAATCGGAATTAAGGTAGGAATTTTCTGATTGGCTGATGGAATCAGCCAATCAGAATCAAGTTCAATCCGATTGGCTGATCCAATCAGCCAATCAGATTGAGCTCGCATTCTATTGGCTGATCGGAACAGCCAATAGAATGCGAGCTCAATCAGATTGGCTGATTGGATCAGCCAATCGGATTGAACTTGATTCTGATTGGCTGATTCCATCAGCCAATCAGAAAATTTCTACCTTAATTCCGATTGGCTGATAGAATCCTATTAGCCAATCGGAATTCGAGTGACGCCATCTTGGATGACGTCCCTTAAAGGAACCGTCATTCGTCGGGAGACAACGGAAGAAGAGGATGGATCCGCGTCGCCTGCTTCAAGATGGACCCGCTCCGCACCGGATGGAAGAAGATTGAAGATGCCGCTTGGAGAAGATGTTTGCCGGTCCGGATGTCCTCTTCTTGCCGGATAGGAGGAAGACTTTGGAGCCTCTTCTGGACCTCTTCAGCACCGGATGATGGATCGCCAACCCCCGCTTGGGTTGGATGAAGATGTTGGAGCCAGGGCGGATCGGTGAACCTGGTATGGTGAAGACAAGGTAGGAAGATCTTCAGGGGCTTAGTGTTAGGTTTATTTAAGGGGGGTTTGGGTTAGATTAGGGGTATGTGGGTGGTGGGTTGTAATGTTGGGGGGGGGGGTATGGTATGTTTTTTTTTACAGGCAAAAGAGCTGAAATTCTTGGGGCATGCCCCGCAAAGGGCCCTGTTCAGGGCTGGTAAGGTAAAAGAGCTTGTAACTTTTTTAATTTAGAATAGGGTAGGGAATTTTTTATTTTGGGGGGCTTTGTTATTTTATTAGGGGGCTTAGAGTAGGTGTAATTAGTTTAAAATTGTTGTAATATTTTTCTTATGTTTGTAAATATTTTATTATTTTTTGTAACTTAGTTCTTTTTTATTTTTTGTACTTTAGCTAGTTTATTTAATTGTATTTATTTGTAGGAATTGTGTTTAATTAATTTATTGATAGTGTAGTGTTAGGTTAATTGTAGGTAATTGTAGGTAGTTTATTTAATTAATTTATTGATAGGGTAGTGTTAGGTTTAATTATATCTTAGGTTAGGATTTATTTTACAGGTAAATTTGTTATTATTTTAACTAGGTAACTATTAAATAGTTCTTAACTATTTAATAGCTATTGTACCTGGTTAAAATAATTAAAAAGTTGCCTGTAAAATAAATATTAATCCTAAAATAGCTATAATGTAATTATAATTTATATTGTAGCTATATTAGGATTTATTTTACAGGTAAGTATTTAGCTTTAAATAGGAATCATTTATTTAATAAGAGTTAATTAATTTCGTTAGATGTAAATTATATTTAACTTAGGGGGGTGTTAGTATTAGGGTTAGACTTAGCTTTAGGGGTTAATACATTTATTATAGTAGCGGTGAGCTCCGGTCGTCAGATTAGGGGTTAATAATTGAAGTTAGATGTCGGCGATGTTAGAGAGGGCAGATTAGGGGTTAATACTATTTATGATAGGGTTAGTGAGGCGGATTAGGGGTTAATAACTTTATTATAGTAGCGCTCAGGTCCGCTCGGCAGATTAGGGGTTAATAAGTGTAGGCAGGTGTCGGCGACGTTGAGGGGGGCAGATTAGGGGTTAATAAATATAATATAGGGGTCGGCGGTGTTAGGGGTAGCAGATTAGGGGTACATAGGGATAACGTAGGTGGCGGCGCTTTGCGGTCGGAAGATTAGGGGTTAATTATTTTAAGTAGCTGGCGGCAACGTTGTGGGGGGCAGGTTAGGGGTTAATAAATGTAATACAGGGGTCGGCGGGGTTAGGGGCAGCAGATTAGGGGTACATAAGTATAACGTAGGTGGCGGTCGGCAGATTAGGGGTTAAAAATTTTAATCGAGTGGCGGCGATGTGGGGGGAGCTCGGTTTAGGGGTACATAGGTAGTTTATGGGTGTTAGTGTACTTTAGGGTACAGTAGTTAAGAGCTTTATGAACCAGCGTTAGCCAGAAAGCTCTTAACTCCTGCTATTTTCAGGCGGCTGGAATTTTGTCGTTAGAGCTCTAACGCTCACTTCAGAAACGACTCTAAATACCAGCGTTAGAAAGATCCCATTGAAAAGATAGGATACGCAAATGGCGTAGGGGGATCTGCGGTATGGAAAAGTCGCGGCTGAAAAGTGAGCGTTAGACCCTTTAATCACTGACTCCAAATACCAGCGGGTGGCCAAAACCAGCGTTAGGAGCCTCTAACGCTGGTTTTGACGGCTACCGCCGAACTCCAAATCTAGGCCGAAGTGTCTACAACTTCCCCAGTCCCACTAATGTTCACAAATGCTGGCCCATCTAATAAAAAAATATATGCATATCTACATTGAATTTATTTGAATTTCAACAAAATTAAAAAAAATATATATATTATTTTTTTTTTTGGTGGTGTCACCCCCTGGAGGGTGTCACCCCCTGGAGGGTGTCACCCGGGTGCGGCCTGCACCCCCTAGTGACGCCACTGTGCAAATGGGATTTTCCTGCAGCCATGTATGACTGGAGCAACACTTGGGTCCAAATAGATGTGTTAAGTTCCTTTAAATTGCCCAATTCCTTGAAATGCATCAGGGTAACGTTTTACCAGATCATCTTTTGTATAGAGTTTTCATGTAGATACTGTGTGAACTGTGCAAAGTAAATCCAGTTCCTGGCATGCTGCTTTTCCTAATAATGGAAGTGAAGAGCATTGCGTAATAAAGAATTGCAGCTCTGCTGTATGTGTGGGGGTGGCTGCAGTGAGATCTTTTTTAAGAGAGTGATAGGTAGCACATTTGCCTCAGCACCAGTATCCAGTTTAAAGTTAATGGGTGCACCATTGATTTAGACTTCAGAGAACCATGCAGAATGTTTTAGTTCTTCAGGCCTATTTATGAAATGTCTGTCGGACCTGATCCGACAGTGTGGATCAGGTCCGACAGACATCACTGAAAGCGGGGGTGTCAATCAACCCAATCGTACTCGACAGGATTATGGAGCAGCAGTCTTTAGCCTGCAGGCTCGCCAGAAACACGGGGCCTCAAGCTCCATTCAGAGCTTTATAGATAGGCCCCTATGTCTTACATCTTTCAATATTGCTCCTATAAATAAAGTCTCAACTGTTTGTACTCTTTCATACTCCTGGCCCTGTGGTTTACAGCATTTTGCACAGGATAAACTGTGTTGTGGTTACATGAGGACTGGAGTTGGTCTAGAAAGTGAGGATTAAAGGAACATGAAACCCAAAATTTTTCTTTCATGATTCAGATAAAGAATACATTTTTATGTTGAAATCTTTTTATTGAGCATTATTTTTCATACAATAACAATGATGCAAAATGACAGCAAATTTCCAAGTCATACAGCAAAAAACAAAAACAAAAGGCAAACAGAAGAGAAAGAAAAATGAAAAAACAAAAAGGAAACTATGACCTAAAATAAAACAGTGTTTGAGTCAATCAAAAGTCAAATATCTTAATAATGTTTGAAGATTAATAGGCAAGATTTCAATTCTAGTAATGACGACTACGGTAGGCAAGGTTTTAATTAAATGTGTATGTAACTTATGTGCGGCTCTGGATATTGGCTGATGTCCCCCTTAACACCCAATAAAACCAGATCTGGTCTACTGCATCTCTGTTATCTAATATCCAGGAGGCAGATTCATACATAGTGTGCATCATATTAATTTTATTTAGTACCTCCTGCCAGGTAAAGGAGCCAGATTTCCAGTACTTAGCTATACAGGACCTGGTAATAGTACACAAGATTTTAATGAATATGTTAATAGGTTTGTTGAAGTTAGGAAAATCTTCATGTAGCAACGCTTGGGTCTGTGTAAGTTGGATGTTTTCATTTAGAGTGGTGATCAGTAGAAGAGAAAGGGAGTCCCAGATATGTTTGACTTTGTCGCATTCCCACCATAAATGCAAATAAGTACCCAGAGTTCTAAATCCTCTGTAGCAAAGTCTGCACCTGGTGGAGGACATATGTGCTGTCTGTAGTGGGGTTAAGTACCAGCGAAAGGTGGTTTTAATTGCATTTTCCCTTAGGTCCGCACTCAATAGGCCCCTATCTGTCAGGCTAAAAATGTCAACCCATTTCTGCAAATCCTTCTCTAATCCTAGGTCTCTTTCCCACTTTAAAATCAGCTGAGATTTAGTTTGCATCCGGGAGGATTGTATAGCTAAATATAGCCTTGAAATGGTATGTTTCGTCTTGTGAGGGGACTTGCATATCACCTCTAGAGTTGTGGTGGGTTGAGTCTCCGCGAGTTTTTGAAATTCTCTCAAGGAAGATAATAGTTGGAGATATAGAAACCAGTTTAGTGTAAGATGTGAGATTTTATCTTGTAACTGGTTATATGTTATGGTTTTGTTGTTACTCAACAAATCCGCCACTCTATAGAGACCCTTATTGCTCCATTTGTCCACCACCGAGCTCTGCTCTCGAGGCAAAAGGTATCGAATTGGCATAATTCTGGAGTTTTGTGGTTTTAGCTTGAGTGTATTAGCTTCTTTATTCCAGGACTTCAGGGTGGAATCTAGAGAGGGAGGTTTAATCTGCTGCCTGGTGGATGTGTATTGTCCCCCGCCCCATAAAATATCTGCTGGAGAATTCCATCCTCCCATTTCAGCTTCCAAAATAGGCCAAATTGTATCGATGTTAGGTTTATCTAAGAGTGTCGTCTGGGCCAGCCTCGCTGCCTGATAATAATCAATTAGATTAGGGACCCCTACCCCTCCTAAAGTTTTATGTCTTGTCAAGATGGTCGATGAGATCCTAGGGGATTTTTTCCCTCTAATAAATCTAATCAACTCTGCTTGGACCATATCTAGATCAGCTAGTGGGATTTTAATTGGTAGTGTTCTGAAAAGGTACAATACCCTTGGTAAGACATTCATTATACATTTTTAAACAACTTTCTAATTTACTTATATTATCTAAACTGTTTCATTCTCT